>NC_138301.1:107068012-107525512 GCF_965601325.2 Salmo salar | reverse complement strand
AGTAGTAGTAACAGTAGTAGTAGTAGCAATAGTTGCAGTAGTATTAGCAGTAGTATTAGTAGCAGCAGTAACAGTAGTAGTAGTAGCAATAGTTGCAGTAGTATTAGCAGTAGTAGTAGTAGTAATAGTAGTAGTAGTAGTACTAGTAGCAGCAATAGTTGCAGTAGTAGTACTAGTATTAACAGCAGTAGTAGCAATAGTTGTATTAGCAGTAGTAGAAGTAGTAGTAGTAACAGCAGTTGCAGTATTAGTAGAAGTAGCAGTAGTAATAGCATCAGTATTAGTAGCAGCATCTACTACTGTAGAAGCCTCACCTTTAGACAGTTGTAACCGATGATGCAGAGGAAGGCGATGACGGTGTGCAGGGTAGCCAGGAAGGTGAGGGTGGGCTGCATGTAGCCAGTGCTCTCCTCCAAGAAGAAGTAGACTGGGCCCCCCTCCTCTTCCTCGTCTCCTCCTTCCTCCCCACCAGATCCCTCCATCTCCTCCGCTGAGCCCTCAAACAGCCCACTTCCCTCAAACAGCACTCCCAACCCTGAGCCCTCAAACATGCCAGAGCCCTCCACCTCATCACCTTCTCCAGGGGGGCTGTCCGACACCTGCACAATGGACACAGGCAGACACAGAAAAACAAATGCATTACTAACATTTAACACTAGATGTTATAGGCATTCGAATTGAACGCAGTCAATTCATGAAGTGACTTGAATAAAACATTAAAACATTGAAAAACTTTTGAATGAAATCATTTCAAATTTTCAGTTTATTGAGAAGTCATTGCAAATAGATGCTATTTGTGTCAATTATAGAATTGGAGTGATAGTAAGATATTTAAAGGTGACAGAATATAATATAGAAGCATTTCTTGACCTTGTAGAAGAGTAGAATAAAGTTCAGGGCAAATGCAATGAACAGTGCCAGAAAACGCAGATTGTAAAAGTTCCGAGAGAGGTAGTTCTGGGAAAGAGACAAAATAAGTTGTATTAATCACAGGTGGACGGTGGAATTGACAGTCTGCAAATTGCGACAACAACACGTTGCAAAAACTACTGCAGGATAGAAATTATTTATCTATCATGTCTAACCAAGAATTTGTTTCTTTGGATGTCCAGCTCAGTCCAGAGTTGGAACCCTTGCTCCCTGTGTTGCTTCTTATCTTTCTTAGACTTGGGTTTCTTTTCTATCGCTTCCTCCTGCTTCTCCTCTTTGTTCTCAGCTTCTTTCTCGGCCTTCTCTCCACTTTCAGTGCTGAGAATTAAGTAATAGGGTGTTTTTTGGCACATTCCAACAAACACCACAACATTAAAGCATGTACAGTATGGTTTATAAATGGGGATGAAATAGTTAATCTACTGTACATGTAGGAAGATGGCCTGAGATACTCACTCTGCCTTCTCAGGCTCTGGAGGGGGCTCCTTTATGGCAGGAGCCAGTTCAGCAGCTAGGCCATCAGCTGCTTGGCCATCAACAGCTTGGCCATCAGCTGCTGCAGCAGCACCCTCCTCTGGTTGCTACCAACCACAAGAAAAAGGTCATTAGTATAAGTGAATCTACACATACGTTACTGGAAAACTCACCATGCACTTCTTAGTCTCTGCATTAGAAAGAAAAGGTGCCTCACCGGTTTCCTCTTGGTCAAAGGAGTTCCCTCGGGAGTAGGAGGCTCAACAGTGGCCTCAATTCCCATGTCACCAAGTCCACCAGGAGCATCGATGCGTGGGGTCCCCCCACCTTCCTTGTCTTTTTTGTCCTCCTCCTCCTCCTCCTCTCCACCGCCTGTGTCTATTTGGTCAGTCACCCCTTCTGCCTCCTGCTCCTTCCCAACCTCAGGCTCCTCTGGCAGGTCCCCATGCACCTCATCCTGGGTGGGGTCAGGCATACTGGCCAGGATCTCTGTCACCGTGATGTTCTTTGCTCCCTCCACCAGGCCTCCGCCAAATAGAGTTTGCCAGATGAGCAGGAAGAAGCCCTTACATACACTGTAGATGAAGTGCAGGATGCCGATGAGGATAGTCCAGAAGAAGGTAGCCAGACCCACCACTATCTGCTTGATGGTCATCTTCCTTACCCTGCGGTACTGCCGTCGCAGGTTACGGAATGTGAAGATACTCAGGAAGTTCAATAAGCTGTTGATGAAGTCTGCAAAGGCAGAGATGGACTCTGGCTCTCCTTCCTCTCCATTGCCTTCTTCATCTCCACCTCCTCCTCCTGCATCAGTTCCTCCTTCAGCTGGATCATCATCATCCTCCTCCTTCTCCTCCTCCTCCTGTTCCGAGATCTGGGAGGCGATGTTCATCTCAAAGATAGTGTCCTCGCAGAAGTTGACAAACATCTCCATCTTCTCCGACTCGCCCCCCTCATTAACCACATCAAAGATGAACTGTCGTTTGGACTCTCTGACCTGAGGCATCTCCCACTGTGTGCGGTTTACCTCGCTGATCTCAAAGTAAATACGCTCTATCTTCCTGCTGGCACCCATGATCTCTATACGGCCCAGGAAGGGGCGGAAGTAGTTGAGTACACTCTCTGCCTGCTCTAGGAAGTTCTTCAGCCTGAGGTCATGAGGCACATGTTCAGACAGGTTGGTTAGCAACACTGCAATGTTAAAGCCAATGTCTTTAGCTGGCTCCTGGAAGCGGTCGGCAAACTCCTCAAAGTTTATCATGTCGTTCTCATCAGCCTCTGAGCAGGACAACAGGAATTGGATCTCGGAGGGAGAATACTGTTTCTGGCTGTCCATGGCCTTCTGAAAGTCTTTCTTAGAGATTAACCCTCGGGGGTCAGTCACGTAATCACGGAAGGCGTCTGACGCCACAATGTCCTTCAGTTTGAGGAACATGTCAAAGAACTTGAGGATCATCTCTACGTTGCTGGAGGATTCCACCAGCATGTCCACCATCTGACGGGCAATGGTGCCGTTCACCACATTACCTGGAACACGACATTACAAGGAGGAAAATCATGAAGGAGGTGGGAGAAATTAAAGAGAAAAACAGCAGAAAGATAGAAAGTCTGTCATAAAAATGTGATTTTACCCTCTAGTAGAGAGAGCAACATAACCACCATGTCTTTCTGGAGGTCCAGTAGCTCCTTCAGCAGGCCAATCTGGCTGGAGTCCTACGAGACAGTACAAACATATACACAACACTTCACAACAATGGCATTTACTGTTACTACAGTGCATTTCAGGCCTGCAGTCAAAAGTTTGGACACACCTACTCATTCAAGGGTTTTTCTTTATTTTACTATTTTCTACATTGTAGAATAATAGTGAAGACATCCAAACTATGAAATAACATATATGGAATCATGTAGTAATCAAAAAAGTGCTAAACAAATTAAAATATATTTCAATATTTCAGATTCTTCAAAGTAGCCTTGACGACAGCTTTGCACACTCTTGGCATTCTCTCAACCAGCTTCACGAGGTAGTCACCTGGAATGTGTTTCAATTAACAGGTGTGCCTTGTTAAAAGTTAATTTGTGGAATTTCTTTCCTTCTTAATGCGTTTGAGCCAATCAGTTGTGTTGTGACAAGGTAGGGGTGGTATACAGAAGATAGCCCTATTTGGTTAAAGACCAAGTCCATATTATGGCAAGAACAGCTCAAATAAGCAAAGAGAAATGACAGTCCATCATTACTTTAAGACATGAAGGTCAGTCAATCCGGAAAAAATAAAGTTTCTTCAAGTGCAGTCGCAAAAACCATCAAGTGCTATGATGAAACTGGCTCTCATGGGAACCGCCACAGAAAGGAAGATTCAGAGTTATCTCTGCTGCAGAGGATAAGTTCAGTAGAGTTACCAGCCTCAGAAATTGCAGCCCAAATAAATGCTTCACAGAGTTCAAGTAACAGACACATCTCAACTTCAACTGTTCAGAAGATACTGCGTGAATCAGGCCTTCATGGTCAAATTGCTGCAAAGAAACCACTACTAAAGGACACCAATAAGAAGAAGAGACTTGCTTGGGCCAAGAAATACGAGCAATGGACATTAGACCAGTGGAAATCTGTCCTTTGGTCTGATGAGTCCAAATTTGAGATTTTTGGTTCCAACCACTGTTTTTTTGTGAGACGCAGAGTAGGTGAACAGATGATCTCTGCATGTGTGGTTCCCACCGTGAAGAATGGAGGAGGAGGTGTGATGGTGTGGGGGTGCTTTGCTGGTGACACTGTCTGTTATTTATTTAGAATTCAAAGCACATTTAACCAGCATGGCTACCACAGCATTCTGCAGCGATACGGCATCCCATCTGGTTTGTGCTTAGTGGGACTATCATTTGTTTTTCAACAGGACAATGACCCAACACACCTCCAGGATGTGTAAGGGCTATTTGACCAAGAAGGAGCGTGATGGAGTGCTGCATCAGATGACCTGGTCTCCACAATCACCCGACCTCAACCCAATTGAGATGGTTTGGGATGAGTTGGACAGCAGAGTGAAGGAAAAGCAGCCAACAAATGCTCAGCATATGTGGGAACTCCTTCAAGACTGTTGGAAAAGCATTCCAGGTGAAGCTGGTTGAGAGAATGCCAAGAGTGTGCAGAGCTGTCATCAAGGCAAAGGGTGGCTACTTTGAAGAATCAAAAATATAAAATATATTTTGATTTGTTTAGCACTTTTTTGCTTACTACTTGATTCCATATGTGTTATTTCATAGTTTTGATGTCTTCATTATTATTCTGCAGTGTAGAAAATAGTGCAAATAAAGAAAAACCCTTGAATGAGTAGTTGTGTCCAAACTTTTGACTAGCACTGTCTGTCCTAACTTCCATCTATGTGATCTACCACTCCTTTTTAATTTTTTTATTTATTTCACCTTTATTTAACCAGGTAAGCTAGTTGAGAACAAGTTCTCATTTACAACTGCGCCCTGGCCAAGATAAAGCAAAGCAGTTCGACAAACAACAACACAGAGTTACACATGAAATAAACAAGCGTACAGTCAATAATACAATAGAAAAAAAGAAAGTCTACATACAGTGTGTGCAAATGGCGTGAGGAGGTAAGGCAATAAGTAGGCCATAGTAGCAAGTAATTACAATTGAGCAAATTAACACTGGAGTGATAGATGTGCAAGTAGAAATACTGGTGTGCAAAAGAGCAGAAAACTAAATAAAAACAATATGGGGATGAGGTAGGTAGATTGGATGGGCTATTTACAGATGGGCTATGTACAGCTGCAGCGATTGGTTAGCTGCTCAGATAGCTGATGTTTAAAGTTAGTGAGGGAAATATAAGACTCCAGCTTTAGCGAGTTTTGCAATTCGTTCCAGTCACTGGCAGCAGAGAAAAGGTGGAGGCTTTTCTCTGGAAAGGCGGCCAAAGGAGGTGTTGGCTTTGGGGATGACCAGTGAGATATACCTGCTGGAGCGCGTGCTACGGGTAGGTGTTGTTATCGTGACCAGTGAGCTGAGATAAGGCCGAGCTTTACCTAGCACAGACTTATAAATGACCTGGAGCCAGTGGGTCAGGCGACGAATATTTAGCGAGGGCCAGCCAACTAGAGCATACAGGTCGCAGTGGTGGGTGGTATATGGGGCTTTGGTGACAAAACGGATGGCACTGTGATAGACTGCATCGAGTTTGTTGAGTAGAGTGTTGGAGGCTATTTTGTAAATTAGAAATGTACAAAATAAAGAAACACCAACAAAGTGTCTTAATAGGGCGTTGGGCCACCACCAGAACAGCTTCAATGGTATAGATTCTACTAGTGTCTGGAACTCTATTGGAGGGATGTGACACCAGTCTTCCACAAGAAATGTCATAATTTGGTGTTTTGTTGATGGTGGTAGAAAACGCTGTCTCAGGCGTTGCCCCAGAACCTCCCCTAAGTGTTCAATTGGGTTGAGATCTGGTGACTGAGACAGCCATAGCATATACTGTACATCATTTTCATTTTCATGCTCATCAAACCATTCAGTGACCACTTGTGCCCTGTGGATGGGGGCATTGTCATCCTATGGGGGCATAGCCATGGTAGGCCAAATAATATCCCAAATAATGGCCTGCCCATCTTTTTTTATGCATGACCCTAATCATGATGGGATGTTAATTGTTTAATTAACTCAGGAACCACACTTGTGTGGAAGCACCTTCTTTCAATATACTTTGTATCCCTAAAGTGTTTCCATTATTTTGGCAGTTACCTGTTTGTACTCAGTCTAAGAAATAGATTATGAACTGGTACAAAACTGCCATTACAGTAAATGCTTATGTTAAAACTGCCATTACAGCAAATGCTTATGTTAAAACTGCCATTACAGTAAATGCCCATGTTAAAACTGCCATTACAGTAAATGCCCATGTCAAAACTGCCATTACAGTAAATGCCCATGTCAAAACTGCCATTACAGTAAATGCCCATGTTAAAACTGCCATTACAGTAAATGCTCATGTCAAAACTGCCATTACAGTAAACACTTATGTCAAAACTGCCATTACAGTAAATGCCCATGCCAAAACTTCCATTACAGTAAATGATTATGTCAAATCTGCCATTACAGTAAATGCCCATGTCAAAACTGCCATTACAGTAAAAGCTTATGTTAAAACTGCCATTACAGTAAATACTCATGTCAAAACTGCCATTACAGTAAAGGCCCATGTCAAAACTGCCATTAGAGTAAATGCCCATGTCAAAACTTCCATTACAGTAAATGCTTATGTCAAAACTGCCATTACAGTAAATGCCCATGTCAAGAATGCCATTACAGTAAATGCTTATGTCAAAACTGCCATTACAGTAAGGCCATGTCAAAGCTGCAATTACAGTAAATGCTTATGTCAAGACTGCCATTACAGTAAATGCTTATGTCAAGACTGCCATTACGGAAAATGCTTATGTCAAGACTGCCATTACAGAAAATGCTTATGTCAAGACTGCCAGTACAGTAAACACTTATGTTAAAACTGCCATTACAGTAAAGCCATGTCAAAGCTGCAATTACAGTAAATGCTTATGTCAAAACTGCCATTACAGTAAGGCCATGTCAAATCTGCAATTACAGTAAATGCTTATGTCAAGACTGCCATTACAGTAAATGCTTATGTCAAGACTGCCATTACAGAAAATGCTTATGTCAAGACTGCCAGTACAGTAAATGCTTATGTCAAACCTGCCATTACAGTAAATGCTTATGTTAAAACTGCCATTACAGTAAATACTTATGTTAAAATTGCCATTACAGTAAATGCCCATGTTAAAACTGCCATCACAGTAAATGCTTGTTAAAACTGCCATTATAGTAAATACTTATGTTAAAACTGCCATTACAGTAAATGCCCATGTTAAAACTGCCATTACAGTAAATGCCCATGTTAAAACTGCCATTACAGTAAATACTTATGTTAAAACTGCCATTACTGTAAATGCCCATGTTAAAACTGCCATTACAGTAAATGCTTATGTTAAAACTGCCATTACAGTAAATGCTTATGTTAAAACTACCATTACAGTAAATGCTTATGTTAAAACTGCCTTTACAGTAAATGCTTGTCTCCACGGTAAGACAGAATGAGATGAAGGTTAGAGGGATATCACCTTACCCTTAAGATGATCCTTTGCTTGCATTTTATTGAGGTACACATTTAAAATATTTCATCATAAACGATTAACCGATCAGGGAAAATTACATTTTACTACATCAACTTACATTTTACATGTATACAACTTACAATTCATGAGAGCCTGTAAGTTCACTTGGTTTTCGGCCAACAACATATAGTTTAAGAGTTCTTAAAAGTGAAAAAGAATATACATTTTACACAGAAAGACTAGAGAGCAACATGCATCTACAACTTTATGCTGGGGCAATGTTAGAATTAGTCAGAAAGCATCACATCATATACACACACACACACTGTCAAAACATTACGGTGTCCAGGTCACTCTAACCCCTGTACAGTGTACGCTCCATCAGGGGGATGTTAAAGGGCTGTCCCTTTTTTCAGCAAGCTTTACATTCACCTGCTTTTAAGCATTTCACTTTCCTCTCCCTAACGTAGGTTAGTAATGTCATTGTATAAAGCACTTGAAGTTAACCAAATAAAGCAATGTTTTCATTGTTGCAGTAGGTGGTTTTCACTGTTCTGGAGGTTGACATACAATATTATTGAATTACAAAATAAGTATTTTTCTACTTCTTATTCTAGCTTTAAAGGCAGGTGAGTATAAAACAAACTGAGAATAAAGCAGGGATGAATCAGGAACAAACTGGTAAACACCCAATCACGTCAATGACAGATAAAATAAATGAATACATACTTTACCCTGCATTGACCATGTGAAAGACAGTTTACATAATCAATATCTCATAGGATTCGTAAATGATAAAAACATAAAGACAGTGCTACATTTCAAAGTACTTGGTTTTTACAGTTGGCTATAGTTTCATCAAGGTGTTACATTACACCGCTAATACATTTCATTATCAGTACATATAACTTATCAATCTACAAACTATTTACTTGTAACTAACATACTTACAGTACGGTACAAATATGGCGTTTCTTTCTTCAGTTAAAAAAGGAGTACCACTGTTCAATAGTGTTCCAGGCATGTATGTGGTGTGTCTGCAAGCCAGTGCATTAGTGTGAATGTCAGGTAGAAAAAGAGAGTGTGCATGAGGAGATATCTGTGAGGGGATATCTGTGAGGCTGATTGCTTTATGCCTGGGAGTAAAAGAGGACACTTTCATGTAGCAGAGGTTTTTAGCATCACAATAAGATCTAGTTCACCATTCCAGATTCACTTTCTATAAACTACTTTCACGGCAAATATATATTTTTGAAATTACAGACTTATCAGTCAAACAATGCAACAAAAGTGATCAAGTTGTTGGCTTGAAAGGCGTTTGTTAAATGCATAGTTGGCAGTCAAGTGTAAGTTCATAGCGAATTTACACCCCAGCAATGGTAACACAGACCCCTTTGATATGTGAAACCACAATCCTTTAATAAAAAGTGCACAAAATAGCCTATCTATACCATGAAATGTAGATGCAAGTGTATTTTGTGCACAGCGTAGTTACATACAGATGATTTTTGTGGGCATTTACATGCCAGATACATATATATATATATATATACAAACGATGTAATTTCCTCATGCACATCCAACTTTAGTGTAAGGTAAACAATGTGTGGTTTCTAGGGGGATAGTAGCCATGTTTTGTGTGGTGAGATGTGTAGATGTGTATGTTGATATTTTGAGGCAGGTAGCGTGTACCTGTGCCAGCTTCATCATTAAGTGGGCAAAGACGTGGAGGAAGCCTACTACTGCATCCCACAGCCTGCTGTGGGTCAGGGACTGCTGGTTGCCTGTACACGGACCCTGAGGGGAGACCACCGGGTACATACGGTCACACACATACCCAGTAACATCCAGTCATCTACATACTGTACAGATGAATGGGTTTATACTCACCTGGATGTACTCAGTCAGACTGTTAAAGATCTGTTTAGCCACTGTCATGGCCTTGGAGAAGTTCTTCTTGCCTGGCTCATCGATGATCTCTTTCCCAGAGTAATACCAGTAGAAATCACTGATTGACTCCTTTAGAGAGAGAGAGAGAGAGAGCGAGAGAAAGAGAGAGATAGAGAGAGCGAGCGAGAAATAGAGAAAGTGAGAGGGTGAAAGAGCGAGGGTGAAAGAGTGAGGGTGAGAGAGAGAGAGAGAGAGAGTGAGAGAGAGAGAGAGAGAGAGAGAGCGAGATAGAGAAAGAAAGAGGGAGGGTGAGAGAGCGAGAGATAGAGAGAGAGCGAGAGATAGAGGGTGAAAGAGGGAGGGTGAGAGAGAAGGTTAGAGAGAAAGCCACTGTGCTTCTGCATTTCTTGCTCTTTGTAGTTTTAGGTTGGGTTTCTGCACTTTGTGACAACTGCTGATGTAAAAAGGTCTTTATAAAATTCATTAGAAATGTGAATATGCACGGTAAAAGGGATAACAGGACACCTTTTTAACAGGTATGTGTTAATAGTCAGAGTCCCAGTACCTGCAGTCGGAGGAGGTAATCCACAGTGCAGATGATGATGTTGATAGTGGTGGTGCTGCCTGTCTGTGTCCGCAAGTAGTTCTGGAAATCTGGAGTAAAAACAGAGAGTTCACTCAAATAGACTGCCAACATTTGATTAGCATTACAGCAAGTCATGATTCAATGTCATTGTCCTAAGTGTTGCTGTGCCCCCACAGATGAATCCATCACTCCCTAAATAGTACACCATTGGATAATATTTTTCTCACCGTCATTGTGGCCCTCACAGAGCAGCTGCAACATGCGGAACAGATCACATGTAAACTCATCATCTGACATGACTTTTTCACCTAGAGAGGTCAGACAAAGGGGCAGAGGATCAGACTAGTTTTAGGGGTACTGGATGTATTTGACATAAGGGGGGGTTCAGTCAGGCCGCCTCTATCTATCTGTATGTAATGTAGGCGGGAGGCTAACTAGACAATTGAGCCATTCATCCGAGTGTCAGCCAGTGCGTGCCATGGTCAGCAGCACACATGCTTGCAGCAATAAGGTGAGTGTGATTATCATTTCACAGCTCTCCATCACGTCTGCATAATCATATTAGTAAGAGCTGCAATAACCTCCTCCTTATAGACTGTCCATCTTCCTTTAGTCCATACTGAGTTGTTCACTGTAACTACAATATAGAAAACTTCAAACACTTGCTGAATCATGGCCAATAGGTTGGCATGTACTGTAAAAGCACATTCACAGCAACAAGCAACGATAAGAACTTCTGCACTTTTAGACACATAATCAAACACCATTATGTCGCATACATAAACACATAAAGAAACAGTTCTCCATCAACACTGAAAACACAGTATACTAAATACACAGTATACATACAGATAAAAGTACATGGTCACATCAACATGTATAGATACAATGGACAACACTGTATTCCGCACGGACATTCAACGTAATGGAGAAGTTGACCCTGTCAGTTCCTTAGTCAGTGCATGCAGAAACACAGTCATGCAGCACAGACCTACTGCACTCCTCTACCTCCACTGCATGTGGGTTAAGAGGGCCAGAGTTTGGACTTCTGTCCAAGCAAGGTAGAGTGGAGGAGGGATGATGTCATTGTGGGGGGGATTACAGTGTAAGTCATGTGAGGGTTCAGAGGTGGGTGGGGCAGACAGAGTGCTGATCTAGGATCAGTTTGCCTTTCATATCATAAAAAAATATGATTACAGCGCATTCGGAAAGTATTCAGACCCCTTCCCTTTTTCCACATTTTGTTACGTTACAGCCTTATTCCAAAATGGATAACATAAAATAAATCCTCATCAATCTACACACAATACCCCATAATGACAAAGCGAAATCAAAAACAGAAATACCTTATTTACATAAGTATTCAGATCCTTCGCTATGAGACTCGAAATTGAGCTCAGGTGCATTTGTTCCCCTTGATCATCCTTGTTTCTACAACTTGATTGGAGTCCACCAGTGGTAAATTCAATTGATTGGACATGATTTGGAAATGCACACAAATGTCTATATAAGTTCCCACAGTTGACAGTGCATGTCAGAGCAAAAATCAACCCATGAGGTCGAAGGAACTGTCCTTAGAGCTCAAAGACAGGATTGTGTCGAGGCAGAGATCTGGGGAAGGGTACCAAAAAATGTCTGCAGCATTGAAGGTCCCCAAGAACACAGTGGTCTCCATCATTCTTAAATGGAAGAAGTTTGGAACCACCAAGACTCTTCCTAGAGCTGGCCGCCCGACCAAACTGAGCAATCGGGGTAGAAGGGCCTTGGTCAGGTAGTTGACCAAGAACCCGTTGGTCACACTGACAGAGCTCCAGAGTTCCTCTGTGGAGATGGGAGAACCTTCCAGAAGGACAACCATCTCCGCAGAACTCCACCAATCAGGCCTTTCTGGTAGAGTGGCTAGACGGAAGCCACTCCTCAGTAAAAGGCATGATAGCCCGCTTGGAGTTTGACAAAAGGCACCTAAAGGACTCTCAGACCATTAGAAACAAGATTCTGAGTACGACTGGGTCGCTCAGGGTCTGAACACAATTCATTTTTTTGTTATACATTTGCAAACATTTCTAAAAACCTGTTTTTGCTTTGTCATTATGAGGTATTGTGGGTAGATTGATCAGGGAAAAAAACGATTTAATCAATTTTAGAATAAGGCTGAACATAACAAAATGTGGAAAAAGTCAAGGGGTCTGAAAACTTTCCAAATGCACTGTATATGGACAGATCCTAGATCAGCACTCCTACTCTGAGACGCTTTGTGCATATAGGCCCAGAGTTACTAACACTGAGGATTAATATGAGAGATAGATAGATCCAGATATTGGGCTAATTCCGTGCTCAGGAATTCTGATCGCAATAGTGGTGAGCTTCTGAGTTTCAGTAGATCTGTGGTTAGCCACTCAATGGGGAAAAAAACGCTTTTCAGTCATTGTCTGTTGTTATGGCACATTACTCTTTGAGAGTTTAATAAGTTTACTATGAATACAGTATATAGTCACGTACAGTATATACCAGAGAAACAATGGAATTGGCATTACTTGACATGACTGAAAGGTTATTTCATAAACTCCTTGAGTGTGAAATTGAATAAAGGTGGGCCCCACAACACAAGATAATTAAGAGCTAAAGAAAATGAAGAGACAAGGAGAGGGAACAGGGAGGGCAAGAGAAAGAGTAAAGGTAGAAAAACAGAGGGACAGAGGTATCATTTACCCCGTTCTGACTTCATGTCTGAGGACCAGCAAAGGAGGGAATGGGAAGAGAGGATAGGGGAGGGAGGGACGCGATGATGGCGAGGTAGGGAAAGAGAGTGCTAGTGAGTTGATGGACAACAGTAGAACACTTAGGAGTTTTAAACTAAGAATTAGTTTTAAATAATTCTATACTTACAAAATATTTTACAAATTAACATTGAATGTAAACACAAAATATTAGCAAGTCATTATACAGTACTAAAAAGACACCATGTAAATTCAAATTACCAACTGACAAGGCGTTAGCGCTGACAAAATTACAGTCATATCAACACATGAATCACTCAATCATTATTGGACAGCAGAGTTGATGGATGTTACTAATACTGAAAAAAATGAGGAATGAAGTGGAGGAACTCCCACTCAGTGACCATAGGCCCTGATACTGTACATGTGTGTGTGATTGTCTGGGCAGGACATGGATGCAAAGATGGTGTAAGGTGGTACAAAGTTGGTGTACCAGTGTCCAGTACAGTCAGAGCTTTAAAGACTTACTTGTTCCCTCCTCCGACAACATGCCCAGACCCTCTGCCTTGTTCTGTCTCTCAAAGGCATTCAGGTCCAGGACACTGCCATGAAAAACAACATACAGTCAACTTTTATTAAACTTTATAAGCTGTTGGCTGCATTTTCCATTTATATACACTACTGTTCAAAAGTTTGGGGTCACTTAGAAATGTCCTTGTTTTTGAAAGAAAAGCACATTTTTTTGTCCATTAAAATAACATCAAATTGATCAGAAATACAGTGTAGACATTGTTAATGCTGTAAATGACTATACGGCTGATTTTTTCCTGGATTATTACATAGGCGTACAGAAGCCCATTATCAGCAACCATCACTCCTGTGTTCCAATGGCACGTTGTGTTAGCTAATCCAAGTTTATCATTTTAAAAGGCTAATTGATCAATAGAAAACCCTTTCGCAATTATGTTAGCACAGCTGAAAACTGTTGTGCTAATTAAAGAAGCAATAAAACTGTCTTTCTTTAGACTTGTTGAGTATCTGGAGCATTAGCATTTGTCGGTTCGATTACAGGTTCAAAATGTCCAGAAACAAAGAACTTTCTTCTGAAACTTGTCAGTCTATTCTTGTTCTGAGAAATGAAGGCTATTCCATGCGACAAAATTTCCAAGAAACTGAAGATCTCGTACAACGCTGTGTACTACTCCCTTCACAGAACAGCGCGATGTGGCCCTAACCAGAATAGAAAGAGGAGTGGGAGGCCCCGGTGCACAACTGAGCAAGAGGACAAGTACAATTAGAGTGTCTAGTTTGAGAAACAGACACCTCACAAGTCCTCAACTGGCAGCTTCATTAGTACTTGCAAAACACCAGATTTTAGAAAGGCAGAGCAGGATGACTATAGGTCTATAACAGTTTGGGTCTAGAGTGTCTCCCCTTTGAAGAGGGGGATGACCGCGGCAGCTTTCCAATCTTTGGGGATCTCAGACGATACGAAAGCGAGGTTGAACAGGCTAGTAATAGGGGTTGCAACAATTTCGGCGGATAATTTTAGAAAGAGAGGGTCCAGACGCCCAGCTGATTTGTAGGGGTCCAGATTTTGCAGCTCTTTCTGAACATCACCTGTCTGGATTTGGGTGAAGGAGAAGCGCGGGGGGGCTTGGGCCAGTTGCTACAGGGGGTGCAGAGCTGTTGGCCGGGGTAGGGGGTAGCCAGGTGGACAGCATGGCCAGTTGTAGACAAATGCTTATTGAAATTACCGATTATCGTAGATTTATCGGCGGTGACAGTGTTTCCTAGCCTCAGTGCAGTGGGCAGGGAGGAGGTGCTCTTATTCTCCATGGGCTTTACAATGTCCCAAAACTTTTTGGAATGAGTAGGTGTATCCAAACTTTTGACTGGTACTGTCCTTTGAGTAATTTAGGGGTGAAGACAAACCTGCATGTCTGCATTAGAGCCTGGACACTCAAAAAGAAGCCAACATCCTTCTTGTCCTTCAGGTACTCAAGCATTTTCTGCAAACAGACAGTGAGACCAGTCAATTACTATTATAACCTCAGGTCAGATGGACAGCCCACTGAGAGGACACTTACCTGTTGAACCTCAACGTTACCACCGTTTAGGATGGAGATGCCCAGTTTAAGGGTGGAGGACACCATACAGCCAGTCTCACCTAGATGGAGAGAAAAGTACTCTTTACCATTCTAGATGACGGGTATGAATAATGTCTTTGTAATGTGTCGACCACGACAGGTATCCTTCAAATACATGCACTGTGATGGAGATACATTGACTTGCAGGGTTCTCCAATAGGCGGTGCGCAGGCCAAATTATTTTATTTGCCCCCCCCTCAAGTTTTTTTCTGAGCAAAAAATAGGCCTCTATGTGATTTTAATTTAGGAAATCTGTTTCGAAATATTCCTACGCATAAATAGAGAGAGGCATATATGATCGTATCCCAATGTAATCAAGGTTTGAAATTATTATGTTTTTGTCAAATACTATATCTGTTTGGGATTCTTGTGGTCAATTTGAAGTGTACAAATTATTTAGAACTAAATTATGTTCCGGCCCCCTGACCATCCTCTCAAGGAGAAATTGTCCCACAGTTGAATGTAATTGGGGATCCTTGGTGTAACTGTATGGGTTGGGGATGTACCTTTGCAAGCACTGATCATCTGCAGCACCATCTCAGCCGCCCCACGGTTATGGAGACGGGACTGCTGGTACAGAAGTCTCTGTTTCTCCATCTCTTTTTCCTGTGATGGACACAGATGCTGTGACTGTGTCCTGATGGTCACACAAAGAAGGAGAACAAGTGACAGTCACACAGTCACTCTGCATTCACACAGCTAGTACCTAGCTGTATAGACCTTCTCTCTAAGCTCCACTGATTTGCTGGCCTGAACTTTGTTTTAATAGTGTAGGCCTATAGTTTTAAATGCTTCATATGCAATACCAGTCAAAGTTTGGACACACCTGCTCATTGAAAGGTTTTTCTTTATTTTTACTATTTTCTACATTGTAGAAAAATAGTGAAAACATCAAACTATGAAATCACACATAAGGAATCGTGTAGTAAGCAAAAAAGTGTTAAACAAATCTAAATATATTTTATATTTCAGATTCTTCAAAGTAGCCACCCTTTGCATTGATGACAACTTTGCACACGATTGGCATTTTCTCAACCAGCTTCATGAGGTAGTCACCTGGAATGCTTTTCCAACAGTCTTGAAGGAGTTCCCACATATGCTGAGCACTTGTTGGATGCTTTTCCTTCACTTTTCCTTAACTGAAATGCATTCCAGGTGACTACCTCATGAAGCTGGTTGAGAGAATGCCAAGAGTGTGCAAAGCTGTCACCAAGGCAAATTATATATATATATGTATATTTTTTTAACCTTTATTTAACTAGGCAAGTCAGTTAAGAACAAATTCTTATTTACCATGACGGCCTACACCGGTCAAACCCGGATGACGCTGGGCCAATTGTGCGCCGCCCTATGAGACTCCCAATCACGGCCGGTTGTGATACAGCCTGGAATCGAACCAGAGTGGCACAGCGGTCTAAGGCACTTCATCTTCGTGCTAGAGGCGTCACTACAGACCCTGGTTCGATCCCGGGCTACATCACAACTGGCCGTGATCGGGAGTCCCATAGGGCGGCATACAATTGGCCCAGCGTCGTCTGGGTTAGGGGAGGGTTTGGCCGGGATAGGCCGTCATTGTAAATAAGAATTTGTTCTTAACTGACTTGCCTACTGTAGTTAAATAACAAAAGAATACATTTGTTTAACACTTTTTTGGTTACTACATGATTCCATATGTGTTATTTCATAGTTTGGATGTCTTCACTATTATTCTACAACGTAGAAAATAGTGAAAATAAAGAAAAACCCTGGAATGAGTAGGTGTGTCTAAACTTTTGACCTGTAAAGTATATCTAAAATTGAAATAGTTTCTCATTCTCAGTTTCTACTCTCCATCTCCATTTCTTAGTTGTCCTTTTACTCTCATTGTATAGGGATAAACTCATTCAAACCTGCATGCTTTATCTGCTTTTTGACTTGTTTTCCACACATTTCATTACTTCCATTCCACCAATCTGTTTCTCTCTCCCCAGTTAATTAGTCATGGAGTCGTTACACTACTTTTGCACATTTGCTGACTGGAGCAAATGATAGACTACAGCAAACAGCCCTGATGGCCTTGCATGCTGCAGTGCTAGCCATTGCAAAGAACCATACAGGATCTGTTGAATAACCACAGTGTCCCCCTTGGTGTCTTATATCACATACTGAACTTTACACAGCCCTCAGAGTGGAGCAGTTCTGCTCAAATAAATGTTATGACATTTTTATTTTAAAAAGCCCAAACATGTCTGTCACAGAACTACATTTGTAGTGTAAGCTTGCAACATTTTGACAAGTGGACACGGCCGTGGACACGGAGCTACAGCAGGACGCGGTAATTAACCTCTCCAAAAAAGACCTTACTGACGCTCAAGTCTCAGTCTTATCTAAGGGCCTCTCTTTTGCACCTACATGTACAGATAAACCATTTGATACGAAAGTAGATCTGTTTAAATTCTTTCGCAAGATTAAACTTAAGCATGTGTTTTCACAAAATACTGTTTTGGGCCTAGAAACACATCAACGAACTGGTACCCATTTTAAGGCCAACAGCTAATTCTGTCCCATAGTTAACAACTCCTCGATTAATACCTATTGTAGGTTAGTCGAACAAGAAGCCATGTCAGTGTATACGAGACAAACAAACCACATTCAGAAAAATCTCACTAGAACAGAAGAACAGGCACTTAATGAATTAATGAAAGATTCATTGTTGGTTATTAAACCTGCAGACAAGGGGGGTGCTGTGGTTGTTTTAGACTATGAAAAACATTAAGAAGAAATTCAGAGACAACTCAGTAATGAACGTTTCTATAGAAAACTGAGTGTTGATCCCACACAGGTGTTCCAAAGGGAAATATGCTCTAATCTGGAGCAAACCCTATTAAACCACCCTATCTCAAAACCTGAATATCAATATCTTTGCTGTAAATGTGCCATACGTCCATGCCTGTACATTTTACCAAAATTACACAAACCTAAAACACAACAAGGTAGACCAGTGGTTGCAGGAATAGGTTGCAGGAATAGGCTCAATGCTAGAGCCATTGTCGAACTTTGTAGACGCTTTTATTAAAACTTATGTGCAAGCATTGTCATCATATGTAAAAGACTCTATAGACTTCATAAACAAGATCTCACCAATAACGGGTATAAAAGAAGACTGTATTCTGGTCACATTAGATGTCGAGAGTCTATATACCAGCATTCCCCATGTGGGGGGGGCTGGCAGCACTTGCACACTATTTGGGAGACAGAGATACTAATGAATATCCACCAACAAACTTTATTCTACAGTTGGCAGAATATGTTTTGATGTATAACTATTTTAGGTTTGATGATGAATACTACCTCCAAACGAATGGAACATCGATGGGCTCCACATTCGCTCCGAGCTATGCTAACCTCTATGTGGGTCTATTTGAAGAACGTTTTGTCAATAATGAAAACGAAAACCCATTTTTGAATAAAATCCTGAAGTGGTATCGATATATTGACATTTTTTGCATATGGGAAGGAACTGAACAAGAGCTGTCAGATTTTATGGCACTACTCAATGACATTGACCTCAATCTCAAATTCACTATTGAATGTGACACTCAACGCGTTCATTACCTCGATATGTGGATTGAGAAATCAAATGGAACCCTGTTTACAACTCTGTATAGAAAAGAAACAGACAGGAATACTCTATTACTGGGGGACAGCTTCCATCCTGAGCCATTAAAAAGAGGAGTTCCAAGAAGCCCGTTTTTCAGACTGCGCCGTATATGCCACTGAACATAGAATTATCTAGAAAAAGCAGCGGAGATGCGCATTAGGTTTCTAAGAGGCTATTCGCCACAATGTGTGGATGAAGCTCTTCATTTGGCATTGGGAAAAAACACGAGAGGAATTGTTACAAAAAAGACCCGCTAAAGCCAAAGAACACTCCGTAATGTTCACAACCACATATACTTTGAATTCGCGAAAAGTGGGAGGTGTGGTCAAGAAACACTGGCATATTTTATCATCGGACCCAGCTTTGCCGGCAGAATTTAAAAATCCACCACTTATTGTGTATAGGAGAGGTCGCAATTTACGCGATAAATTGGTTCATGCCAACTGCCAGCCACAAAAGAAAATCAGCCAGGCTCTTTTACGCCCTCTACCAAATGGTAGCTATAAATGCAGAGGATGCGCACAGTGCAACAATATGATGAAGTGTGAATATTTCTGCCACACCCACACAGGAAAACGGTTTCAAATAAATGATATCATTACGTGTTCCACCACCCATGTTATTTACGTTATTAAATGTCCATGTGGGCTCTGCTATGTCGGTAAGACCTCCCGCTCTCTCAAACAGAGAATTAGTAAACATAAAAGTTCAATCAGACAAAACGACAGGGATTATCCAGTCGCAGAACATTTTAATGACCTAAAACATGACATTTCTACCTTTAGATTTTGTGGCATAGAGAAAGTTAAGATATCAGACAGGGGAGGTGATATTAATAATACTCTGAGTAAAAGAGAATGTTTTTAGATTTTCACCCTCCAGACATTATTTCCTAAAGGACTTAATGATGAAATGCCTATGTATGTTATGTTGTGAATTTGAACATGAATTATGTGCCCATTTAAGATTACTCTGACGTTTTTCTAATGATGTACCCAATGATTAATGAAAACTAGATATGTCCTCATTGTGGTTTTATGGACGTATTCAATGCTTCTTATTTATACACTTTTGCAGTGTTTGTGAAATGCATGTTGTTATGTTTGGTAGCACTTATTTATTTTTCCTTTGCCTCCAACCCCTTTCCATGCGTGGAACGGATGTGGGTGGGGCTAGGTCTACATTTTTTTATTAAATATTTTTAAATATTTTTTATATATATATATATATATATATATATATATATTTTTTTTTTTATTATTATTTATTTATTTATTTAATTTTTTTTCTTTTTTTTCTTTGCACAGATCTTTATTTAACTTGTTGTAAATAACAGTAACATGCAAAACAGTAACATGCAAAACATAAACATAACATAACAGCCAGAGGGAATCCAAAGAAATTAGAGGAAAATAAAAAACTATTATATCAAATCAAATACAGACATATATCGAATACATTTTTTTGACATATTGTTTTGTATACGTTTTAAAGATTCTAAGTACTGTTCCAAATCAGATAAAAAAATTAAGAAAAGGGGCTTTTTCTTCATAAATTTTGATTTGTGGATGAAAGATTTTCCTAATAAAATAAAGAGATTTATGACATACTCACGTTCAGTTGTGGAATCAGTGTAGTAAAATAATATGTCAAACTTAGTAATATCAATGGTTGTATGCAATTTGCGGCTAAGATATAGTTTTACATCAGTCCAAAATACTTCACTATATAAACAATTACAGAATAAGTGTTCAATAGATTCAGTTTCTAGTTCACAAAAACTGCATTCACTGGTAACGTCAAATATATATTTAGAAATCAAGCTATTACACGGATAGCATCTATGGATTATCTTAAAGGAGATCTCCTTTACTTTATTGGTCACCATAAATCTGTGTGGAGTGAGCCAAGCACGGCGCCAGTTTACATCAAACGATGAAGCCCAACAAAATATCGCAGAGGGAATAGACTTCCTGTAGAAAATATCCCTTATTAAACGATTGTTGAATTTCGTATCTAGTAGACCAATGCCATTCAACTGAATATCGCTTACAATCGGAGATATTCCAAAATATGCATTATTCTGAAGTAAAGTTTTTATCCCACTAGGTATAGCTTTAATAACAGTGTCATATTCCTTGCTTGAAACCTCAAAGTTGTATATTTCCATAAATTCTCTCCGTGTAAATAGATTCCCACTGTTATTAACCAATTGGCTGACAAGAACAATGTTTTTCGAGAACCATTTATGGTTAAATAACATCTTATTTCTATGTAATATTGACCCATTGTTCCAAATAAAACATTTATGAGGTGAAAAGTTGTGTTTATACAACAAAGCCCAGCACATTAAAGCCTGCTTGTGAAAAACCGCCAGTTTCACAGGAATTTTACCCACAATATATGGACATTGTAGTAAAAAATTAAGCCCACCGAACTTCTGAAAAACAAAATGAGGTATAATATTCCAGAAGCTATGAGGATTTTTTATGTACCTTTTAATCCAGTTGACCTTTGATATCTGATTGAAGAGAGTGAAATCTAAGACATTTAGACCGCCATCACAAACCCTGTTGGTGATAACATCTCTTTTTATCTTATGTGGCTTGTTTTTCCATATGAAGTTGTACAAAAGCCTATCTAAGGTACAGCAAGGGGATTTGGGAATGTCAATAGATGAAAAAAGATAGGATGCACGAGATAGCCCCTCAGCTTTGGATAAAAGCACCCTTCCTTGAAGACTTAAATCCCTCCCTAACCATGAGGATAATTTTTTTTTGACAGATTCAGTTACAGGGTTCAAATTAAGATCATTCATAGCCTTAAGATTTTTGGTGATCTTTACACCGAGGTAGGTTACAGTATCTTTTTCAGAGATGTTACAATCTGTTGGGTTGACAGCTCCTTTCACAACAAACAACTCACATTTGGAAAGATTTAAAGTCAAGCCTGAGATTTTGGAGAACTGCTTCACGATATCCAATGCTAATCTAGTTTGAGATACATTTTTCAAAAAAAGTGAGGTGTCATCCGCCAGTTGGGATATCTTGATCTCTCTGGACTGGAATGTAATGCCTTCAAATGGACTTTTATGAACTAATGAGCATAACATTTGAGAAACTAACAAAAATAAAAAAGGTGAAATTGGACAACCTTGTCGTATTCCTTTGTAAATGTTAAATCTTGAGGATGTTCCATGACAGAGTTTGATACAGCTATTGCCACCATTATACAGAGTTCTAATAGCATCAACAAAGAAACGACCAAATTTCAAATGCTTAAGACAATCAAAGATAAAATTGTGACTTACTGTATCAAATGCTTTCTGAAAATCCAGAAATAGGATAACAGGGAAGTCATCTAATAGATCACGATACTCAACCAAGTCTAATATCAGCCTCAGATTATTAGATATATGGCGCCCTTTCATAAACCCTGATTGACATTCATCAATCAGATCATTTAAGCAAGACTTTAACCTTTTTGCAAAGATTAAGGCTATAATTTTGTAGTCGTTATTTAGGAGTGTGATTGGACGCCAATTATCAATACTTAGGAGATCCTTGTGTGGTTTAGGTATAAGAGTAATAACCCCTTGCTTCAGAGAGGCAGGTAGTTCTCCCTTCTTTATAGCCTCCTTAAAGGTTTCAAGTAAAAAAGGTGCTATTTCTTCAAAGAAGGTTTTGTAAAATTCAGAGGTTAATCCATCACAACCTGGAGATTTGTTCTTTTTTAACTGAGCAACCCCGTACTGGATGTCCATAATGGATAAATCTTGGCAACAAGACTGATTGAGTTCTTCACTAATCGAATTAACATTCTCTATAGAATCAAGGAGATCCTTAGAGTCACACAAATTGTTATCTAAGGAGTAAAGAGTCTCATAAAATTTAGTGGTAAATTCTGATAACAACTCTCTATCCTCAGTGGTAACCCCATTAATTTTAAGTTTCCGAAGTGTGTTGAGTTCCCCTCTCCTCTTCTCCAAATTAAAAAAGTATCTACTGTTCTTTTCACCTTTTTCAAGCCATTGTTTTTCAAGCCAGCCTTTTCCTCATACAATGTATCTAGTTGATTCTGTAAATCATTCAATTTAGCTTTCTCATTAAGATCAAGATGCTCAATCTCTGTGATAACGGCAATTGTCTTAGAGAGTTCAGCTACCTCACATCTCCTTCTTAAAGCAAGCCGTTTTCCATAAGTAATACAGGCTGGGCGGATTTTAAATTTCAGCAGTTCCCAATATTTCCCATATTCTGCATTAGATGTAGCTAAACTCCAGTAAACAGAAATTAGATTCTTAATCACATTTTTTAAATCATCATGCAATAACAATGAGTTATTTAGTTTCCAGTAACCACCAGAGTATTTCTTACCATCATTACTGCATATTCTTACAGTCAACCATATGACTTTATGATCCGTCAGGACTGCAGGCAGTATTTTTACCTCTACAGTGTTGGGCACAAGACTAGAGGTTATCACCCACAAATCAATTCTTGATTGTAAGGAACGATCTCTATTACTCCATGTGTATTGTATCTCTCCAGGGTTTTTTACTCTCCATATGTCAATTAAGTCCAGGCTTTGGCAGAAATTCACCAACTTGTTCACACCAATGTTAGGCCTATGAGGCAATCTATCAGTCTCATTAGAATAAACCATATTAAAATCTCCACCAACTATTATCTGACTGGATGGGTATTTTCTCAGAAGATTTGTAAGAATTTCTTCAATTTCCTCTAGAAGTAAGTTATTTGGAGGACTAGAACAGTATCCATATACATTACACAACACAAATAATCTGTCCATGTGGTTGATGACCGCTACTAGCCAATGTCCATTGGAGTCCATTTGAGTAAACAAAAATTTCCCTTTGAAATTGTCTGCTAAAATTGCAACCCCAGCTGAATGAATAGTCCCGTGGGCCAAAAAAATGTCACTGCCCCCCTGATTTTTCCAATAATTATAGTCCTCTTTGCATGAATGTGTTTCTTGAACGAATACAAGATCTGCGTTGCAGTCCTTACAAAAAAAAAAAAAAGCTTTTCTCTTCAACAGGTTACGTATCCCCCTGGCATTGATTGACATAAACTTCAAGTCCATATCTATAGAATAGAAAGAAAAATCCTATGCAATCTCAACTTTACCCTCTCTATAAAAAGTTGCTTCATATATGTATTAACAGAATTCTTAACTTGTAAAATAGTAACACCATGTTTCAAAAGTAGAACGTTCAGTTTGCAGTGGGGAAGGAACTACCTTGTAAACCTACCGACAGAACAAATCAAATCACCCCGGTCGTATTTCTTTACCGTTGGCGAAAAAAGCTCTGATTCCCCTGTAGTATCCACCGTTTCCTTGATTTCGGGCCTGTTGTACAAGAGGCCACAATTTTGCCTTTGCTGCCTTGTCTGCTGCAGTCAAGTCCTCACCGAATCTAAATTTTCTTTCTTTCAGAAAGGCGCTTTCCTTTGCTTTCTTCCAAACTGCATCTCTCGCTGTGCGAAAAGCAAACTGGATGATGATCGATCGGCTGACGATGGCATCTTGTTTCTTCCCAATACGATGAGCGACATCCACAGCCATATCCATATATCCATCGGGAAAGTCCGGTGCCACACGGTTACAGATGTCTCTTACTAAGCGCTTCACATTCTCATCCTGGTCCTCGGGGACACCGTAAAGCCGTAGCCCCCACCTTCTCCGGTATCGCTCTGCTTCCGATAAGCGCTCTTGCATGTCTGCGATGGTCTTCTCCTGAGCAATGCATTTCTCAGACGTAGCAGTGTTTGCAAGTTTAAGCTCTTTGATACTCTTGTATGCATGATTCAGAGAGGTCTCGAGGTCAACTATTTTTGATGTGTTTTCGCGTATCATTTTCTCCAGACCATCGGCTCTTTCGTTTATCTTTGCAGAGACAGCATCGATTATGTTGATCTGTAGTTCGCGCAAAGACAATTCTTTCTGTGACTTTTTGGGTGCAGGACTATTGACTGCATTTTCAGAATCAACCAAATGTCCAGAATCCTCCATTTCTTCCCCTGAGGAGTCAGGTGGCGGTTTTTCTCCAACGTATGAGTGCTCAGCTAGCAACTGCCTTCTCCTCCCTTTGCTCTTTCGCAAATTTTTTCCTTCCATTTCTCAAAGTTATGAATCAAATTATCGGTCAACTAAGTGTTGTTCTCTATTGTGTTTACTATAAGCCAAGTTCCGTTACATTTAAGTATGTTTGAGAGTGATAAAAGTTAAGGTTACTCGGAGCAAGCTGAAATCTCGTCTACACTCGCCGCCATCTTCCAGCGCCTCCGGCTAGGTCTACATAGAGGTGCTGTTTTCAGAAAATTCACAAAAGCTCTGACGAAGGCCGTGAGGCCGATACGTAAACGTATTTAATATCAGTGATACTATCAAGATTTCCTTTTTCGGTTTCCTTTTTCCTTCAACATTTTGACAAGTGCAATGTAATGGAATTAAGTATATAGAAGGCATAAAAATTTAAAAGATTTGATATTGTAACCAACATTTTCTTTTCAACCAAGACTTAATTAAAACAAAGGTAATACAAATACATATTTAATCAGTTCCCACAGCATTCCACCCTCCTAACCCACCCAAAGCTCCACCCGCGTATGCCTGACTATGGTCTACCCAGTAAGCATGGTGCAGATGTACTTGACATTACTTGGACAGTTTCCAATCCAATGGAAACAAGAGGGGTGTTTGGATAAGCCCTCTATCAGGTGTAGTATACAGTATGTCTATCAGTGAATGTGTTGTTGCTCTAACTCTTCTTACATATTCTTACTGTATGTGTCAGTTTAGGTGTCTGGGAGAGTAGACAGGATTTCACTGTAGTCTATTGGTCAATACTCTAAGTAAGTATGGAAGGGAACAGCATTGATTAGTAACACTCAGTTAATAGAGATGAGCGTGTTACGCCAGAGTAAGTGGGAGAGCAGTAAGAGAACATGGAACTGACACAGACAGAGGTCAGTCAAAGGGTCAGTAGTTGGTTACAATCTGAGAAACAGACAGGATCAGTTCTGTTCGAGATTCCATCTGAGAAACAGACAGGATCAGTTCTGTTAGAGATTCCATCTCAATCTACATGAAAGACCATAGGTGGGGTATGGTGGTATGAGCTGGTATGAGCTGGCAGTGATAGACTAGACTTGGGACAACGTGTGGTAGTACACATGTAGCCAACAACATGGCTAATGGCCTCCTACACTCCAAAGGTAACAATTTACAGACGCAGGAGTAATTCCTATTCATCCAAATATACCACTTACATACATATGGAAAAAATACCAGTATATATACTGAGTGGACAAAACATTAGGAATACCTGCTCTTTCCATGACATGACCAGGTGAATCCAGGTGAAAGCTATGATTCCTTATTGATGTCACTTGTTAAATCCACTTCAATCAGAGTAGATGAAGGGGAAAGGACCGGATAAAGAATTTGAGACAATTGAGACATGGATTGTGTATTTGTGCCATTCATCGGATATATGTGCCTTTGAACGGGGTATGGTAGTAGGTGCTAGGCACACCGGTTTGAATGTGTCAAGAACTGCAACGCTGCTGGGATTTTCACGCTCAACAGTTTCCCGTGTGTATAAAGAATGGTCCACCACCCAAAGGACATCCACTCAACTTGACAACTGTGGGAAGCATTGGAGTCAACATGGGCCAGCATCCCTGTAGAACGCTTTCGACACTTTGTAGAGTCCATCCCCCGGCAAATTGAGGCTGTTCTGAGGGCAAAAAGGTGTGCAACTCAATATTAGGAAGGTGTTCCTAATGTTTTGTATGCTTTGTGTACAGTCGTGGCCAAAAGTTTTGAGAATGACACAAATAGTAATTTTCACAGTCTGCTACCTCAGTTTGTATGATGGCAATTTGCATATATTCCAGAATGTTATGAAGAGTGATTAGATGAATTGCAAAGTCTCTCTTTGCCATGCAAATGAACTGAATCCCTCAAAAAACATTTCCACTGCATTTCAGCCCCGCCACAAAAGGACCAACTAACATCATGTCAGTGATTCTCTCGTTAACACAGGTGTGAGTGTTGACGAGGACATGGCTGGAGATCACTCTGTCATGCTGATTGGGTTCGCATAACAGACTGGAAGCTTCAAAAGGAGGGTGGTGCTTGGAATCATTGTTCTTCCTCTGTCAACCGTGGTTACCTGCAAGGAAACACGTGCCGTCATCATTGCTTTGCACAAAAAGGGCTTCACGGGCAAGGATATTGCTGCCAGTAAGATTGCACCTAAATCAACCATTTATCGGATAATCAAGAACTTCAAGGAGAGCGGTTCAATTGTTGTGAAGAAGGCTTCAGGGCGACCTAGAAAGTCCAGCAAGCACCAGGACCGTCTCCTAAAGTTGATTCAGCTGCGGGATCGGGGCACCACCAGTACACAGCTTGCTCAGGAATGGCAGCAGGCAGGTGTGAGTGCATCTGCACTTTTGGAGGATGGCCTGGTGTCAAGAAGGGAAGCAAAGAAGCCACTTCTCTGCAGGAAAAACATCAGGGACAGACTGATATTCTGCAACAGGTACAGGGATTGGACTGCTGAGGAGTGGGGTAAAGTCATTTTCTCTGATGAATCTCCTTTCCGATTGTTTGGGGCATCCGGAAAAAAAGCTTGTCTGGAGAAGACAAGGTGAGCGCTACCATCAGTCCTGTGTCATGCCAACAGTAAAGCATCCTGAGACCATTCATGTGTGGTGTTGCTTCTCAGCCAAGGGGTGCTCACAATTGTTCTTAAGAACACAGCCATGAATAAAGAATGGTACCAACACATCCTCGAAGAGCAACTTCTCCCAACCATCCAGGAACAGTTTGGTAACGAACAATGCTTTTTCCAGCATGATGGAGCACCTTGCCATAAGGCAAAAGTGATAACTAAGTGGCTCGGGGAACAAAACCTCGATATTTTGGGTTCATGGCCAGGAAACTCCCCGACCTTAATCCCATTGGGAACTTGTGGTCAATCCTCAAGAGGCGGGTGGACATTTAAAAACCCACAAATTCTGACAAACTCCAAGCATTGATTATGCAAGAATGGGCTGCCATCAGTCAGGATGTGGCCCAGAAGTTAATTGACAGCATGCCAGGGCGGATTGCAGAGGTCTTAAAAAAGAAGGGTCAACATTGCAAATATTGACTCTTTGCATCAACTTCATGTAATTGTCAATAAAAGCCTTTGACACTTATGAAATGCTTGTAATTATACTTCAGTATTCCATAGTAACATCTGACAAAAATATCTAAAGACACTGAAGCAGCAAACTTTGTGAAAATTAATATTTGTGTCATTCTCAAAACTTTTGGCCACGACTGTATATACAAACTATGGAAATAATTAGATGTATTTCTGTCCAAAATAATAGAGGAGCCATTATATGATTGACAACAGTATTTGGCCCGTGTAAACACATTCTGCCTGCCAAATTGAAGGAATACTCATCACTAGAACTTTGTGCTTAGCAGATAGGTCAATGCTTTAGGATGGTCCACATGATTTTGTATGGTCTAGATAAGATGTATTTTCCAATCACTTTGTGAGTCATACAACATACAAAATGTTAACCGCAATGTTAACCACAATGTTAACCACAACAGCCAGGTACAATCTATAAACACTTGGAGTGAAGCAAAACACAAAGAAGGAGAACAAGTGACAGACAGATAACATTTAGGAGGAAGCAACACGCATATAAAGGAACAGATAGAAGAGACAAAAGAGAGATGAGAGAGGAGAGAGAAGAGAGGAGAGAGAGAAGAGCGATTGAGAACAGAGAGATGTGGGTGCAGGCTGATGTGCAGTGGATGATGTGGTCACTGAATGCGTTGAGAGCTACCGCTCCAGTGTCTCCCTGCTCCCCTGGCCGCCCCATACCAGTTCTGTCTGTCGCATCTCAAAGGACATCTCATCCTCAGCCCCTTCCTCCACCTCCTCTCCCCCTTCGTCCTCCTCACCAATGTGGCAGCTCTACAACACACACACAGACAAGGAAAAAAGAAAGTATATACTTTAAATACATTCATATACAAATAACAATAACATGCTAAAATGTTACATCATAAAACTCACCTTTGCCATAATATCAGCGTATGCCATATATAGGTAATCTGTATCAAGTTTACTGTAAAGATGAGAAGAAACAGAGGCTTAGGCAACATGTTAAAAGGTGGAGATGTGTATTTAGTGTTGAATTCAATCCAAAAGCTGCTCAACTAACATGCTTGAGGGAGAAAAGGAGAGTCCTACCTCTTTTCTGTGAGAGCGGTACGGCTGAAATGCAAAATGAGTTGGTGAAGGGGATCTGGCTTGGTCTCCGTCTCTTCCTCTTCCTCTCCTTCCTGCTCCATGGCTTTCTGTGTTTGAGAAAGAGATGTGGGAGTGAAACTATAGGAGGAAACTCGCAGGTCCTGAAATCCTCAAAAGGTGTGTCAAGCATGCAGAGCTTACAGACAAGTCGTCTATCATTCTGTCCTCAAAGGAGTAGCCCTCAGTATGGATCCAGTTGCGTTTGTATCCTTCCAGGAACAAATTGGAAGCTCTATGCCTGTGAGGCAGACAGAAAACCATGTTAGTGTCTGTATTTTACTTGTGGCTGTGTTTTATTTACTGCATATGTTTGAATGGGGCGACAGGTAGCCTAGCATTTAAGAGTGTTGGACCAGTAACCGAAAAGTCGCTGGTTCGAATCTCCGAGCAGACTAGGTGAAAAATCTGTCCATGTGCACTTGAGCAAGGCACTTAACCCTAATTGCTTCTGTAAATCGCTCTGGATAAGAGCGTCTGCTAGATGACTCAAATGTAAATACAAGACTGTAGTAGCGTCTCTAACCTGGGTAGGTTGTAGAGTGGAGTCATCCTAAAGCAGGCTACCACAGCCTTGCGTCTCTGCTTGGACAGCAGTTTGTGCCACACCATCTTTTTGGATTTGAAGGGGTGCTCCGTCTAAGTGAGACGAGATAATTGAGAGAAACGGCACCACTGACATCATGCCATGTGTGTGAAGTAGGACTATAGGGATACTGTAGGATTATATTGATGTTGTAGTATTAAAGTACTGGGCTTACTACTCTACTCACCACCTCAATGTAATAGAGAACAGCTGACACCTCCTGCACCCTCTTCACCACCTTCTCTGGAGCGTCAGCATTCTCAGCCTTCCCTGCCATCTCCTTATACAGGGACATCTGCCAGCGCATGGACGGGTTCTCCACCTGAACACAACACACTGCAGCTAGAGGAACGCACACTGCAGCCAGAGGAGCGCTCACTGCAGCCAGGGGAACATTCACTGCAGCCAGGGGAACACTCACTGCAGCCGGGGGAACGCACACTGCAGCCGGGGGAACGCACACTGCAGCCGGGGGAACGCACACTGCAGCCGGGGGAACGCACACTGCAGCCGGAGGAACGCACACTGCAGCCGGAGGAACGCACACTGCAGCCGGGGGAACGCACACTGCAGCCGGAGGGACGCACACTGCAGCCGGGGGAACGCACACTGCAGCCGGGGGAACGCACACTGCAGCCGGAGGAACGCACACTGCAGCCGGAGGAACACACACTGCAGCTGGAGGAACGCACACTGCAGCCGGAGGAACGCTCACTGCAGCCGGGGGAACGCTCACTGCAGCTGGGGGAACGCTCACTGCAGCCGGAGGAACGCACAGTGCAGCCGGAGGAACACACACTGCAGCCGGAGTAACACACTGCAGCCGGAGTAACACCCACTGCAGCCGGAACCCACACACATTGCAGCCGGAGGAACACACAATGCAGCCGGAGGAACACACAGTGCAGCCGGAGGAACACCACAGGACTTCACCATGTATAACTTTACTGCACCAACCCAGTCCATCTTACCTTGCCTTGAAGATGCAGGTTGTTTTGCAAAAACTCCCTTACTTCCTCATCCGTGTCCCTCTGGAAGAAAAATTTTGTTTACCATTTATTTTGGAACCATTTCTGTGTCTGGATATACAGCCTTATGGGTCTGGCACAAACAACTACATTTACATTTACATTTTAGTCATTTAGCAGACGCTCTTATCCAGAGCGACTGACAGTAGTGAATGCATACATTTCATATATTTTTTTTATTTTTCCGTACTGGTCATACTACGGCAGAGTTATTTAAGACAGCCGAGGGCATACTACCAAAGAGTATCGTATCTTGGCCAGGTTGATAAGCTCCTGATCAGCAGGGGAGCACATGTTGAGGCCGATGGGGAGCATCTTTTTCAGGGCAGCCACAATAAGTGACGTCTGCACTGAATAACGATCTCCTCGTCTTTTCTTCTTGGTACGCTCCACATCTGAGCCACCAGCCTAAGAACACAAGGAGGGACCAAGCCAAGAACATAAGGAGGGACCAAGGCATCTTCTTCATGCATAAAGCCACAACCAGTACATGCATTGAACAACATATCAATTACCACTGCTTAGCATTGAACAACATATAAATTAACATTGCTTAGCATTGAACAACATATAAATGAACACTGCTAGCATTGAACAACATATAAATTAACATTGCTTAGCATTGAACAACATATACATTAACACTGCTTAGCATTGAACAACATATAAATCAACATTGCTTAGTATTGAACAACATATCATTTACCACTGCTTAGCATTGAACAACATATACATTAACACTGCTTAGCATTGAACAACATATAAATGAACACTGCTTAGCATTGAACAACATATACATTAACAGTGCTTAGCATTGAACAACATAGAAACAATACTGTGCTGCCGTATTCATTGACCTGGCCAAGGCTTTCGACTCTGTCAATCACCACATCCTCATTGGCAGACTCAATAGCCTTGGTTTCTCAAATGATTGCCTCACCTGGTTCACCAACTACTTCTCTGATAGAGTTCAATGTGTTAAATCGGATGGCATGTTGTCCGGGCCTCTGGGAGTCTCTATGGGGGTGCCACAGGGTTCAATTCTTGCGCCAACTCTTTTCTCTGTATACATCAATGATGTCGCTCTTGCTGCTGGTGAGTCTCTGATCCACCTCTACGCAGACGACACCATTCTGTATACTTCTGGCCCTTCTTTGGACACTGTGTTAACAACCCTCCAGGCGAGCTTCAATGCCATACAACTCTCCTTCCGTGGCCTCCAACTGCTCTTAAATACAAGTAAAACTAAATGCATGCTCTTCAACCGATCGCTGCCTGCACCTGCCCGCCCGTCCAGTATCACTACTCTGGACGGTTCTGACTTAGAATATGTGGACAACTACAAATACCTAGGTGTCTGGTTAGACTGTAAGCTCTCCTTCCAGACTCACATCAAACATTTCCAATCCAAAGTTAAATCTAGAATTGGCTTCCTATTTCGCAACAAAGCATCTTTTACTCATGCTGTCAAACATACCCTCGTAAAACTGACCATCCTACCGATCCTCGACTTCGGCGATGTCATTTACAAAATAGCCTCCAATACCTTACTCAATAAACTGGATGCAGTCTATCACAGTGCCATCTGTTTTGTCACCAAAGCCCCATATTCTACCCACCACTGCGACCTGTATGCTCTCGTTGGCTGGCCCTCGCTTCATACTCGTCGCCAAACCCACTGGCTCAGGGTCATCTACAAGACCCTGCTAGGTAAAGTCCCCCCTTATTTCCGCTCACTGGTCACCATAGCAGCACCCACCTATAGCACGCGCTCCAGCAGGTATATCCCTCTGGTCACACCCAAAGCCAATTCCTCCTTTGGCCGTCTCTCCTTACAGTTACCTGCTGCCAATGACTGGAACGAACTACAAAAATCTCTGAAACTGGAAACACTTATCTCCCTCACTAGCTTTGAGCACCAGCTGTCAGAGCAGCTCACAGATCACTGAACCTGTACATAGCCCTTCTATAATTTAGCCCAAACAACTACCACTTCCCCTACTGTATTTATTTATTTATTTTTCTCCTTTGCACCCCATTATTTCAATTTCTACTTTGCACTTTCTTCCACTACAAATCTACCATTCCAGTGTTTTACTTGCTATATTGTATTTACTTTGCCACCATGGCCTCTTTTGCCTTTACCTCCCTTATCTCACCTCATTTGCTCACATTGTATATAGACTTATTTTTCTACTGTATTATTGACTGTATGTTTGTTTATTCCATGTGTAACTCTGTGTTGTTGTATGTGTCGAACTGCTTTGCTTTATCTTGGCCAGGTCGCAATTGTAAATGACAACTTGTTCTCAACTTTCCTTCCTGGTTAAATAAAGGTTAAATAAAAAACATTTAAAAAAAAAAAAAAAATATATATATATATATATATATATATATATATACACATTACCACTGCTTAGCATTGAACAACATATACATTAACACTGCTTAGCATTGAACAACATATAAATGAACACTGCTTAGCATTGAATAACATATACATTAACAGTGCTTAGCATTGAACAACATATCAATTAACACTGCTTAGTATTGAACAACATATACATTAACACTGCTTAGCATTGAACAACATATACATTAACAGTGCTTAGCATTGAACAACATATAAATTAACTCTGCTTAGCATTGAACAACATATACATTAACACTGCTTAGCATTGAACAACATATCAATTAACTCTGCTTAGCATTGAACACCATCAATTACCACTGCTTAGCATTGAACCCATGGCACTGATTCGATGGCACAACACTCACAGTCACTTACATTTTTAAATAAGAGTCCTGTTCTACCTCTTAACCATGAAAATAATTATTATGAACACACAATAGAAAAGCAACTACTTCTACATTTAGGTACACCCATATAGTACACCCATATAGTACTGGGTCAGACCCCCCCTTTGCCTCCAGAACAGCCTGAATTCTTCAGGGCATGGATTCTACAAGGTGTGGTGTTCCTAAGTTGCTCAGTTGGTATCAAAGGACCTAACGTGTGCCAGGAAAACATACCCCACATTAATTCACCACCAACCTCTGCCGTTAACACCAGACAGAATGAGGCCATGGACTCATGCTCCTTATGCCAAATCCTGATAGGAACCGGGATTGGTCGGACCAGGCAATGTTTTTCCACTCCTCAATTGTCCAGTGTTGGTGATCTTGTGCCCACTGGAGCCACTTCTTCTTGTTTTTAGCTGATAGGAGTGGAACCTGGTGTGGTCGTCTGCTGCAATAGCCCATCTGTGACAAGGACCGACGAGTTGTGCGTTCCGAGATGCTGTTCTGCACACCACTGTTGTACTGCGCCATTATTTGCCTGTTTGTGGCTCGCCTCCTTCAACCTCTCTCATCAACAAGATGTTTTCGCCCACAGGACTGCCGCTGACTGGATCTTTTTCGTTTGTCGCACCATTCTCTGTAAACCCTAGATACCGTTGTGTGTGAAAAGCCGAGGAGGCCGGCCGTTTCTGAGATAATGGAACTGGCACACCTGGCACCGATGACGAAACCACGCTCAAAGTCACTTAGGTCACTTGCTTTTCCAATTCTAACATTCAATCGAACAGTAACTGAATGCCTTGATGCCTGTCTGACTGTTTTATATAGCAAGCCACGGCCACGAGACTGTAGGAGTCAACCATTTTTGTGAATGAGGTGGTGTACCTAATAAACTGGCTACTGAGTGTATATTTACATTACATTAAATAATCTCCATCACGTGTCAAACACATTCCACGGAGGGCTGAGTGTCTGCTGGTTTTCACTCCTCCCTTGTACTTGTCGATGAATTAAGGTCACTGATTAGTAAAGAACTTCCCTCACCTGGTTGTCTAGGTCTTTGTAAGGAACTCCCCTCACCTGGTTGTCTAGGGCTTAGTAAGGAACTCCCCTCACCTGGTTGTCTAGGTCTTAGTAAGGAACTCCCCTCATCTGGTTGTCTAGATCTTTGTAAGGAACTCCCCTCACCTGGTTGTCTATGTCTTAGTAAGGAACTCCCCTCACCTGGTTGTCTAGGTCTTAGTAAGGAACTCCCCTCACCTGGTTGTCTAGGTCTTTGTAAGGAACTCCCCTCACCTGGTTGTCTAGGTCTTAGTAAGGAACTTTCCTCACCTGGTTGTCTATATCTTAGTAAGGAACTCCCCTCACCTGGTTGTCTAGGTCTTAGTAAGGAACTCCCCTCACCTGGTTGTCTAGGTCTTTGTAAGGAACTCCCCTCACCTGGTTGTCTAGGTCTTAGTAAGGAACTCCCCTCACCTAGTTGTTTAAGTCTTTGTAAGGAACTCCTCTCACCTGGTTGTCTAGGTCTTAGTAAGGAACTCCCCTCACCTGGTTGTCTAGGTCTCAGTAAGGAACTCTCCTCATCTGGTTGTCTAAGTCTTAATTTAAAGAAAATCCCAAAAACCAGCAGACACTAGGCCCTCCATGGAATGAGTTTGACATCCTAGATGTACACGGCATCTACACTTTGTGCAATGTACTAAAAACCATAATGTGCTCTTGCCACATTATTTCCAGCATTATTTAATTTTTTTAATTTCACCAGGTAGGCTTGTTGAGAACAAGTTCTCATTTGCAACTGTGACCAAGATTGTTTTATTTTTACCTTTATTTAACTAGCCAAGTCAGTTAAGAACAAATTCTTATTTTCAATGAGGGCCTATGAACAGTGGGTTAACTGCCTTGTTCAGGGGCAGAACGACAGATTTGTACCTTGTCAGCTTGGGGATTTGAACTTGCAACCTTTTGGTTACTCGTCCAACGCGCTAACCACTAGGCTACGCTGCCGCTAACCACTAGGCTACGCTGCCGCTAACCACTAGGCTACGCTGCCGCTAACCACTAGGCTACGCTGCCGCTAACCACTAGGCTACGCTGCCGCTAACCACTAGGCTACGCTGCCGCTAACCACTAGGCTACGCTGCTGCCCCAAGATAAAGCATAGCAATTCGACACATACAACAACACAGAGTTACACATGGAATAAACAAGACATTCAGTCAATAATACAGTAGAACAAAAGAAAACAAAAAGTCGATATACAGTGAGTGCAAATGAGGTAAGTTAAGGCAATAAATAGGCCATGGTGGCGAAGTAATTACAATATAGCAATTAAACACTGGAATGGTAGATGTGCAGAAGATGAATGTGCAAGTAGAGATACTGGGGTGCAAAGGAGCAAGATAAATAAATAAATACAGTATGGGGATGAGGTAGACAGATGGGCTGTTTACAGATGGGCTATGTACAGGTGCAGGGATCTGTGAGCTGCTCTGACAGCTGGTGCTTAAAGCTAGTGAGGGAGATATGAGTCTCCAGCTTCAGAGATTTTTGCAGTTCGTTCCAGTCATTGGCAGCAGAGAACTGGAAGGAAAGATGACCAAAGGAGGAATTGGCTTTGGGGGTGACCAGTGAGATATACCTGCTGGAGCGCATGCTACGAGTGGGTGCTGCTATGGTGACCAGTGAGCTGAGATAAGGTGGGGCTTTACCTAGCAGAGACTTGTAGATAACCTGTAGCCAGTGGGTTTGGCGACGAGTATGAAGCGAGGGCCAACCAACGAGAGCGTACAGGTCGTAATGGTGGGTGGTATAAGGCGCTTTGGTGACAAAACGGATGGCACTGTGATAGACTGCATCCAATTTGTTGAGTAGAGTGTTGGAGGCTATTTTATAGATGACATCGCCGAAGTCAAGGATCGGTAGGATGGTCAGTTTTACGAGGGTATATTTGGCAGCATGAGTGAAGGATGCTTTGTTGCGATATAGGAAGCCGATTCTAGATTTAATTTTGGATTGGAGGTGCTTAATGTGAGTCTGGAAGGAGAGTTTACAGTCTAACCAGACACCTAGGTATTTGTAGTTATCCACGTATTCTTTGTCAGAGCCGTCCAGAGTAGTGATGCTGGACGGGCGAGCAAGTGCGGGCAGTGATCGATTGAATAGCATGCATTTAGTTTTACTTGCGTTTAAGAGCAGTTGGAGGCCACGGAAGGAGAGTTGTATGGCATTGAAGCTCGTCTGGAGGTTAGTTAAAACAGTGTCCAAAGAGGGGCCAGAAGTATACAGAATGGTGTCGTCTGCATAGAGGTGGATCAGAGAATCACCAGCAGCAAGAGCAACATTATTGATGTATACAGAGAAGAGAGTCGGGTTGATACCTGCAATCCAGTGGAAATGTGACCATTGCTTCTCATTTCAATGACTCGTTGAGTTACAATGTGTCCCCCTATCTGTTTATCCAGGCTGTAGCTGTCACAAAATACCATTAATTAACAGTTAACACCCTCTAATATCAAGAGCCATGGACTCCTCTCTGAACCCTCCAGTCTAGGTCAGTTCCTTCACATGATCATATTATTCAGTATTTGCTGCAGGTGGATAGGCAATGTACTGATAAAATAACCAAACTGCCCAGAATAAGGGCTACATCTCACCACCATAATGACCTGTTTCTGAACACTTGGCCGGTAAGGGAAGGGGAATGTGAGTATGTAACACTGTATTGAGAAGGGCTGGGGTGGAAGATGTTGGGGAGGACAACTGAAAGGAATCATTCTAATCTGTAGGACAGGAAATCAGTGAAACTGCACAGATAAAAACATGCTTACAAACGCATTGCATTCACATGAAAAATCCTGTTGTACAGTATGTTTCTCAGGTGCGTTTGGCAGCACCAGCAGCACTAGGTGAATTCATGTGTTACATGGTTTTGGAGAGTAACGAAGCTCCTGTTGAAGACACACACAACTATTAGTTGTTAGTAGCATCATGTTAATAGGAAACTAGATTCAGATCAAGGTGTTAGCTACCAACTAGCAAATCACACAAGGAAACCAAATGTCCATGGGATATACGCCCCACATGGGATAAGTCCCATCGCCCCTGTGCTCTCCTCCCTCTCTCCTGTCTCGTTTCTGTGATGGAACATTATGGTCTGTTGTCTGCCCTCTCTGACGTCCCCTGCAAGCTTGTATGTAGTGTGTGTGTGTATTTCTCTGTCTCTCGGTCTGTCTGTGTGTGTATGTGTACACGTGCGTGTCATACAGCAGGCTGAGGTTGGCCCAGGGAGTGAAGATAACAGAGGACCAACACACAGAACAGGAGAGGATGCAAAGCCCTAGAAACAGAGAATGTGTCATGACTAAATGTCCTGAAGGACTAAGGGAATCTGCAGTGGTGAAAAGTGAGAACAATGTGTTTCAGTGAACTGCTGTATCTATCTCGGAGTATGCCCTTTATGACAGAGAAGTGCATCTACTCCTGGTGAAGTAGAATGTGAGTGAGTGGTAGGAGTGTGTCAAAGCCACAGACAAGTCCATTCAACCACTTCTCCAAACCAGTACTTCAATGCAAGGAGTGTGTTATGAATAAGGCTAGTTTAGAGGAAGATGGATGCAAAGGTTTTAGGGGAGATTTTAGAATACAGGTTTGATTAAAATAGATTGGGGTGAGGTAGTCACATTGAGTTCATTCTACATAGGGTACTATAGAGCTTGTTCCAGAGACCTTTTTCAGTCCCGTTAAATATAGTATCAGGTCATGGCTTAAAGAAAGGGGACAAGTGTGTGGGTGGAGACTGACTGGAGGATATGATGATACTAAGCCATGGTCTGACATGGCGGCTACAGGGAGGAATGAGTGAACGATGAGCACAGAGAGCAGGACTAACAGCATCCCCAAGTGTAGGGAGCTTGACCACAAACGCTACAGACCAACCAACCTTCAACAGAAAATAAAATTAATGGAAGGAAAACTCCCACCTAACTACAATCAACTGGGTGCAAACTCATTGGCAGGATGATGGCACTCTGCTCCCACTGCTGCATTGGGCAGGCCTGGTGCGGAGCCTAGTGCCATGAGCCCGACTACGGCAGAGTATTTTCATCAAGAGCCTCCAGACTCCCCCCCCCCCCCCCCCCCACACACACACACTAGCAGGTCTGGGGGGGTCCACTAGTGTTATAACAGTATGGTGCATGTCTGCTTTTTCTATCTGCCCTAGTGTGGAGCACTGTGTCTGTCACTCACACACTCTGTCACACAGGTGTGGTTATTCATGTAATTCTATACAGTTCAGCAGTAGAAAATGTGATATTAGTCTTCTAGCTGAGTGTTAATAGTGTCCACAGTGTTGACGACAGTGTAACTGGATCCAAAACGTATCAGTGATGCATGTAAGTCAATCCAGACCAGCTATTGTGCTCTATTTCTGTGTGTCCAGTTCTTTCCCATTGGTGTTGCAGTGAAGTGCAGAACATGAAGCTAGTTACTGAGTGGACATAGACAGCTGCCTCTACATACAAAGTAGAATTGCCACAAGTTGTGGGTGGGTGTATTGGAACGTGCTAGAAATGTGTGTGTGTGTGTGTGTGTGCGGTGTCCTGGTGTGCCATTGTGCCGGAGGAGTTGATGAAAAGCCCCCCAAAGTGAGGTGCCATGCGGTCAGCACAGCGGTCATGCAGAAACAAAGTCTAACCTCTGAGTCGTTGCCCTAGAAACCCAGCGTGGACACAGAAAAAGAGGACAAGGGACAGTCAAAGAGAGAACTGTCAACCCACCTGCTAGAGCTACTCAACCTCTCTACTGACAGATGCACTGCCTAATCGTTTAGTTTAACCTTTATTTAACTGGGCAAATCAGTTAAAAACAAATTCTTATTTACAATGACAGCCTACCCTGGCCAAACCCGGACAACGCTGGGCCAATTGTGCACCGCCCTATGGGACTCCCAATCACGGCCATATGTGATGCACCCTGGATTTGAACCAGGTACTGCAGTGATGCCTCTTGCACTGAGATGCAGTGTCTTAGACCACTGTGCCACTCGGAGTGGATAAACAGGTCAAGGCAGGCATGGAAAACAAGGCAAAAAGCCATCATATCAAAATGATATTAAAAAAATGTACGCTTTCCAATATACCATACCTGCTGAAGATGTGGGGAAAATACTTGTTTGCCTTTACTGTTCGGCTGTTGTCAGTCATACAAGACATATACTTAAGTAACAAGATCTTTCATATCAGAGTCAGATAAACTTGTGGACACCCATAGACTTCCAGTCATTGTGCTAACGCTAGTTAGCATTTGCTTAAACCTATGCAGACATCAAGTACAGTTTTGAAAAAGAACCACCAATTTGTATAGGTAAGTTATACTCCACATGGTTAGCTACAATGGGTTAGGAGGATATCCCAAATTAATTGACAATCAAGTACGTAAATATTTTTTTTTTTTAAAGCAAACGATGCAGGATGTGAGACAAATTGCTGGCTGCATTGTTGCTGCGGTGTAAATGATGACAATGTATGATAGAAATTTCAGTAATTCATAGTCTACCCAAATCTGCTGACATCAGTCTAACATAGGGCTCTCCAACCGTGTTCAAGGAAAGCTAAAACCTACAGGTTGGTAGCGCTCCAGCAACAGAGTTGGAGAGCCCTGGCTAACCACAACATTTAAACACTGAAGGTACAGTTGAAGTCGGAAGTTTACATACACTTAGGTTGGAGTCATTAAAACTCGTTTTTCAACCACTCCACACATTTCTTGTTAACAAACTATAGTTTTGGCAAGTCGGTTAGGACATCTAATTTGTGCATGACACAAGTCATTTTTCCCACAATTGTTTACAGAGAGATTATTTCACTTATAATTCACTGTATCACAATTTCAGTGGGTCAGAAGTTTACATACACTAAGTTGACTGTGCCTTTAAACAGCTTGGAAAATTCCAGAAAATGATGTAATGGCTGTAGAAGCTTCTGATAGGCTAATTGACATCATTTGAGTCAATTGGAGGTGTACCTGTGGATGTATTTCAAGGCCTACCTTCAAACTCAGTGCCTCTTTGCTTGAAATCATGGGAAAATCAAAAGAAATCAGCCAAGACCTCAGAAAAAGAATTGTAGACCTCCACAAGTCTGGTTCATCCTTGGGAGGGATTTCCAAATGCCTGAAGGTACCACGTTCATCTGTACAAACAATAGCACGCAAGTATAAACACCATTGGACCACGCAGCCGTCATACTGCTCAGGAAGGAGACGCGTTCTGTCTCCTAGAGATGAACATACTTTGGTGTGAAAAGTGCAAATCAATCCCAGAACAACAGCAAAGGACCTTGTGAAGATGCTGGAAGAAACAGGTAGAAAAGTATCAATATCCACAGTAAAACAAGTCCTATATCGACATAACCTGAAAGGCCGCTCAGTAAGGAAGAAGCCACTGCTCCAAAGCCGCCATAAAAGAGCCAGACTATGGTTTGCAACTGCACATGGGGACAAAGATCATACTTTTTGGAGAAATGTCCTCTGATCTGATGAAACAAAAATAGAACTGTTTGGCCATCATTATGTTTGGAGGAAAAAGGGGGACGCTTGCAAGCCAAAGAACACCATCCCAACCGTGAAGCACGGGGGTGGTAGCATCATGTTGTGAGGGTGCTTTGCTGCAGGGGGGACTTGTGCACTTCACAAAATAGATGGCATCATGAGGAAGTAAAATTAGGTGGATATATTGAAGCAAAATCTCAAGACATTAGTTATAAAGTTAAAGCTTGGTTGCAAATGGGTCTTCCAAATGGACAATGACCCCAAGCATACTTCCAAAGTTGTGGAAAAATGGCTTAAGGACAACAAAGTCAAGGTATTGGAGTGGCCACCACAAAGCCCTGACCTCAATCCTATAGACAATTTGTGGGCAGAACTGAAAATGTGTGTGTGAGCAAGGAGGCCTACAAACCTGACTCCGTTACACCAGCTCTGTCAGGAGGAATGGGCCACAATTCACCCAACTTATTGTGGGAAGCTTGTGGAAGGCTATCCGAAACGTTTGACCCAAGTTAAAGAATTTAAAGGCAATGCTACCAAATACTAATTGAATGTATGTAAACTTCTGACCCACTGGGAATGTGATGAAAGAAATAAAAGCTGAAATAAATCATTTTCTCTACATTTCACATTCTTAAAATAAAGTGGTGATACTAACTGACCTAACACAGGGAATTTTTACTAGGATTAAATGTTAGGAATTGTGAAAAACTGAGTTTAAATGTATTTGGCTAAGCTGTATGTAAACTTCTGACTTCAACTGTAAATTAATGGCTTTTTAACCCCAGATGGTCTGTATTGGCTCACCGTGCTCATCTTGCTCTTGCTGTCAGCAGTGAGGAAAGACATGTTATTAATCTCATTCATCACCACAAAGTTCTGCTCCTCTCGCTTGAAGTTCTGCAGAGACACAAGATAGAGAGAGAGAAAGGTCATAAGATCAAATCAAATCAAAGTTTATAGGTCGCGTACACAGATTTGACACAGAGAGGTGACATAACATGTTCATCCAGAAGAGGCGCTTCTAGTAGGGACTTTAATGCAGGCAAACTTAAATCAGTTTTACCACATTTTTACCAGCATGTCACATGTGCAACCAGAGGGTAAACAATTCTAGACCATCTTTACTCCACACACAGAGATGCATACGAAGCTCACCCCGGCCCTCCATTTGGCCAATCTGACCATAATTCTATCCTCCTGATTTCTGCTTACAAGCAAAAACGAAAGCAGGAAGTACCAGTGACTCACTCAATACAGAAGTGGTCAGATGACGCGGATGCTACGCTACAGGACTGTTTTGCTAGCACAGACTGGAATATGTTCCGGGATTCATCCAATGGCATTGAAGAGTTTTCCACCTCAGTCATCGGCTTCATCAATAAGTGCATCGATGACGTCGTACCCAAAGTGACCGTACGTACATACCCCAACCAGAAGCCAAGGATTATAGGCAACGATTATAGGCCAAGGATTACCGGCTCTGACGCTTGTCAAATGTGGCAGGGCTTGAAAACTATTACGGACTACAAAGGGAAACCCAGACGCGAGCTGCCCAGTGACGCGTGCTTACCAGACGAGCTAAATGCCTTTTATGCTCGCTTCGAGGCAAGCAACACTGAAGCATGCACAAAAGCACCAGCTGTTCTGGATGACTGTGTGATAACGCTATCGGTAGCCGATGTGAGCAAGACCTTTAAACAGGTCAACATTCACAAAGCCGTGGGGCCGGATGGATTTCCAGGACGTGTACTCAAAGCATGCGCAGACCAACTGGCTGTCACGCCCTGATCTGTTTCACCTGTCTTTGTGATTGTCTCCACCCACCTCCAGGTGTCTCCCGTTTTCCCCATTAGTCCCTGGTGTATTTATCCCTGTGTTTCCTGTCTCTCTGTGCCAGTTCATCTTGTTTTGCCAAGTCAACCAGCGTTTCTCCTAGCTCCTATTTTTCCCAGTCTCTGTTTTTTCCTAGCCCTCCTGGTTTTGACCTGTGCCTGTCCTGACGCCGAATCCGCCTGCCTGACCACCCTGCCTGTCCTGACCTCGAGCCTGCCTATCCCCTGGTACTGTTTGGACTCTGACCTGGTTTATGAACTATCGCCTGTCCTCGACCTGCCTTTTGCCTACCCCAATTGGTATAATAAATATCGGAGCTCAACCATCTGCATCCTGTGTCTGCATTTGGGTCTTACCTTGTGCCCTTAGTACTGGCAAGTGTCTTCACTGACCTTTTCAACCTCTCTCTGACCGAATCTGTAATACCTACATGTTTCAAGCAGACCACCAAAGTTCCTGTGGCCAAGGAAGCGAAGGTAACCTGCCTAAATGATTACCACCCCGTAGCACTCACGTCGGTAGCCATGAAGTGCTTTGAAAGGCTGGCCATGGCTCACATCAACAGCATCCTCCCTGGACACCCTAGACCCACTCCAGTTTGCATACCACCCCAACAGATAGTCTCCTCCTGTACTCCCTGTTCACTCACGACTGCATGACCAAACATGACTCCAACACCATCATTAAGTTTGCTAACGAGACAACAGCCTGATCACCAACAACCTATAGGGAGGAGGTCAGAGAACTGGCAGTGTGGTGCCAGGACAACAACCTCTCCCTCTATGTGAGCAAAACAAAGGAGCTGATCGTGGACTATAGGAAAAGGCGGGCCGAGCAGGCCCCCATTAACATCGACAGGGCTGTAGTGGAGCTGGTCGAGAGTTTCAAGTTCCTTGGTGTCCAGATCACCAACGAACTATCATGTTCCAAACACACCAAGACAGTCGTGAAGAGGGCTTGACAGAACCTTTTCCCCCCCAGGAGACTGAAAAGATTTGTCATGGATCCTCAGATCCTCAAGAAGTTCTACAGCTGCACCATCGAGAGCATCCTGACCGGTTGCATCACCGCATGGTATGGCAACTGCTCGGCATCTGACCGTAAGGCACTACAGAGGGTAGTGCGTACGGCCCAGTACATCAATGGGGCCACGCTTCCTGCCATACAGGACCTATATAAGGTATATAGGCGGTGTCAGAGGAAATCCCATAAAATTGTCAGAGACTCCAGTCACCCAAGTCATAGACTGTTTTCTCTGCTACCGCAAGGCAAGCGGTACCGGAGCGCCAAGTCTAGGTCCAAAAGGCTCCTTAACAGCTTCTACCCCCAAGCCATAAGACTGCTGAACAGTTAATCAAATGGCTACCAGGACTATTTACTTTGACCCCCCCCACCATTTGTTTTGTACACTGCTGCTGCTATTTACTATCTATGCATAGTCACTTCACTCCTACCTACATGTACAAATTACCTCGACTAGCGTGTACCTACGCACACTGACTCGGTACACCCTGTGTATAGCCTCGTTATTGTTATGTTATTGTGTTACTTTTTATTATTTTTTACTTTAGTTTAATTAGTAAATATTTTCTTAACACTTATTGAACTGCACTGTTGGTTAACCTGATATGGATAGGGGGCAGTATTTTCACGGCCGAATGGAAAAACGTACCAAATTTAAACTACTACTCTTGCCCAGAAACGAGAATATGCATATTATTAGTAGATTTGGATAGAAAACACTCTGAAGTTTCTAAAACTGTTTGAATGGTGTCTGTGAATATAACAGAACTCATATGGCAGGCAAAAACGTGAGAAAAAGTCAACCAGGAAGTGTAGGATCTGAGAAATGTAGTTCTTCTTTCTAGTCCCTTTCGAAACTACAGTATCTGTGCTGTTACATTGCACTTTCTAAGGCTTCCATTGTCTGTCTAAAGCCTTCAGAAAGTGGATTGAGCCTTCTCCTGTCTCTGGGAAGAGTATAGGAGCTCAGTTACTGAGTGGTCTGCCTGAGGACAAAGAGATTGGATATGCGCGTTCCTGCGAGCACGCCGTTTTTTCTTTTTCCCCTTGAATGAATACACTATTGTCCGGTTGGAATATTATCGCAATTCTACGTTAAAAATACCATAAAAATGGATTTTAAACAGCGTTTGACATGCTTCTAAGTACGGTAATGGAACATTTTGACTTTTTGTGTCTCGAATTGCACTCGCGCGTTACCCTTTGGATAGTGACCTGAACCCACGAACAAAACGGAGGTATTTGGACATAACTATGGATTATTTCGAACAAAAACAACATTTCTTGTGGAAGTAGCAGTCCTGGGAGTGCATTCTGACGAAGATCAGCAAAGGTAATACAATATTTCTAATACTAATTCTGAGTTTAGGTTGCCCCGAACTTGGCGGGTGTCTGAATAGCTCGCCGTGATGGCGAGCTATGTACTCAGAATATTGAAAAATGTACTTTCGCCGAAAAGCTATTTTAAAATCTGACACAGCGATTGCATAAAGGAGTTCTGTATCTATAATTCTTAAAATAATTGTTATGTATTTTGTCAACGTTTATGATGAGTATTTTTGTAAATTCACCGGAAGTTTTTGGTGGGAATACATTTTCTGAACATCACGCGCCAATGTAAAAAGCTGTTTTTGGATATAAATATGAACTTGATTGAACAATGTCCTAGGAGTGTCATCTGATGAAGATCATCAAAGGTTAGTGCTTCATTTAGCTGTGTTTTGGGTTTTATTGACATATAAGCTTGCTTGGAAAATGGCTGTGTGTTCATTTTGGTCAATGTACTCTCATAACATAATCAAATTTTTTGCTTTCGCTGTAAAGCCTTTTGAAACCGGACAACGTGGTTGGATTCAGGAGAGGTCTATCTTTCAAATGGTGTAAAATAGTCTATGTTTGAGAAAATTGAATTGTCGTATTTTAGTTGTTTTTGTATTTCGCGCCATGCGTTCCCATTGGCTGTTGGCTAGGGGTTCCGCTGGCGGAACGCCTACATGTAAGAAGTTAAGGGCTTGTAAGTAAGCATTTCACTGTAAGGTCTATACTTGTTGTATTTGGCGCATGTGACAAATAAAGTTTGATTTGATTTGAGAGAAACAGTTGTCACCTTTCAGGGGTTTACACTCACATGAGATTTGGACCAGAATATGAAGACCTCTCCAACCATTCTGAAGAGCTCCTCTGCATCTGGGTCTGGGCATGTCAACCACCTTGCCCTGCAAATGGAGGACATCTCTTTGAGGTACTACTCATGGAGACCATCAATACCACAACAAACGTATGCAAAGACAACTGGCAGGGGGAATGGTTTCTGACATACAGTACTGTTAGACAGGATAGAGGATATGAAAGGGTGTACTACATATCTACAGAAAAAACATGAGCAGCCACTAGTTTGCCTGTGTACTGTACCTGTTATTGTCCACATAGCGGATGAGGAGAGGGTAGAGGGCGTACAGGTCCCTGCAGAGCACAGCAAACTCCTCCCTGATGGTGCCCTCCTCCTCGTCCCCCTCGGCCTTCCCCTCCATACGGAGGTGGTCCTCCTCTGCCACCACCTTCCCTGTCCTCTTCTTCAGCTTCTCCATGGTGGGGATGAAATGGGACTTGAGCATCTCTGGCTTGGCCCTGCTCACAATAGGCTGGGAGAAGACTAGGGATGGAAGAGGAGTGGTGATGGTGAGTTGGCAAGAAAACACACACACACACACACACACACAGGTACATTAGACACGTAAAGCATTGTGGCAACCTCACCAGCCAGCCTCTTCATCCAGGAGGCCTCGTCAATTCCCAGGTTGTTGACGACAATCTTCATGATGCTGCCCAGCAGCTGGTTGAGCTGCTCAGAGGTGACGTCGGTGCAGATCTGGCCCTCCAGCTCAGGGAAGTTCTCTACTCCTCTTTCCCACCAGCGGGGCAGGTAGTTACACAGCATGGGCAGAGTTATCTCGATTACATGGGGCATCTCTGTGTAACGGGCACCTGACTCTGCCAAGTCCCCGATCTCTTTCAATAGAACGTCTAGCTCTGGTATGTCCTGGCATAACTCCTGGACCTCATTGGGCAGACCCAGGACTATGGACATCCAGAGACAGACAGACAGACAGACAGACAGACAGACAGACAGACAGACAGACAGACAGACAGACAGACAGACAGACAGACAGACAGACAGACAGACAGACAGACAGACAGACAGACAGACAGACAGACAGACAGACAGACAGAGAGAGACACAGACAGACAGACAGACAGACAGACAGACAGACAGACAGACAGACAGACAGACAGACAGACAGACAGACAGACAGACAGACAGAGCGATAGAGAGAAAGAGACACAGACAGACAGACAGACAGACAGACAGACAGACAGACAGACAGACAGACAGACAGACAGACAGACAGACAGACAGACAGACAGACAGACAGACAGACAGACAGACAGACAGACAGACAGACAGATGGGAAAAAAGAGAGATTGAGCAAGCGAGATGGAGAGAGACAGACAGTGAGACAGACAGAGAGACAGACAGAAACAGAGAAAGAGAGAGGCAGAGAGAGAGAGGCGAAAAAAAGAGAAGATGAGAGAGAGTGTTGAGGAACTTGAATACAAGTCCTGGGTGGACAGAGAACAAATCACAGGATTAGCTGGATACTCACTGCCTCTTTCTCTGGGGGTCTTGGTGGTGTAAACAGAGAAGGAGTTGTACTCATTGAGATGGGGCTCCAGGTAGGCCACAGGCATAGCAGCCGCCAGATGGGCCAGACACTCCCCCAGGGCTGGCCTCTGCCTGGACAAGGGAAGACAAGGGCAGTCAAACTCACAGATGATCAGGTTTGTATTGCTGTACTGTTCACAAAGATAAACAGAGCCAGATCCCGACTCACCTCTCCACATGAGGGTTCTTGACAGTACCCAACGAGTAGATGGCGCACATGATGCGGTAACACGACATCTGGAGATCATCCACTGACCACCATGAAAACACATACACACAAAAACACACATGAACACGAACATACACGGTTAACACAGTCCACAAGACATGCACATTTTTCACAATTCTGAGAGTAAGTAAACTGGAATGATGTGTCATCACATGAATGCCGTGATGACACATGACTCACAAATGACATCATCTCCAAACTGGTGCTGAGAGATGTGGTCGAACAGGGAGGTGAGGACTGGGAGCAGAGCAATGGTGGTGTAGTTGATGTTCTGGGACACGCCTTTCACCTGCTGTAGAGGGACCACACAGTAAAACATGGTGAACAAGATTGAAAGACAATACTTCTGGAATAGTTCAATTCCTACCTGTTCTCTTGTAGACACTTCGCTCTTACCTGGTTGCCTTTAGACACCTTTCCCAGTTTGAGGTTCTCCACCATCTTCTCTATATCATCAGCTGCACCCTCAAAGAATGACCTGAGCCCTGCCTTCACGATTTCAGGCCCAGACTTCATCACCGTCCTGAGGAATTCAGAGCAGGGAGGGAACAGAGGAAGGCTATGAGAAAACCTGAGATGACACATTTGATCCATTACCTTCGTATTTGGATTGTGAACACATTTCAGAGAAGTGAATATTACCTTGCGTCGAGAGATCGTGCCAGGATGTGAAGACAGTTGACAATAGCAGGGGCGTCATTTCCTATACAGGATAGACAAAGTCACCTAGATATAATGAAGGCTGGCAACATCAAGAGAAATTATTTGGGATTTACAGTACCAGGTAGAAAAACCTTCAATGCAAGTACATTAGTTCAAATGACATCAACTCAAATCAGCATAAGAAGGGGAGAAAGCCAAGCACAGGTAATCAGAGTCAGAGATGGACGAACAGCGGACAGTGAAGTAGAGATACAGTGGGGAGGGTCAAACACAAGTTAGACAGACGGAAACAGAGCAGGAATGACGGGACAGAACTAAATCATCAGGACAAAGACGATTTCTTACCAAAGAGAGAAACTCTGTGTCTCACCAGAGCAGCCATTTTACAGAAGATGCTACAGCGACACCCAATAGAAAGGAGAGAGGAAACGCAGAGGAATGTAATGATTGACGAAAGGTAATGATTGATGAAAGGTAACGAATGATGAAAGGCAATGAACAATGAAAGGTAATGAACAATGAAAGGTAATGAACAATGAAAGGTAATGAACGATGAAAGGTAATGAACGATGAAAGGTAATGAACGATGAAAGGTAATGAACGATGAATGGTAATGAACGACGAAAGGTAATGAACGACGAAAGGTAATGAACGACGAAAGGTAATGAACGATGAAAGGTAATGAACGATGAAAGGTAATGAACGATGAAAGGTAATGAACGACGAAAGGTAATGAACAACGAAAGGTAATGAACGACGAAAGGTAATGAACGATGAAAGGTAATAAATGATGAAAGGTAATGAACGATGAAAGGTAATGAATGATGAAAGGTAATGAACGATGAAAGGTAATGAATGATGAAAGGTAATGAACGATGAAAGGTAATGAATGATGAAAGGTAAGAGGAAAAAGGTGAAATTACAGCACAGGTTCCAAAAGAGAGACTTGACATGATGAGTAGAGATATATGAAAGTGGCGAAAGCCAACTAACTGAACTGAGGTGTAGAAATACACATGTAATACAGTGTGTGACAGAGTTACCTGGCAATCATCTCTTTCTCCTTGTTAGAGGAATGTCCTCCACTACCCAGGACTTTGGCCGGTGTGGACAGGAAGTACAGACAGTGGTTTTTAAAGTACTGATTGATCAGGGGCAACAGGATCTGAGACAAACACAGTTCATCATCATCATCATATATTCTTATACCCCTGCAGTAAACATTTAACAGCTGTATCAAATGCCATCTCTCCTCCTCTCTAGATAGGCCTGTTTCATAGTGATTCTGGTCTCACCTTTGCAAAGAATTTGATCTCCTGCTCATGAGGCGACTTCTCCACTCTGCCACTGCTCACCACAGCCTCTGAATGAAACCCACAAGACAACATTATGGAGTATTGTTATCGTGTTAAATGTCAACATTGACTCTACACTGATTCATTCAGTTGCTCAATAACAGTCAACATTGACCACTGATTCAATCAGTTGCTCAATTCCAAAGCACTATTTCATTGGTTATCATCATCCACCCTCCTCCCAGAGCCCACTCTACCAAGATGAGCTATGAACTCCTGGGCGATCTCCATCCACTTTAACAACTTCTGCAGGAAACCATAAGCAAAGCGCTTCTCGATAGATGAGATGTCTGACTCCATGTCTTTCATCCCCCTGGAGAAAGAATTCAAAAGCATGATTTATCCATACATATTCAGTTGCTTCTTCAACTTGATAACTTCAATGACTTTTCCTTTTACCTGGTGACTGCAAATCCATTGAGTTGAAGGAATTTAAGAAGCTCGTGAGCCTTTTCCCTGTCTCGTGCCTTTTCCTTTGCTGTCAGGGTGTCGTAGGGTACAAGCAAAGGGTGGGAGCCTCCTCCTACACACAGTCAAAACACACACAAGGTTCCCATTAACGTTTTTTGAAAGAAAAAGGTGACGGGCAATTCCGTAGGCAATATCCTCTTTGTTTTCTGAACAGAATGACCTCTGACCTTTGGACTGCAGCTCCATCTTCTTCTTGCGACCCCAGGTATTGTGATAGTTCTCTGCAAGCTGTTCTGCCATGGACTGGGGAAAGGAGAAATTATGAAAACATTGATCACATTACAGTCTGTAAAGTAATTGAGAGGGATGGGTAGCCTAGTGGTTAGAACATTGGACTAGTAACCGGAAGGTTGCAAGATTGAATCCCCGAGCTGACAAGGTAATAATCTGTCGTTCTGCCCCTGAACAAGGCAGTTAACCCACTGTTCCTAGGCCGTCATTGAAAATAAGAATTTGTTCTTAACCAACTTGCCTAGTTAAATAAAGGTAAAATACTTTAGTGCCATCATACCTGCAGCTCTCTTGACAGTGCCATGTGGGAGATTTCAATCGGTTGGGGACTGTAGCCTTGGCTGGGGTCGTACGTTGCCTGAAATACACACATTTATTCATACTGTTTTTATTATCTCTGTCCACAGAGATCCTATTAAATCTAAAATGTAATTTTATGGGTTATTCATCCTTTCCTATCGTCCTTTTCTCTGTACCTGTGCAGTCTGAGAGATTTTCCGAGCCGCCTTCTTTTGCTCAGTCTTGGCTTCCTCTCCTTCCCTCGTTTGATCCAGAGTCCACTCCCACGCAATTATAGCCTTCATGGACTCTTTGATGGGCCAACGGTAGATCTCTTTGTCCTACAAGGGAGGAGATCATTACAGACAGAGGGCATCAGAGAGCAGCAATGGTAAAAATCTGTGGTGGTTGACAGAAAATAATATGCATTGTAAGAAAATGATCAACTGTGCCTCTTACCTTCTCTGAGAATGTTTTGTACGGTCGGAGCATGGGGTGAGTTTTAGAATCTTCATCCAACATCTCTCCATACGTCCAGTTATTCTGAATCTGCAGGTGAGCATACATACAACATTATTGTTTAAAACACCATACATTGTACAATTTGCTGTACAACTGATACACAAATGTTTATTGTTGCCTTTGGTAGTTTTTTTTACTGACCTTTTCAAAAGCCCACTTGTCATGTGTGTATTCAGCATATTTGTTGATGAAACCATCCAATCTCTCAGGGATGATAGTACTACAACACAAAACATAGACTTCAGTACACTATAGACATAACTTGCTACACAGTAGCTAAAAGCAGAGGATACTGTGAAATATTCATGAAAATATCAACACTTTCCGTTGATACTGTATCTTATTTAATTTGTTTGTGTTTTCTCAAGGCCTTCCTCCTAAAGGTTTACTCTCCCTTCATCTCTCCCTCTTCTCTCCTTCATCTCACCCCCTCATCTCGCCCTCTCTTCGGTCCTTCATCATTTTCTCTCTCTTTCATCTCTTTCATCTCACTCTCTCCCATTCAAGGGTCTTACTTTGTGGTCTCCACTGGTTTGGGATCAAAGTTTCCCTCTGCATCCACCGAGGCTTTCTTCTCAGTCTTGGAGGAGTAGCTGGCATCTACATAATCTGGAGGAATGGCACCAGCAATGGCACATATGCACGGCATGGCAATTTTGAACAGCTCAGCATCAAATTTCTGAAACCAGAACCAGATGACATAGTGAAATATTTCTACAATGATCTATCAACGTTTTTTTTTATTGGAGCCAAACATTTCCTGGTGACTAAGATATCTCTGATCGATCAGTGTAATAGTGTAACCTTGTGGGCCAGGGACTCAAAGATGCCCCAGAAGAGTTTGCGGGTGAGATGCAGCTCCTCCTCTGATGACACTCCAAAGTTGCCCCAGCCGTTGGGCAGGCAATAGTACTTCCAACAACGCTCATAGTGATTGGTCAAAAGCTGCAGCCAACAAAATAACATTATGAGATCAGTGAGATGATGCATACTAACATCTGGATGATACGTACATTATCTTGATACGGCTATCTTCATTCCTTTGTTTTGATTCTATAAAGGTTTGTTTGTCTAATGACCGTTTAAGTCATGTCCATACCTTAAGTGGCATTTTGGCATATTCATTGAGAATTGGTACATCAAACACCAGCCTTCTCAACAGGTGTTGTAACATGGATGGCCGTAGATTTCTAGGAAATAGACACAAATAAATAAGCGCACGTAAATATATTATCAAGCATGGTTAAACACCTCACTAAAAGTTCACTGTACAAACAGTTTAGGGAAGAGAACATGTCATGTCCAGGAGACATTAAATTATAGAGGACAATTCTACTGACACAATGCAGAAAGATAGACTTCAGATAACAGCTCATGGTAAGTCCAACTCACTTGCACAAAGCCATGAGACACTCCTCAATAACATCTCTCTGGGCCTTAGTGAAGGCTCGTCCGCGGGACAGACGGTAGATGGTGTGCAGCATTGAGTCGATCATGATGGCCCGGTGGTCTGTGCCGGCAAACAGGAAGGCACACTTGGTGATGAGGGGCAGCACGGCCAGAGAGAGGTAGCGGTTCAGAGCCAGGGCCATCTCTGTGGTGCAGAAAGCCGCCTAGTGGGGAGAGATCCATTTAAACCAGGGATGGGCAACTTGGTTGGGCGTGGGGGCCACAAAACAAATTGCAGGTCTGCGTACCCACATCCATACCCACACAGGCAGTCAAAGCCAGCCCTAGCATTTTTGGGGCACTAAGTGAAATGTTGTTGCCCCCCACTCCCCCACTGGAAAAACGTTTTGGAGGCCCCCCATTTTGAAAGCATTTTTGAGGTTTTAGAGTTAATTTCCTACAATTCTACATATTTTGCCAAGGGGAAGAGAGAAACGTTTTTTATTTTACAGCTAATTTCCTACAATTCTGATCGAGAGTGACTAACAAAATCAACGGGGGCCCCCAGGTCAGTAATTCCATCATGATTACTACAAGTTTAGATAGCTGGCCGCTAGACTAACTGACCAAACTAAACATGTTTTGCTGACATGGCTAATTGAGTGACTGTCAGTGACTGAAATAACAAGAGAAAAACTGTTGATGCACAACCACATTTCTAAATGTCACCTTGTGTATTCTACTATTCTAACTCTCAACAGTAATCCACTGGACTACAAAAGGGGGGCCGCGGGCCGCCAGTTGCCCATTCCTGATTTAAACTGTCCTATTCTCTGTGTTCAAAAGACCACACACTAACAACTCAATTAAAATGTTGAGATACATTTTTAATCAAACAATATGCTGATATGCCAACAAATTAGCCGTAGTTCTGTTTACAGTCAATATATGCTTAGTGTCTCACTCCTGCGTAAGAGCAAGTTATTGCCTTATGTCATGTACAGTATATGAGTAGTGAGATCGAGAGAGGCTGACTCACTGTGTCCAGAGAAGCAGCTGCCCTCATGTCAGGCAGGAAGCCCACCTCCAGCACATGGAGCAGGAAGTCCTGGTTGTCAATACCATACACTCTGTCAAGGAACAGCACCATGGGAGCCTTGTGGTCCGGCACAAAACTGGAAGACATCTTGGGTTCAATGATGCTGTTATCTAGACATCACAAAAGACAGCGGGAAGTTAAAGAGGAGAATAATGCTAGGACTCACATCATATTAAGACTTTTGACTACAGATATAATATGGAACATATTACGATCAAACTAAACTGAAACCATGTTTTGTTCTGTTTCATCATCAAGACATCAATACTCCCTTTCCTTGAGCCAACACAACAGAGTTAACTGAACCCAAATGGTTTCCCCTGTGGCTCACCCTTTCCAAAGTCTGGGATTTGGACAGACAGGCTGATGACTCCCACCAGGTCCTCTATGGGCACCAGGGACCTCAGGATGGCCCTGATCCTCAGAGCCTCACCCTTCCCAGCCTGGATTAACTGGAGGATGAAGAACAAATAGCAATGTCTTAGACTGAAAACACAGCAGCTAGCTAGCACAATTCCATAAGCCTTGGTTTCTCTCTTAAGGTTTTCCAACGCTCAGTACTCACATGCATCTCTGGAGCGCAGCGTCCCAGCAAGTCAATGAGAGCTGAGTAGAAGGACATGATGGCATTCCCAAGATGCACCTTGTTCTCCTCATGCTGCCCTTCTCCACCAGGGAACCTACCAGGAGAAAGGAAAAATTAATACATGTAGGCCCAAGACCTTTGAAAGGAGTACATGTTCTAATCTACTACACCAGTTAAGACTAGATAGTCAATCGGCAGAGTCCCTAACCGGTTTGGCGCTTACATGCCGGGGAAGCGCCTGTCTTTCTTGACAGTGGGGCCGTCCCTGGCAGGATCCTCAGAGATCTTGATGGCCTCCTCTATAGCAGCCAGCAGGCCGTTCCCACCCTCTCCTCTCAGAGCCGGGCCAAAACACTCTGGCCGACGGATCAGAAGACGCACCACCACATTGGCATTCTCCTCTACGCTCTCTCCTATGGGGGACATGGAGCCAAACCACGTTCAGTGATGAAGGACAAACAGAAAGACAATACCTACAGCAGTGTATTCCATTACATGAAGCCAACAAACACAGACCGTTGACAAAGACAGCGAAGCGGAGGAAGTCCAAGTATTTCTCTCCGCCACAAGGGTTCCAGCCAATGTCAGGGTAACCCTTAGCCAGGAGCTGGGGACAGCTCTGAAGCCCACAGCCTGCAAGGTACTTCACCACCTGGGAGGAAAAACACAGGGCAAAAGAGACAGAAAGAGTGATGACCAATGTGCTGCTGGATCAGAGAATGTTCATGCGGGTGCTGGGGGTGTCCAACCTTCTCCAGGTCTTGTTCCTGTAGAGCCAGAGCCAGCTCATTGTTATCAATACAGGATGCTGCAGCTACGTCTAGAGGGGTGGAGCCACGCATTCCTGAAAGACATCCATGACACGTTTAGTTTCAACACACAGCAAAACTATTCTGCCTTTAGAGGAATTATGTCAACCTTTCTTTCCCATTTATACAAGAATATAAACTTGTATTTGAAGAAGATATCAATGTCCCTCACCAAGGCCGATGCCACTGTTCTGAAGCAGGTAGCTGAGGTGATCGAACATGGAGCGTTGGTTCTGACGACTGATACGACAGAAGTAGCACAGGAAACGACAGCAGTTGGTGACCATAAGAGGGAATCTGATCTCCTGCAGAAGAACACATGTAGGGTGAATGCACTGACTACAGTGTAAAAATATGTTACTCATTTGAATTTTCAGACAATCATTGATCCTGTAGTTATGAAGCATATAACCACTTCACCTTGGAGTCGCCACCACCCAGCACGTTGACCATCACCTCCATGACAGTCTCGTGCATGCCCAGCGCTCGCATCAGGTTGGGGTGCTGATAAAACACTTTGTTGCTCATGATGTTCCTGATGGAGAAAGAAGGCTCATGCTGATTCTCAGTTCCTCCAATTCTCTCTCCGGTATACTAAAGCAATAAGGCCCGTGGGGGTCTGGTATATGGCCAATATACCCGGGCTAAGGGCTGTTCTTATGCATGACACAATGCGGAGTGCCTAGATACTTTCAAATAGCTCTTTGTTGACTGTTGCTGGGTGTTATCGTCCTCCATCAGCACCGGCCTGTACCCTAACTGCCCTAAGCTCTCTCCTGGCCCCTTACACTAAGTCTGAATTTGTCCTGCTAGGTGACCTAAACTGGGACATGCTTAAACCACCTACCCAAGTCCTAAAGCAATGGGACTCCCTAAATATTTCTCAGATTATTACCAATCCCACAAGGTATGACTCCAAACACCCAGAAAAGGCTACTCTCCTCGATGTTATACTCACAAATAATCCTGATAGGTATCAGTCTGGTGTTTCCTGTAATGACCTTAGTGATCACTGTTTTACAGCCTGTGTTCGTAATGGCTGCTCAGTGAAACGACCAGTCCTGATTTGTCAAAGACGCTTGCTAAAAGACTTTAATGAGCAAGCCTTCCTTCATGACCTGGCCTCTGTAAATTGGTATAGAATCATCTCTGTCGATGATGTTTGGACCTTCTTTTTTTATATTTTCAGTGATATTGTTAACAAACATGCCCCCATAAGAAAATGAGAATTAAAAACAGGTTCAGCCCCTGGTTCGACCGTGATCTTGCAGAGTTACTCCACCTCAAGAATTCTATTTGTCGAAAGGCTCGGCACATGCATACTCAGGCTGACAGGCTCTCGTTCAGGCAAAGGAGAAATAAGTGCACTCAGGCTATCCGGAAGGCCAAAGTTAGTTACTTTAAGGAGCAGTTCTCTCTCTCTATGTCTAAACCCCAAGAAGTTCTGGGAAATGGTTAATGACCTGGAGAATGAAGCCTCCTCCTCACAGCTGCCCATGTCCCTTAAAGTTGATGATGTGGTTGTTAGTGACAAGAAGCACATGGCTGAGTTTTTTAATCATCACTTCATTAAGTCTGGATTCCTATTTGACTCAGCCCTGCCTCCTTGCCTGTCCAACATTTCCTCATCTCCCACCCCTTCTAATGCGACTAGCCCCGATACTCCTACAAAGTTTCTCCCTGCAGGTGGTCACTGAATCTAAGGTGCTAATGGAGCTCCTTAAACTTGACCCTAAAAAAACATCTGGGTCAGATGGTTTAGAAACATTCTTCTTTAAGGTAGCTGCCCCTATAATCGCCAAGCCTATCTCTAACCTTTTTAACCTGTCTCTCCTCTCTGGGGAGGTTCCCATTGCTTGGAAGGCAGCCACGGTTTGTCCTTTATTTAAAGGGGGAGATCAAGCTGATCCTAACTGTTATAGGCCTATTTCTATTTTACCCTGTTTATCAAAAGTATTGGAAAAACTTGTCAATAATCAACTGACTGGCTTTCTTGATGTCTATAGTATTCTCTCTGGTATGCAATCTGGTTTCCGCTCAGGTTATGGATGTGTCACTGCAACCTTAAATGTACTAAATGATGTCACTATTGCCCTTGATTCTAAGCAATGTTGTGCTGCTATTTTTGTTGACTTGGCCAAAGTTTTGATACGGTAGACCATTCCATTCTTGTAGGCCGGCTAAGGAGTATTAGTGTCTCTGAGGGGTCTTTGGCCTGGTTTGCTAACTACCTCTCTCAAAGAGTGCAGTGTATAAAGTCAGAACATTCGCTGTCTCAGGTACTGCCTGTCACCAAGGGTGCACCCCAAGGCTCGATCCTAGGCCCCACCCTCTTCCGAATTTACATCAACAACATAGCTCAGGCAGTAGGAAGCTCTCTCATCCATTTATATGCAGATGATACAGTCTCAGCTGGCCCCTCCCTGGATTTTGTGTTAAACGCTCTACAACAAAGCTTTCTTAGTGTCCAACAATCTTTCTCTACCCTTAACCTTGTTCTGAAAACCTCCAAAACAAAGGTCATGTGGTTTGGTAAGAAGAATGCCCCTCTCCCCACAGGTGTGATTACTACCTCTCAGCACATATCAAAGCTGCAGGCTAAAGTTAAATTTAGACTTTGTTTCCTTTATCGTAATCGCTCCTCTTTCACCCCAGCTGCCAAACTAACCCTGATTCAGATGACCATCCTACCCATGCTAGATTACGGAAACGTAATTTATAGCTCGGCAGGTAAGGGTGCTCTTGAGCTAGATGTTCTTTACCATTCGGCCATCAGATTTGCCACCAATGCTCCTTATAGGACACATCACTGCAGTCTATACTCTTCTATAAACTGGTCATCTCTGTATACCCGTCTCAAGACCCACTGGTTGATGCTTATTTATAAACCCTCTTAGGCCTCACTCCCCCCTATCTGAAACATCTACTGCAGCCCTCATCCTCCACAGACAACACCCGTTCTGCCAGTCACATTCTGTTAAAGATCCCCAAAGCACACACATCCCTGGGTCACTTGTCATTTCAGTTTGCTGCAGCTAGAGACTGGAAAGAGCTGCAACAAACACTCAAACTGGACAGTTTTATCTCAATCTCTTCATTCAAAGACTCAATCATGGATACTCTTACTGACAGTTGTGGCTGCTTTGCGTGATGTATTGTTGTCTCTACCTTCTTGCCCTTTGTGCTGTTGTCTGTGCCCAATAACGTTTGCACCCTGTTTTGTCCTGCTACCATGTTGTGCTGCTGCCATGTTGTGTTTCTACCATGTTGTTGTCATGTTGTGTTTCTGCCATGCTGTTGTCATCATGTGTTGCTGCCATGCTATGTTGTTGTCTTAGGCCTTTCTTTATGTAGTGTTGTCTCTCTTGTGGTGATGTGTGTTTTGTCTTATATTTTTATTTAATACATTTTTATTTTTAATCCCAGCCCCCGTCCTCCAAGGAAAACTTTTGCCTTTTGGTAGGCCATCATTGTAAATAATAATTTGTTCTTAACTGACTTGCCTAGTTAAATAAAGGTTCAATAAATAAAATAAAGATACAGCCCTTAGCCGTGGTATATTGGCCATACACCACAAACCCCAGAGGTGCCTTATTGCTATTATAAACTGGTTACCAACATAATTAGAACAGTAAAAAAAAGCATTCAGAGCTTGAACCACCCAGTTTATAATGTCTTCTCTGTACCTTTCTAACTGTTTTCTGTACTGACCCGATGCTCTGGATCATGAGCCTCTCCTCCTCGGGGCCCATCTGGACGATGAGCAGCGTGCGGATCTGTCCCAGGCACTCCAGCAGGTCCATGGTATCCTTTATGGAGATGGCATTGATGGTGTAGGCTTTGGGCAGGGCCCGGATCAGCTCCCCCAGCCCGTCATACTGACGGTGCAGCAGGCTGAACATCAGACGCACCAGCTCAGGGTTCTGGATGAATGACTCCTGGGCCCAGTGGACCATGGTGTGGGAGATCAGCTCCTGGAGGGTGCCTGGTGGGTTGGTTTTGGAGGAGGGACATCAGTTAATTGATCGATTGTCTGTTTTTTGTTGTGTTAGTGATAAAATCATTGTAACCTGAAAATAATTGATTGCTAAAACCGAATAAAACTATCCCATGGCGACTAGACTGAGATTGATGGTACATTTTTGGCTTGATTTGACCGTTTTTCACTGGGACAGCTGATAGTGAGTGAGACTCACTGGGTTTGGTCTCCTCCTCAGGTTCCTCCTCCTCTACCTTCTTCTTACGGAGGTGCCTCCACTTGTCCAGCATTCGGAGGAGTCGTCCTTTGAGAGACATATCCAACTCCTCCTCTACCTCTTCCTCTTCGATATGTACACCTGACATGACATCAGGGGTGATAGATCATTGACATTAGCTGAAAACTTTTAATCTCAACTATTGGGCCTCTTTGATATACAAGTGAAATTCTAAGTTACATATGGAGAGCTAGGTATGAGCTTGACTGACTGCAGTGAAACAGCAGGTTCTTGTGAAAAGCCTGCAGGCCATCGCGGACCTCGTCAGGCACAGGACAATCCTCATCCTCCGCAATGTTCTTCAAGTTCATCAGCATGTTGACCTGCATATCAAACAGAGAAACAGTAAGTGTGATAGTGTACTTTATCCTCCGGGAGACAGTGGCTGAGGCAGAGGGTACCTGCTCCTGTGGTGGGGAGCGGAACTCGCGGGTCTTGCGAGCGGTCTCAGCAGCGCTCATGGTGTACGCCAGCATGAGCTCATTGTAGCGGGCTCTCTGGTTGGCCTGCACCTGGCTCACAAACTCGTCTGAGAAGGCTATGATTGCCTCCACCCTGTGGCGCAACTCACAGTCACAGAAATACTGCAGCAGAGTGCACATCTGACCGACAGAGAGAGAATGACCTGAGACTTAGCGGCATAGATTAGGGTAATTCATAAAACTAAGGAGGATAGTGAAATTGAAAAACACACACACCAACCTGTAGCTTGACAGACTCTGGCAGCTTCATGTGCAGTAATCCCTCTTCCAGACCTACTTGTTCTCCTGCCTCTCCAGGCTTCACCTCCTTCTCCGTCTCCTCAGCACCTTTCTCTCCATCCACTTTCTCTCCGTCTTCCTCTTTTTCTATAGGCTCCAACTCCTCCAGCTCTGCCTCCATTTCCTCATCTTCCTCACCCATCCCCTCATCCTCCATTTCTGTTTCATGTCCGCTCTCTACTGCTCCCTTCTCTTCTTCCTTCACCTCCAATCCCCGTTCTTTGAGGGCCAGTGTTTGGTCCCCCTCTCCCTGGGCAGCATCCTCTGCCTCTCCACTGAACACTGTGGGCTCAATCATCTTCAGGATGTGCTTGACATCTGCATTCTCAAACACACCCATGATGAGCAGGGTGCTGATAAGCTTGAGGATGGGGACAAAGTGGAACTCAACACTGCCTCCTACAGGATCCCTCATGGCTTGACCACCATCCTGGACAGCTTCGGTCAGCATGGTCAGGGCCTTCGCCTTCAGCACCTACAGGAGAGAGAGACACACTTTCATGACCATCAGTCAGTTCAAACAGAAAATCTTTCCCCTCTCCCTCCATCAGCCTGGCCCAGTGTTGCAAAACTCTGGGAACTTTCAATAATTCCCAGTTTTTCTTTTCAAAAATACCGGTTGGAAGATTCCCGGATTCAGGAGGGAATAAGGAGGAAATCTGGAATCCTCCAACCAGGATTTCTGGAAAACCAGGGAATTTATTGAAAGTTGCAAAGATTGCAAACCTATGAGGCTCCTTACATGTAGGGGGATGAAGGGGCTGAGGGTGTAGATATCCAGGTCTGTCCCTACAAACCCAGTGGGGGAGAAGTGGAGTTTGGGGCGCAGACAGGTAGTGAGGCCCACCCCTGGTAAAGCATGGGATTTGTCAGTGTCTGAGTTGAGGTTGATGCTGCGCGTCTCTTCAGTCATGGGCACAATGAACTCCTTATTGGTCATGAGGCGGTTCCTCTTGGCCGACTCCAGGTGCATGCTGATGAGCAGATCGTAGTAGCCGCTCCTCATCGGTCCAGGCAGGTAGGTGTTCTCTATGGCGTAGAATAGCTGGGACTCATCAACATGGCTGCACAGGGCGTGAGCCACGCGGTTGTTCCCCAGAGCACAGACCGAGCCGTACAGTTTCAGAGTGTGGTAGTGGAACTTCAGCAGGTCCATACGCTCCGACAACTCCAGGACGTCAATACATCTAGAAGGGACAGAGGCAGAGGACAGTATGGCCCAAGGCTGTACAGATTTGGACAAATCTATTGCATCAGAGCCAAAATGACTCCTGTTTATACGTCTTTCACAATACTATAGCTAAGACTGAAATCCATTTCACAATCAAACACAATAATCTTCTGCTTAGATGTCAGCAATGGTGGCAGTGTTCTCACCTGTTCTCCTCAGGGATGTGCAGGGCCATCATGGTGAGAGGCTCTCTACACTCCACCATCCAACCGTGCCTGTCGTTCACACGGCCCGTCTCTGGGGACAGGAAGTGGTTGGGCATACGGCTCCAGATGACTGGGGTCAGCATCTGGACATCCAGCCTGGGAGGACACTGAGGGACCGGGTTCTTACGCTCACTGCGGAACATGGCTGCTGAAATAGGCATGATGTTCTGAGGAGAGAACAAACACTTAGATTGCAGAGTAGAAGGGTCGTCGTTGAAGTGAAATAATAGCTTGAGTAGCCTTGAGGGTAAAAAGACAGAATGAAATAGAAAACATCCATAACACTGTAAAACACAGACAGTGGAGGGGTGACACTGTAAAACGCAGATAGTGGAGGGGTGACACTGTAAAACGCAGACAGTGGAGGGGTGACACTGTAAAACACAGACAGTGGAGGGGTGACACTAGTAAAACGCAGACAGTGGAGGGGTGACACTGTAAAATGCAGACAGTGGAGGGGTAACACTGTAAAACGCAGACAGTGGAGGGGTAGCACTGTAAAACACAGACAGTGGAGGGGTGACACTAGTAAAACGCAGACAGTGGAGGGGTGACACTGTAAAATGCAGACAGTGGAGGGGTAACACTGTAAAACGCAGACAGTGGAGGGGTCACACTGTTAAACGCAGACAGTGGAGGGGTAACACTGTAAAACGCAGACAGTGGAGGGGTAACACTGTAAAACGCAGACAGTGGAGGGGTAACATTGTAAAACGCAGACAGTGGAAGGGTGACACTAGTAAAACGCAGACAGTGGAGGGGTAACACTGTAAAACGCAGACAGTGGAAGGGTGACACTAGTAAAACGCAGACAGTGGAGGGGTAACACTGCAAAACGCAGACAGTGGAGGGGTGACACTAGTAAAATGCAGACAGTGGAGGGGTGACACTGTAAAACACAGACAGTGGAGGGGTGACACTAGTAAAACGCAGACAGTGGAGGGGTGACACTGTAAAATGCAGACAGTGGAGGGGTAACACTGTAAAACGCAGACAGTGGAGGGGTCACACTGTTAAACGCAGACAGTGGAGGGGTAACACTGTAAAACGCAGACAGTGGAGGGGTAACACTGTAAAACGCAGACAGTGGAGGGGTAACATTGTAAAATGCAGACAGTGGAGGGGTAACACTGTAAAACGCAGACAGTGGAAGGGTGACACTAGTAAAACGCAGACAGTGGAGGGGTAACACTGCAAAACGCAGACAGTGGAGGGGTGACACTAGTAAAATGCAGACAGTGGAGTGGTAACACTGTAAAATGCAGACAGTGGAGGGGTGACTTTAAAACGCAGACAGTGGAGGGGTAACACTGTAAAATGCATGCAGTGGAGGGGTAACACTGTAAAACGCAGACAGTGGAGGGGTGACACTAGTAATACGCAGACAGTGGAGGGGTAACTGTAAAATGCAGACAGTGGAGGGGTAACACTGTAAAACACAAACAGTGGAGGGGTGACACTAGTAAAATGCAGACAGGAGAGGGGTAAAACCATAAAACGCAGACAGTGGAGGGGTAACACTAAAACGCAGACAGTGGAGGGGTAACACCATAAAACGCAGACAGTTGAGGGGTAACACCATAAAATGTAGACAGTGGAGGGGTGACACTAGTAAAATGCAGACAGTGGAGGGGTAACACCATAAAATGCAGACAGTGGAGGGGTAACACTGTAAAACGCAGACAGTGGAGGGGTGACACCATAAAAAACAGACAGTGGAGGGGTAACACTGTAAAACGCAGACAGTGGAGGGGTGACAGTAGTAAAATGCAGACAGTGGAGGGGTAACACCATAAAACGCAGACAGTGGAGGGGTAACACCATAAAACGCAGACAGTGGAGGTGTAACACTGTAAAATGCAGACAGTGGAGGGGTAACACTGTAAAATGCAAACAGTCAAGGGGTGACACTAGTAAATCGCAAACAGTGAAGGGGTAACACTGTAAAACGCAGACAGTCAAGGGGTGACACTAGTAAAACGCAGACAGTGGAGGGGTAACACTGTAAAACGCAGACAGTGGAGGGGTGACACTGTAAAACGAAGAGAGTGGAGGGGTAACTGTAAAACGCAGACAGTGGAGGGGTAACACTGTAAAACACAAACAGTGGAGGGGTGACACTAGTAAAACGCAGACAGTGGAGGGGTAACACTGTAAAACGCAGACAGTGGAGGGGTGACACTAGTAATACGCAGACAGTGGAGGGGTGACACTAGTAATACGCAGACAGTGGAGGGGTAACACTGTAAAACACAAACAGTGGAGGGGTAACACTGTAAAATGCATACAGTGGAGGGGTAACACTGTAAAATGCATACAGTGGAGGGGTAACACTGTAAAACGCAGACAGTGGAGGGGTGACACTAGTAATACGCAGACAGTGGAGGGGTGACACTAGTAATACGCAGACAGTGGAGGGGTAACACTGTAAAACACAAACAGTGGAGGGGTAACACTGTAAAACGCAGACAGTGGAGGGGTAACACCATAAAACGCAGACAGTGGAGGGGTAACACCATAAAATGCAGACAGTGGAGGGGTGACACTAGTAAAATGCAGACAGTGGAGGGGTAACACCATAAAACGCAGACAGTGGAGGGGTAACACTGTAAAACGCAGACAGTGGAGGGGTGACACTAGTAAAATGCAGACAGTGGGGGGTAACACCATAAAACGCAGACAGTGGAGGGGTAACACTGTAAAACGCAGACAGTGGAGGGGTAACTGTAAAATGCAGACAGTGGAGGGGTAACACTGTAAAACACAAACAGTGGAGGGGTAACACTGTAAAACGCAGACAGTGGAGGGGTAACACCATAAAATGCAGACAGTGGAGGGGTAACACCCTAAAATGCAGACAGTGGAGGGGTGACACTAGTAAAATGCAGACAGTGGAGGGGTAACACCATAAAACGCAGACAGTGGAGGGGTAACACTGTAAAACGCAGACAGTGAAGGGGTGACACTAGTAAAATGCAGACAGTGGAGGGGTAACACTGTAAAACGCAGACAGTGGAGGGGTGACACTAGTAATACGCAGACAGTGGAGGGGTGACACTAGTAATACGCAGACAGTGGAGGGGTAACACTGTAAAACACAAACAGTGGAGGGGTAACACTGTAAAATGCATACAGTGGAGGGGTAACACTGTAAAATGCATACAGTGGAGGGGTAACACTGTAAAACGCAGACAGTGGAGGGGTGACACTAGTAATACGCAGACAGTGGAGGGGTGACACTAGTAATACGCAGACAGTGGAGGGGTAACACTGTAAAACACAAACAGTGGAGGGGTAACACTGTAAAACGCAGACAGTGGAGGGGTAACACCATAAAACGCAGACAGTGGAGGGGTAACACCATAAAATGCAGACAGTGGAGGGGTGACACTAGTAAAATGCAGACAGTGGAGGGGTAACACCATAAAACGCAGACAGTGGAGGGGTAACACTGTAAAACGCAGACAGTGGAGGGGTGACACTAGTAAAATGCAGACAGTGGGGGGTAACACCATAAAACGCAGACAGTGGAGGGGTAACACTGTAAAACGCAGACAGTGGAGGGGTAACTGTAAAATGCAGACAGTGGAGGGGTAACACTGTAAAACACAAACAGTGGAGGGGTAACACTGTAAAACGCAGACAGTGGAGGGGTAACACCATAAAATGCAGACAGTGGAGGGGTAACACCCTAAAATGCAGACAGTGGAGGGGTGACACTAGTAAAATGCAGACAGTGGAGGGGTAACACCATAAAACGCAGACAGTGGAGGGGTAACACTGTAAAACGCAGACAGTGAAGGGGTGACACTAGTAAAATGCAGACAGTGGAGGGGTAACACCATAAAACGCAGACAGTGGAGGGGTGACACTAGTAAAATGCAGACAGTGGAGGGGTAACACCATAAAACGCAGACAGTGGAGGGGTAACACTGTAAAATGCATACAGTGGAGGGGTAACACTGTAAAACGCAGACAGTGGAGGGGTGACACTAGTAACACGCAGACAGTGGAGGGGTAACTGTAAAATGCAGACAGTGGAGGGGTAACACTGTAAAACACAAACAGTGGAGGGGTAACACTGTAAAACGCAGACAGTGGAGGGGTAACACCATAAAACGCAGACAGTGGAGGGGTAACACCATAAAATGCAGACAGTGGAGGGGTGACACTAGTAAAATGCAGACAGTGGAGGGGTAACACCATAAAACGCAGACAGTGGAGGGGTAACACTGTAAAACGCAAACAGTGGAGGGGTGACACTAGTAAAATGCAGACAGTGGAGGGGTAACACCATAAAACGCAGACAGTGGAGGGGTAACACTGTAAAACGCAGACAGTGGAGGGGTAACTGTAAAATGCAGACAGGTGAGGGGTAACACTGTAAAACACAAACAGTGGAGGGCTGACACTGTAAAACGCAGACAGTGGAGGGGTAACACCATAAAATGCAGACAGTGGAGGGGTAACACCATAAAATGCAGACAGTGGAGGGGTGACACTAGTAAAATGCAGACAGTGGAGGGGTAACACCATAAAACGCAGACAGTAGAGGGGTAACACTGTAAAACGCAGACAGTGAAGGGGTGACACTAGTAAAATGCAGACAGTGGAGGGGTAACACCATAAAACGCAGACAGTGGAGGGGTGACACTAGTAATACGCAGACAGTGGAGGGGTAACTGTAAAATGCAGACAGTGGAGGGGTAACACCATAAAACGCAGACAGTGGAGGGGTGACACTAGTAAAATGCAGACAGTGGAGGGGTAACACCATAAAACGCAGACAGTGGAGGGGTAACACTGTAAAATGCATACAGTGGAGGGGTAACACTGTAAAACGCAGACAGTGGAGGGGTGACACTAGTAACACGCAGACAGTGGAGGGGTAACTGTAAAATGCAGACAGTGGAGGGGTAACACTGTAAAACACAAACAGTGGAGGGGTAACACTGTAAAACGCAGACAGTGGAGGGGTAACACCATAAAACGCAGACAGTGGAGGGGTAACACCATAAAATGCAGACAGTGGAGGGGTGACACTAGTAAAATGCAGACAGTGGAGGGGTAACACCATAAAACGCAGACAGTGGAGGGGTAACACTGTAAAACGCAAACAGTGGAGGGGTGACACTAGTAAAATGCAGACAGTGGAGGGGTAACACCATAAAACGCAGACAGTGGAGGGGTAACACTGTAAAACGCAGACAGTGGAGGGGTAACTGTAAAATGCAGACAGGGGAGGGGTAACACTGTAAAACACAAACAGTGGAGGGCTGACACTGTAAAACGCAGACAGTGGAGGGGTAACACCATAAAATGCAGACAGTGGAGGGGTAACACCATAAAATGCAGACAGTGGAGGGGTGACACTAGTAAAATGCAGACAGTGGAGGGGTAACACCATAAAACGCAGACAGTAGAGGGGTAACACTGTAAAACGCAGACAGTGAAGGGGTGACACTAGTAAAATGCAGACAGTGGAGGGGTAACACCATAAAACGCAGACAGTGGAGGGGTGACACTAGTAAAATGCAGACAGTGGAGGGGTAACACCATAAAACGCAGACAGTGGAGGGGTAACACTGTAAAACGCAGACAGTGGGGGGGTGACACTAGTAAAATGCAGACAGTGGAGGGGTAACACCATAAAACGCAGACAGTGGAGGGGTAACACTGTAAAACGCAGACAGTGGAGGGGTGACACTAGTAAAATGCAGACAGTGGAGGGGTAACACCATAAAACGCAGACAGTAGAGCGGTGACACTAGTAAAATGCAGACTATGGAGGGGTGAAACTAGTAAAATGCAGACCATTGAGGGGTAACACTGTAAAACGCAGACAGTGGAGGGGTAACACTGAAAAGCAGACAGTGGAGGGGTAACACTGTAAAATGCATGCAGTGGAGGGGTAACACTGTAAAACGCAGACAGTGGAGGGGTGACACTAGTAATACGCAGACAGTGGAGGGGTAACTGTAAAATGCAGACAGTGGAGGGGTAACACTGTAAAACACAAACAGTGGAGGGGTGACACTAGTAAAATGCAGACAGGAGAGGGGTAAAACCATAAAACGCAGACAGTGGAGGGGTAACACTAAAACGCAGACAGTGGAGGGGTAACACCATAAAACGCAGACAGTTGAGGGGTAACACCATAAAATGTAGACAGTGGAGGGGTGACACTAGTAAAATGCAGACAGTGGAGGGGTAACACCACAAAACGCAGACAGTGGAGTGGTAACACTGTAAAATGCAGACAGTGGAGGGGGGACTTTAAAACGCAGACAGTGGAGGGGTAACACTGTAAAATGCATGCAGTGGAGGGGTAACACTGTAAAACGCAGACAGTGGAGGGGTGACACTAGTAATACGCAGACAGTAGAGGGGTAACTGTAAAATGCAGACAGTGGAGGGGTAACACTGTAAAACACAAACAGTGGAGGGGTGACACTAGTAAAATGCAGACAGGAGAGGGGTAAAACCATAAAACGCAGACAGTGGAGGGGTAACACCATAAAACGCAGACAGTTGAGGGGTAACACCATAAAACGCAGACAGTGGAGGGGTAACACTGTAAAACGCAGACAGTGGAGGGGTGACACTAGTAAAATGCAGACAGTGGAGGGGTAACACCATAAAACGCAGACAGTGGAAGGGTGACACTAGTAAAACGCAGACAGTGGAGGGGTAACACCATAAAAAACAGACAGTGGAGGGGTAACACTGTAAAACGCAGACAGTGGAGGGGTGACACTAGTAAAATGCAGACCGTGGAGGGGTAACACTGTAAAACGCAGACAGTGGAGGGGTGACAGTAGTAAAATGCAGACAGTGGAGGGGTAACACCATAAAACGCAGACAGTGGAGGGGTAACACCATAAAACGCAGACAGTGGAGGTGTAACACTGTAAAATGCAGACAGTGGAGGGGTAACACTGTAAAATGCAAACAGTCAAGGGGTGACACTAGTAAATCGCAAACAGTGAAGGGGTAACACTGTAAAACGCAGACAGTCAAGGGGTGACACTAGTAAAACGCAGACAGTGGAGGGGTAACACTGTAAAACGCAGACAGTGGAGGGGTAACACTGTAAAACGAAGAGAGTGGAGGGGTAACTGTAAAACGCAGACAGTGGAGGGGTAACACTGTAAAACACAAACAGTGGAGGGGTGACACTAGTAAAACGCAGACAGTGGAGGGGTAACACTGTAAAACGCAGACAGTGGAGGGGTGACACTAGTAATACGCAGACAGTGGAGGGGTGACACTAGTAATACGCAGACAGTGGAGGGGTAACACTGTAAAACACAAACAGTGGAGGGGTAACACTGTAAAATGCATACAGTGGAGGGGTAACACTGTAAAATGCATACAGTGGAGGGGTAACACTGTAAAACGCAGACAGTGGAGGGGTGACACTAGTAATACGCAGACAGTGGAGGGGTGACACTAGTAATACGCAGACAGTGGAGGGGTAACACTGTAAAACACAAACAGTGGAGGGGTAACACTGTAAAACGCAGACAGTGGAGGGGTAACACCATAAAACGCAGACAGTGGAGGGGTAACACCATAAAATTCAGACAGTGGAGGGGTGACACTAGTAAAATGCAGACAGTGGAGGGGTAACACCATAAAACGCAGACAGTGGAGGGGTAACACTGTAAAACGCAGACAGTGGAGGGGTGACACTAGTAAAATGCAGACAGTGGGGGGTAACACCATAAAACGCAGACAGTGGAGGGGTAACACTGTAAAACGCAGACAGTGGAGGGGTAACTGTAAAATGCAGACAGTGGAGGGGTAACACTGTAAAACACAAACAGTGGAGGGGTAACACTGTAAAACGCAGACAGTGGAGGGGTAACACCATAAAATGCAGACAGTGGAGGGGTAACACCCTAAAATGCAGACAGTGGAGGGGTGACACTAGTAAAATGCAGACAGTGGAGGGGTAACACCATAAAACGCAGACAGTGAAGGGGTGACACTAGTAAAATGCAGACAGTGGAGGGGTAACACCATAAAACGCAGACAGTGGAGGGGTGACACTAGTAAAATGCAGACAGTAGAGGGGTTAACACCATAAAATGCAGACAGTGGAGGGGTAACACTGTAAAATGCATACAGTGGAGGGGTAACACTGTAAAACGCAGACAGTGGAGGGGTGACACTAGTAACACGCAGACAGTGGAGGGGTAACTGTAAAATGCAGACAGTGGAGGGGTAACACTGTAAAACACAAACAGTGGAGGGGTAACACTGTAAAACGCAGACAGTGGAGGGGTAACACCATAAAACGCAGACAGTGGAGGGGTAACACCATAAAATGCAGACAGTGGAGGGGTGACACTAGTAAAATGCAGACAGTGGAGGGGTAACACCATAAAACGCAGACAGTAGAGGGGTAACACTGTAAAACGCAAACAGTGGAGGGGTGACACTAGTAAAATGCAGACAGTGGAGGGGTAACACCATAAAACGCAGACAGTGGAGGGGTAACACTGTAAAACGCAGACAGTGGAGGGGTAACTGTAAAATGCAGACAGGGGAGGGGTAACACTGTAAAACACAAACAGTGGAGGGCTGACACTGTAAAACGCAGACAGTGGAGGGGTAACACCATAAAATGCAGACAGTGGAGGGGTAACACCATAAAATGCAGACAGTGGAGGGGTGACACTAGTAAAATGCAGACAGTGGAGGGGTAACACCATAAAACGCAGACAGTAGAGGGGTAACACTGTAAAACGCAGACAGTGAAGGGGTGACACTAGTAAAATGCAGACAGTGGAGGGGTAACACCATAAAACGCAGACAGTGGAGGGGTAACACTGTAAAACGCAGACAGTGGAGGGGTGACACTAGTAAAATGCAGACAGTGGAGGGGTAACACCATAAAACGCAGACAGTGGAGCGGTGACACTAGTAAAATGCAGACTATGGAGGGGTGAAACTAGTAAAATGCAGACCATTGAGGGGTAACACTGTAAAACGCAGACAGTGGAGGGGTAACACCATAAAACGCATACAGTGGAGGGGTAACACTGTAAAACGCAGACAGTGGAGGGGTGACACTAGTAATACGCAGACAGTGGAGGGGTAACTGTAAAATGCAGACAGTGGAGGGGTAACACCATAAAACGCAGACAGTGGAGGGGTGACACTAGTAAAATGCAGACAGTAGAGGGGTAACACCATAAAACGCATACAGTGGAGGGGTAACACTGTAAAACGCAGACAGTGGAGGGGTGACACTAGTAATACGCAGACAATGGAGGGGTAACTGTAAAATGCAGACAGTGGAGGGGTAACACTGTAAAACACAAACAGTGGAGGGGTAACACTGTTAAAACGCAGACAATGGAGGGGTAACACCATAAAACGCAGACAGTGGAGGGGTAACACCAAAAAATGCAGACAGTGGAGGGGTGACACTAGTAAAATGCAGACAGTGGAGGGGTAACACCATAAAACGCAGACAGTGGAGGGGTGACACTGTAAAACGCAGACAGTGGAGGGGTGACACTAGTAAAATGCAGACAGTGGAGGGGTAACACTGTAAAACGCAGACAGTGGAGGGCTGACACTAGTAAAATGCAGACAGTGGAGGGGTAACACCATAAAACGCAGACAGTGGAGTGGTGACACTAGTAAAATGCAGACTATGGAGGGGTGAAACTAGTAAAATGCAGACCATTGAGGGGTAACACTGTAAAACGCAGACAGTGGAGGGGTAACACCATAAAACGCATACAGTGGAGGGGTAACACTGTAAAACGCAGACAGTGGAGGGGTGACACTAGTAATACGCAGACAGTGGAGGGGTGACACTAGTAAAATGCAGACAGTAGAGGGGTGACACTAGTAAAATGCAGACAGTGGAGGGGTGACACTAGTAAAATGCAGACAGTGGAGGGGTAACACTGTAAAATGCATACAGTGGAGGGGTAACACTGTAAAATGCATACAGTGGAGGGGTAACACTGTAAAACGCAGACAGTGGAGGGGTGACACTAGTAATACGCAGACAGTGGAGGGGTAACTGTAAAATGCAGACAGTGGAGGGGTAACACTGTAAAACACAAACAGTGGAGGGGTAACACTGTAAAACGCAGACAGTGGAGGGGTAACACCATAAAACGCAGACAGTGGAGGGGTGACACTGTAAAACGCAGACAGTGGAGGGGTGACACTAGTAAAATGCAGACAGTGGAGGGGTAACACTGTAAAACGCAGACAGTGGAGGGCTGACACTAGTAAAATGCAGACAGTGGAGGGGTAACACCATAAAACGCAGACAGTGGAGTGGTGACACTAGTAAAATGCAGACTATGGAGGGGTGAAACTAGTAAAATGCAGACCATTGAGGGGTAACACTGTAAAACGCAGACAGTGGAGGGGTAACACCATAAAACGCATACAGTGGAGGGGTAACACTGTAAAACGCAGACAGTGGAGGGGTGACACTAGTAATACGCAGACAGTGGAGGGGTGACACTAGTAAAATGCAGACAGTAGAGGGGTGACACTAGTAAAATGCAGACAGTGGAGGGGTGACACTAGTAAAATGCAGACAGTGGAGGGGTAACACTGTAAAATGCATACAGTGGAGGGGTAACACTGTAAAATGCATACAGTGGAGGGGTAACACTGTAAAACGCAGACAGTGGAGGGGTGACACTAGTAATACGCAGACAGTGGAGGGGTAACTGTAAAATGCAGACAGTGGAGGGGTAACACTGTAAAACACAAACAGTGGAGGGGTAACACTGTAAAACGCAGACAGTGGAGGGGTAACACCATAAAATGCAGACAGTGGAGGGGTAACACCATAAAATGCAGACAGTGGAGGTGTGACACTAGTAAAATGCAGACAGTGGAGGGGTAACACCATAAAACGCAGATAGTGGAGGGGTAACACTGTAAAACGCAGACAGTGAAGGGGTGACACTAGTAAAATGCAGACAGTGGAGGGGTAACACCATAAAACGCAGACAGTGGAGGTGTGACACTAGTAAAATGCAGACAGTGGAGGGGTAACACCATAAAACGCAGACAGTGGAGGGGTAACACTGTAAAACGCAGACAGTGGAGGGGTGACACTAGTAAAATGCAGACAGTGGAGGGGTAACACCATAAAACGCAGACAGTGGAGGGGTAACACTGTAAAACGCAGACAGTGGAGGGGTGACACTAGTAAAATGCAGACAGTGGAGGGGTAACACCATAAAACGCAGACAGTGGAGGGGTAACACTGTAAAACGCAGACAGTGGAGGGGTGACACTAGTAATACGCAGACAGTGGAGGGGTAACTGTAAAATGCAGACAGTGGAGGGGTAACACCATAAAACGCAGACAGTGGAGGGGTGACACTAGTAAAATGCAGACAGTGGAGGGGTAACACCATAAAACGCATACAGTGGAGGGGTAACACTGTAAAACGCAGACAGTGGAGGGGTGACACTAGTAATACGCAGACAATGGAGGGGTAACTGTAAAATGCAGACAGTGGAGGGGTAACACTGTAAAACACAAACAGTGGAGGGGTAACACTGTTAAAACGCAGACAATGGAGGGGTAACACCATAAAACGCAGACAGTGGAGGGGTAACACCAAAAAATGCAGACAGTGGAGGGGTGACACTAGTAAAATGCAGACAGTGGAGGGGTAACACCATAAAACGCAGACAGTGGAGGGGTGACACTGTAAAACGCAGACAGTGGAGGGCTGACACTAGTAAAATGCAGACAGTGGAGGGGTAACACCATAAAACGCAGACAGTGGAGTGGTGACACTAGTAAAATGCAGACTATGGAGGGGTGAAACTAGTAAAATGCAGACCATTGAGGGGTAACACTGTAAAACGCAGACAGTGGAGGGGTAACACCATAAAACGCATACAGTGGAGGGGTAACACTGTAAAACGCAGACAGTGGAGGGGTGACACTAGTAATACGCAGACAGTGGAGGGGTGACACTAGTAAAATGCAGACAGTAGAGGGGTGACACTAGTAAAATGCAGACAGTGGAGGGGTGACACTAGTAAAATGCAGACAGTGGAGGGGTAACACTGTAAAATGCATACAGTGGAGGGGTAACACTGTAAAATGCATACAGTGGAGGGGTAACACTGTAAAACGCAGACAGTGGAGGGGTGACACTAGTAATACGCAGACAGTGGAGGGGTAACTGTAAAATGCAGACAGTGGAGGGGTAACACTGTAAAACACAAACAGTGGAGGGGTAACACTGTAAAACGCAGACAGTGGAGGGGTAACACCATAAAACGCAGACAGTGGAGGGGTGACACTGTAAAACGCAGACAGTGGAGGGGTGACACTAGTAAAATGCAGACAGTGGAGGGGTAACACTGTAAAACGCAGACAGTGGAGGGCTGACACTAGTAAAATGCAGACAGTGGAGGGGTAACACCATAAAACGCAGACAGTGGAGTGGTGACACTAGTAAAATGCAGACTATGGAGGGGTGAAACTAGTAAAATGCAGACCATTGAGGGGTAACACTGTAAAACGCAGACAGTGGAGGGGTAACACCATAAAACGCATACAGTGGAGGGGTAACACTGTAAAACGCAGACAGTGGAGGGGTGACACTAGTAATACGCAGACAGTGGAGGGGTGACACTAGTAAAATGCAGACAGTAGAGGGGTGACACTAGTAAAATGCAGACAGTGGAGGGGTGACACTAGTAAAATGCAGACAGTGGAGGGGTAACACTGTAAAATGCATACAGTGGAGGGGTAACACTGTAAAATGCATACAGTGGAGGGGTAACACTGTAAAACGCAGACAGTGGAGGGGTGACACTAGTAATACGCAGACAGTGGAGGGGTAACTGTAAAATGCAGACAGTGGAGGGGTAACACTGTAAAACACAAACAGTGGAGGGGTAACACTGTAAAACGCAGACAGTGGAGGGGTAACACCATAAAATGCAGACAGTGGAGGGGTAACACCATAAAATGCAGACAGTGGAGGTGTGACACTAGTAAAATGCAGACAGTGGAGGGGTAACACCATAAAACGCAGATAGTGGAGGGGTAACACTGTAAAACGCAGACAGTGAAGGGGTGACACTAGTAAAATGCAGACAGTGGAGGGGTAACACCATAAAACGCAGACAGTGGAGGTGTGACACTAGTAAAATGCAGACAGTGGAGGGGTAACACCATAAAACGCAGACAGTGGAGGGGTAACACTGTAAAACGCAGACAGTGGAGGGGTGACACTAGTAAAATGCAGACAGTGGAGGGGTAACACCATAAAACGCAGACAGTGGAGGGGTAACACTGTAAAACGCAGACAGTGGAGGGGTGACACTAGTAAAATGCAGACAGTGGAGGGGTAACACCATAAAACGCAGACAGTGGAGGGGTGACACTAGTAAAATGCAGACAGTGGAGGGGTGAAACTAGTAAAATGCAGACCGTTGAGGGGTAACACTGTAAAACGCAGACAGTGGAAGGGTGACAGTAGTAAAATGTAGACAGTGGAGGGGTAACACCATAAAACGCAGACAGTGGAGGGGTGACACTAGTAAAATGCAGACAGTGGAGGGGTAACACCATAAAACGCAGACAGTGGAGGGGTAACACCATAAAACGCATACAGTGGAGGGGTAACACTGTAAAACGCAGACAGTGGAGGGGTGACACTAGTAATACGCAGACAGTGGAGGGGTAACTGTAAAATGTAGACAGTGGAGGGGAAACACTGTAAAACACAAACAGTGGAGGGGTAACACTGTAAAATGCAGACAGTGGAGGGGTAACACCATAAAACGCAGACAGTGGAGTGGTAACACCATAAAATGCTGACAGTGGAGGGGTGACACTAGTAAAATGCAGACAGTGGAGGGGTAACACCATAAAACGCAGACAGTGGAGGGGTAACACTGTAAAACGCAGACAGTGGAGGGGTGACACTAGTAAAATGCAGACAGTGGAGGGGTAACACCATAAAACGCAGACAGTGGAGGGGTGACACTAATAAAATGCAGACAGTGGAGGGGTGACACTAGTAAAATGCAGACCGTGGAGGGGTAACACTGTAAAACACAGACAGTGGAGGCGTAACACCATAAAACGCAGACTGTGGAGGGCTGAGACTAGTAAAATGCAGACAGTGGAGGGGTAACACCATAAAACGCAGACAGTGGAGGCGTAACACCATAAAACGCAGACTGTGGAGGGGTAACACTGTAAAACGCAGACAGTGGAGGGGTGACACTGTAAAACGCAGACAGGGGGGGGTAACACTGTAAAACGCAGACAGTGGAGGGGTAACACTGCAAAACGCAGACAGTAGAGGGGTGACACTCGTATAACGCAGACAGTGGAGGGATGACACTAGTAAAACGCAGACAATGGAGGGGTAAAACCATAAAACGCAGCCAGTGGAGGGGTAACACTGTAAAGCGCAGATAGTGGAGGGGTAACACTGTAAAACGCAGACAGTGGAGGGGTAACACTGTAAAACACAGATAGTGGAGGGGTAACACTGTAAAACGCAGACAGTGGAGGGGTAACAATGTAAAACGCAGACAGTAGAGTGGTAACACTGAAAAGCAGACAGTGGAGGGATAACACTGTAAAACGCAGACAGTGGAGGGGTAACACTGTAAAACGCGAATAGTGGAGGGGTAACACTATAAAATGCAGTTAGTGGAGGGGTATCACTGAAAAGCAGACTGTGGAGGGATAACACTGTAAAGCGCAGAAAGTGGAGGGGTAACACTGTAAAACGCAGACAGTGGAGGGGTAACACTGTAAAGCGCAGATAGTGGAGGGGTAACACTGTAAAACGCAGACAGTGGAGGGGTAACACTGTAAAACGCAGACAGTGGAGGGGTAACACTGTAAAACGCAGACAGTGGAGGGGTAACACTGTAAAACGCAGACAGTGAAGGGGTAACACTGTAAACGCAAACAGTGGAGGGGTAACACCGTAAAACGCAAACAGTGGAGGGGTAACACCATAAAACGCAGACAGTGGAGGGGTAACACCATAAAATGCAGACAGTGGAGGGGTAACACTATAAAATGCAGACGGTGGAGGGATAACACTGAAAAGCAGACAGTAGAGGGGTAACACTGTAAAGCGCAGACAGTAGAGGGATAACACTGTAAAGCGCAGATAGTGGAGGGGTGACACTGTAAAACGCAGACAGTGGAGGGGTGACACTGTAAAACGCAGACAGTGTAGTGGTGACACTGTAAAACGCAGACAGTGGAGGGGTAACAGTGTAAAACGCAGACAGTGGAGGGATAACACTGTAAAACGCAGACAGTGGAGGGGTAACACTGTAAAGCGCAGACAGTGGAGGGGTAACACTGTAAAACGCAGACAGTGAGGGGTAACACTGTAAAACGCAAACATTGAGGGAATAACACCATAAAACGCAGACAGTGGAGGGGTAACACTGTAAAAGGCAGACAGTGGAGGGGTAACACTGTAAAACGCAGACAGAGGAGGGGTAACACTGTAAAACGCAGACAGTGGAGGGGTAACACTGTAAAAGGCAGACCGTTGAGGGGTAACACTGTAAAACGCAGACAGTGGAGGGGTGACAGTAGTAAAATGTAGACAGTGGAGGGGTAACACCATAAAATGCAGACAGTGGAGGGGTGACACTAGTAAAATGCAGACAGTGGAGGGGTAACACCATAAAACGCAGACAGTGGAGGGGTAACACCATAAAACGCATACAGTGGAGGGGTAACACTGTAAAACGCAGACAGTGGAGGGGTGACACTAGTAATACGCAGACAGTGGAGGGGTAACTGTAAAATGTAGACAGTGGAGGGGAAACACTGTAAAACACAAACAGTGGACGGGTAACACTGTAAAATGCAGACAGTGGAGGGGTAACACCATAAAACGCAGACAGTGGAGTGGTAACACCATAAAATGCTGACAGTGGAGGGGTGACACTAGTAAAATGCAGACAGTGGAGGGGTAACACCATAAAACGCAGACAGTGGAGGGGTAACACTGTAAAACGCAGACAGTGGAGGGGTGACACTAGTAAAATGCAGACAGTGGAGGGGTAACACCATAAAACGCAGACAGTGGAGGGGTGACACTAATAAAATGCAGACAGTGGAGGGGTGACACTAGTAAAATGCAGACCGTGGAGGGGTAACACTGTAAAACACAGACAGTGGAGGCGTAACACCATAAAACGCAGACTGTGGAGGGCTGAGACTAGTAAAATGCAGACAGTGGGGGGGTAACACCATAAAACGCAGACAGTGGAGGCGTAACACCATAAAACGCAGACTGTGGAGGGGTAACACTGTAAAACGCAGACAGTGGAGGGGTGACACTGTAAAACGCAGACAGGGGGGGGTAACACTGTAAAACGCAGACAGTGGAGGGGTAACACTGCAAAACGCAGACAGTAGAGGGGTGACACTCGTATAACGCAGACAGTGGAGGGATGACACTAGTAAAACGCAGACAGTGGAGGGGTAAAACCATAAAACGCAGCCAGTGGAGGGGTAACACTGTAAAGCGCAGATAGTGGAGGGGTAACACTGTAAAACGCAGACAGTGGAGGGGTAACACTGTAAAACACAGATAGTGGAGGGGTAACACTGTAAAACGCAGACAGTGGAGGGGTAACAATGTAAAACGCAGACAGTAGAGTGGTAACACTGAAAAGCAGACAGTGGAGGGATAACACTGTAAAACGCAGACAGTGGAGGGGTAACACTGTAAAACGCGAATAGTGGAGGGGTAACACTATAAAATGCAGTTAGTGGAGGGGTATCACTGAAAAGCAGACTGTGGAGGGATAACACTTTAAAGCGCAGAAAGTGGAGGGGTAACACTGTAAAACGCAGACAGTGGAGGGGTAACACTGTAAAACGCAGACAGTGGAGGGGTAACACTGTAAAACGCAGACAGTGGAGGGGTAACACTGTAAAGCGCGCATAGTGGAGGGGTAACACTGTAAAACGCAGACAGTGGAGGGGTAACACTGTAAAACGCAGACAGTGGAGGGGTAACACTGTAAAACGCAGACAGTGAAGGGGTAACACTGTAAACGCAAACAGTGGAGGGGTAACACCGTAAAACGCAAACAGTGGAGGGGTAACACCATAAAACGCAGACAGTGGAGGGGTAACACCATAAAATGCAGACAGTGGAGGGGTAACACTATAAAATGCAGACGGTGGAGGGATAACACTGAAAAGCAGACAGTAGAGGGGTAACACTGTAAAGCGCAGACAGTAGAGGGATAACACTGTAAAGCGCAGATAGTGGAGGGGTGACACTGTAAAACGCAGACAGTGGAGGGGTGACACTGTAAAACGCAGACAGTGTAGTGGTGACACTGTAAAACGCAGACAGTGGAGGGGTAACAGTGTAAAACGCAGACAGTGGAGGGGTAACACTGTAAAGCGCGCATAGTGGAGGGGTAACACTATAAAATGCAGTTAGTGGAGGGGTATCACTGAAAAGCAGACTGTGGAGGGATAACACTGTAAAGCGCAGAAAGTGGAGGGGTAACACTGTAAAACGCAGACAGTGGAGGGGTAACACTGTAAAGCGCAGATAGTGGAGGGGTAACACTGTAAAACGCAGACAGTGGAGGGGTAACACTGTAAAACGCAGACAGTGGAGGGGTAACACTGTAAAGCTCGCATAGTGGAGGGGTAACACTGTAAAACGCAGACAGTGGAGGGGTAACACTGTAAAACGCAGACAGTGGAGGGGTAACACTGTAAAACGCAGACAGTGAAGGGGTAACACTGTAAACGCAAACAGTGGAGGGGTAACACCGTAAAACGCAAACAGTGGAGGGGTAACACCATAAAACGCAGACGGTAGAGGGATAACACTGTAAAACGCAGACAGTGGAGGGGTAACACTGTAAAGCGCAGACAGTAGAGGGATAACACTGTAAAGCGCAGATAGTGGAGGGGTGACACTGTAAAACGCAGACAGTGGAGGGGTGACACTGTAAAACGCAGACAGTGTAGTGGTGACACTGTAAAACGCAGACAGTGGAGGGGTAACAGTGTAAAACGCAGACAGTGGAGGGATAACACTGTAAAACGCAGACAGTGGAGGGGTAACACTGTAAAGCGCAGACAGTGGAGGGGTAACACTGTAAAACGCAGACAGTGGAGGCGTAACACTGTAAAGCGCGCATAGTGGAGGGGTAACACTATAAAATGCAGTTAGTGGAGGGGTATCACTGAAAAGCAGACTGTGGAGGGATAACACTGTAAAGCGCAGAAAGTGGAGGGGTGACACTGTAAAACGCAGACAGTGGAGGGGTGACACTGTAAAACGCAGACAGTGTAGTGGTGACACTGTAAAACGCAGACAGTGGAGGGGTAACAGTGTAAAACGCAGACAGTGGAGGGGTAACACTGTAAAGCGCGCATAGTGGAGGGGTAACACTATAAAATGCAGTTAGTGGAGGGGTATCACTGAAAAGCAGACTGTGGAGGGATAACACTGTAAAGCGCAGAAAGTGGAGGGGTAACACTGTAAAACGCAGACAGTGGAGGGGTAACACTGTAAAACGCAGACAGTGGAGGGGTAACACTGTAAAGCGCGCATAGTGGAGGGGTAACACTGTAAAGCGCAGATAGTGGAGGGGTAACACTGTAAAACGCAGACAGTGGAGGGGTAACACTGTAAAACGCAGACAGTGGAGGGGTAACACTGTAAAGCGCGCATAGTGGAGGGGTAACACTGTAAAACGCAGACAGTGAGGGAATAACACCATAAAACGCAGACAGTGGAGGGGTAACACTGTAAAAGGCAGACAGTGGAGGGGTAACACTGTAAAACGCAGACAGAGGAGGGGTAACACTGTAAAACGAGGACAGTGGAGGGGTAACACTGTAAAAGGCAGACCGTTGAGGGGTAACACTGTAAAACGCAGACAGTGGAGGGGTGACAGTAGTAAAATGTAGACAGTGGAGGGGTAACACCATAAAACGCAGACAGTGGAGGGGTGACACTAGTAAAATGCAGACAGTGGAGGGGTAACACCATAAAACGCAGACAGTGGAGGGGTAACACCATAAAACGCATACAGTGGAGGGGTAACACTGTAAAACGCAGACAGTGGAGGGGTGACACTAGTAATACGCAGACAGTGGAGGGGTAACTGTAAAATGTAGACAGTGGAGGGGAAACACTGTAAAACACAAACAGTGGAGGGGTAACACTGTAAAATGCAGACAGTGGAGGGGTAACACCATAAAACGCAGAGAGTGGAGTGGTAACACCATAAAATGCTGACAGTGGAGGGGTGACACTAGTAAAATGCAGACAGTGGAGGGGTAACACCATAAAACGCAGACAGTGGAGGGGTAACACTGTAAAACGCAGAAAGTGGAGTGGTGACACTAGTAAAATGCAGACAGGGGAGGGGTAACACCATAAAACGCAGACAGTGGAGGGGTGACACTAATAAAATGCAGACAGTGGAGGGGTGACACTAGTAAAATGCAGACCGTGGAGGGGTAACACTGTAAAACACAGACAGTGGAGGCGTAACACCATAAAACGCAGACTGTGGAGGGCTGAGACTAGTAAAATGCAGACAGTGGAGGGGTAACACCATAAAACGCAGACAGTGGAGGCGTAACACCATAAAACGCAGACTGTGGAGGGGTAACACTGTAAAACGCAGACAGTGGAGGGGTGACACTGTAAAACGCAGACAGGGGGGGGTAACACTGTAAAACGCAGACAGTGGAGGGGTAACACTGCAAAACGCAGACAGTAGAGGGGTGACACTCGTATAACGCAGACAGTGGAGGGATGACACTAGTAAAACGCAGACAATGGAGGGGTAAAACCATAAAACGCAGCCAGTGGAGGGGTAACACTGTAAAGCGCAGATAGTGGAGGGGTAACACTGTAAAACGCAGACAGTGGAGGGGTAACACTGTAAAACACAGATAGTGGAGGGGTAACACTGTAAAACGCAGACAGTGGAGGGGTAACAATGTAAAACGCAGACAGTAGAGTGGTAACACTGAAAAGCAGACAGTGGAGGGATAACACTGTAAAACGCAGACAGTGGAGGGGTAACACTGTAAAACGCGAATAGTGGAGGGGTAACACTATAAAATGCAGTTAGTGGAGGGGTATCACTGAAAAGCAGACTGTGGAGGGATAACACTGTAAAGCGCAGAAAGTGGAGGGGTAACACTGTAAAACGCAGACAGTGGAGGGGTAACACTGTAAAGCGCAGATAGTGGAGGGGTAACACTGTAAAACGCAGACAGTGGAGGGGTAACACTGTAAAACGCAGACAGTGGAGGGGTAACACTGTAAAACGCAGACAGTGGAGGGGTAACACTGTAAAACGCATACAGTGAAGGGGTAACACTGTAAACGCAAACAGTGGAGGGGTAACACCGTAAAACGCAAACAGTGGAGGGGTAACACCATAAAACGCAGACAGTGGATGGGTAACACCATAAAATGCAGACAGTGGAGGGGTAACACTATAAAATGCAGACGGTGGAGGGATAACACTGAAAAGCAGACAGTAGAGGGGTAACACTGTAAAGCGCAGACAGTAGAGGGATAACACTGTAAAACGCAGACAGTGGAGGGGTGACACTGTAAAACGCAGACAGTGTAGTGGTGACACTGTAAAACGCAGACAGTGGAGGGGTAACAGTGTAAAACGCAGACAGTGGAGGGATAACACTGTAAAACGCAGACAGTGGAGGGGTAACACTGTAAAGCGCAGACAGTGGAGGGGTAACACTGTAAAACGCAGACAGTGAGGGGTAACACTGTAAAACGCAGACAGTGAGGGAATAACACCATAAAACGCAGACAGTGGAGTGGTAACACTGTAAAAGGCAGACAGTGGAGGGGTAACACTGTAAAACGCAGACAGAGGAGGGGTAACACTGTAAAACGCAGACAGTGGAGGGATAACACTGAAAGCAGACAGTGGAGGGGTAACACTAGTAAAACGCAGACAGTGGAGGGGTAACACCATAAAACGCAGACAGTTAAGCGGTAACACCATAAAACGCAGACAGTAGGGGTGTAACATTGTAAAACACAGACAGTGGAGGGTTAACACTGTAAAACGCAGACAGTCAAGGGGTGACACTAGTAAAACGCAGACAGCGGAGGGGTAACACTGTAAAACGCAGACAGAGGAGGGGTAACACTGTAAAACGCAGACAGTGGAGGGATAAAACTGAAAGCAGACAGTGGAGGGGTAACACTGTAAAATGCAGACAGTAGATGGTTAACACTGTAAAATGCAGACAGTGGAGGGATAACACTGTAAAACGCAGACAGTGGAGGGATAACACTGTAAAACGCAGACAGTGGAGGGGTGACACTAGTAGTACGCAGACAGTGGAGGGGTAACACTGTAAAACGCAGACAGTGGAGGGGTAACACCATAAAATGCAGACAGTGGAGGGGTGACACTAGTAAAAATGCAGACAGTGGAGGGGTAACACCATAAAACGCAGATAGTGGAGGGGTAACACTGTAAAATGCAGACAGTGGAGGGGTGACACTAGTAAAATGCAGAGAGTGGAGGGGTAACACTAGTAAAACGCAGACAGTGGAGGGGTAACACCATAAAACGCAGACAGTTAAGCGGTAACACCATAAAACGCAGACAGTAGGGGTGTAACATTGTAAAACACAGACAGTGGAGGGTTAACACTGTAAAACGCAGACAGTCAAGGGGTGACACTAGTAAAACGCAGACAGCGGAGGGGTAACACTGTAAAACGCAGACAGTGGAGGGGTAACTGTAAAACTCAGACAGTGGAGGGGTAACACTGTAAAACGCAAACAGTGGAGGGGTAACACCATAAAACGCAGACAGTGGAGGGATAACACCATAAAACGCAGACAGTGGAGGTGTAACACTATAAAACGCAGACAGTGGAGAGGTAACACTATAAAACGCAGACAGTGGAGGGGTAACACTGTAAAACGTAGACAGTGGAAGGGTAACACTGTAAAACGCAGACAGTGGAGGGGTGACACTAGTAAAACGCAGACAGTGGAGGGATGACACTAGTAAAATGCAGACAGTGGAGGTGTAAAACCATAAAACGCAGACAGTGGAGGGGTAACACTGTAAAGCGCAGATAGTGGAGGGGTAACACTGTAAAACGCAGACAGTGGAGGGGTAACACTGTAAAATGCAGACAGTGGAGGGGTAACACTGAAAAGCAGACAGTGGAGGGATAACACTGTAAATCGCAGATAGTGGAGGGGTGACACTGTAAAACACAGACAGTGGAGGGGTGACACTGTAAAACGCAGACAGTGGAGGGGTGACACTATAAAACGCAGACAGTGGAGGGGTAACAATGTACAACGCAGACAGTGAGGGGTGACACTAGTAAAACGCAGACAGTGGAGGGATGAAACTAGTAAAATGCAGACAGTGGAGGGGTAAAACCATAAAACGCAGACAGTGGAGGGGTAACACTGTAAAGCGCAGATAGTGGAGGGGTAACACTGTAAAACGCAGACAGTGGAGGGGTAACACTGTAAAGCGCAGATAGTGGAGGGGTAACACTGTAAAACGCAGACAGTGGAGGGGTAACACTGTAAAATGCAGACAGTGGAGGTGTAACACTGAAAAGCAGACAGTGGAGGGATAACACTGTAAAGCGCAGATAGTGGAGGGGTGACACTGTAAAACGCAGACAGTGGAGGGGTGACACTGTAAAACGCAGACAGTGGAGGGGTGATACTGTAAAACGCAGACAGTGGAGGGGTAACACTGTAAAACGCAGACAGTGGAGGGATAACACTGTAAAACGCAGACAGTGGAGGGGTAACACTGTAAAACGCAGACAGTGGAGGGGTAACACTGTAAAACGCAGACAGTGAGGGGATAACACTGTAAAACGCAGACAGTGGAGGGGTAACACTGTAAAAGGCAGACAGTGGAGGGGTAACACTGTAAAACGCAGACAGAGGAGGGGTAACACTGTAAAACGCAGACAGTGGAGGGATAACACTGAAAACAGACAGTGGAGAGGTAACACTGTAAAATGCAGACAGTAGATGGGTAACACTGTAAAATTCAGACAGTGGAGGGATAACACTGTAAAACGCAGACAGTGGAGGGGTAACACTGTAAAACGCAGACAGTGGAGGGGTGACACTAGTAGTACGCAGACAGTGGAGAGGTAACACTGTAAAACGCAGACAGTGGAGGGGTAACACCATAAAATGCAGACAGTGGAGGGGTGACACTAGTAAAAATGCAGACAGTGGAGGGGTAACACCATAAAACGCAGATAGTGGAGGGGTAACACTGTAAAATGCAGACAGTAGAGGGGTGACACTAGTAAAATGCAGACAGTGGAGGGGTAACACTAGTAAAACGCAGACAGTGGAGGGGTAAAACCATAAAACGCAGACAGTGGAGGGGTAACACTGTAAAGCGCAGATAGTGGAGGGGTAACACTGTAAAACGCAGACAGTGGAGGGGTAACACTGTAAAATGCAGACAGTGGAGGGGTAACACTGAAAAGCAGACAGTGGAGGGATAACACTGTAAAGCGCAGATAGTGGAGGGTTGACACTGTAAAACTCAGACAGTGGAGGGGTGACACTGTAAAACGCAGACAGTGGAGGGGTGACACTGTAAAACGCAGACAGTGGAGGGGTAACAGTGTAAAACGCAGACAGTGGAGGGATAACACTGTAAAACGCAGACAGTGGAGGGGTAACACTGTAAAGCGCAGACAGTGGAGGGGTAACACTGTAAAACGCAGACAGTGGAGGGGTAACACTGTAAAACGCAGACAGTGAGGGAATAACACTGTAAAACGCAGACAGTGGAGGGGTAACACTGTAAAAGGCAGACAGTGGAGGGGTAACACAGTAAAATGCAGACAGTGGATGGGTAACACTGTAAAATGCAGACAGTGGAGGGATAACACTGTAAAACGCAGACAGTGGAGGGATAACACTGTAAAACGCAGACAGTGGAGGGGTGACACTAGTAGTACGCAGACAGTAGAGGGGTAACACTGTAAAACGCAGACAGTGGAGGGGTAACACCATAAAATGCAGACAGTAGAGGGGTGACACTAGTAAAAATGCAGACAGTGGAGGGGTAACACCATAAAACGCAGATAGTGGAGGGGTAACACTGTAAAATGCAGACAGTGGAGGGGTGACACTAGTAAAATGCAGACAGTGGAGGGGTAACACTAGTAAAACGCAGACAGTGGAGGGGTAACACCATAAAACGCAGACAGTGGAGCGGTAACACCATAAAACGCAGACAGTAGGGGTGTAACACTGTAAAACACAGACAGTGGAGGGGTAACACTGTAAAACGCAGACAGTCAAGGGGTGACACTAGTAAAACGTAGACAGTGGAGGGGTAACACTGTAAAACGCAGACAGTCAAGGGGTGACACTAGTAAAATGCAGACAGTGGAGGGGTAACACCATAAAATGCAGACAGTGGAGGGGTAACACTAGTAAAACGCAGACAGTGGAGGGGTAACACCATAAAACGCAGACAGTGGAGCGGTAACACCATAAAACGCAGACAGTAGGGGTGTAACACTGTAAAACACAGACAGTGGAGGGGTAACACTGTAAAACGCAGACAGTCAAGGGGTGACACTAGTAAAACGTAGACAGTGGAGGGGTAACACTGTAAAACGCAGACAGTCAAGGGGTGACAATAGTAAAACGCAGACAGTGGAGGGGTAACACCATAAAATGCAGACAGTGGAGGGGTGACACTAGTAATATGCAGACAGTGGAGGGGTAACACCATAAAACGCAGACAGTGGAGGGGTAACACTGTAAAACGCAGACAGTGGGGGGGTGACACTAGTAAAATGCAGACAGTGGAGGGGTAACACCATAAAACGCAGACAGTGGAGGGGTGACACTAGTAAAATGCAGACAGTGGAGGGGTGACACTAGTAAAATGCAGACCGTGGAGGGGTAACACTGTAAAACGCAGACAGTGGAGGGGTGAAAGTAGTAAAATGCAGACAGTGAGGGGTAACACCATAAAACGCAGACAGTGGAGGGGTGAGACTAGTAAAATGCAGACAGTGGAGGGGTAACACCATAAAACGCAGACAGTGGAGGGGTAACACCATAAAACGCAGACAGTGGAGGGGTAACACTGTAAAATGCAGACAGTGGAGGGGTAACACTAAAATGCAGACAGTCAAGGGGTGACACTAGTAAATCGCAAACAGTGAAGGGGTAACACTGTAAAACGCAGACAGTCAAGGGGTGACACTGTAAAACGCAGACAGTGGAGGGGTAACACTGTAAAACGAAGACAGTGGAGGGGTAACACTGTAAAATGCAGACAGTGGAGGGGTAACACTGTAAAACGCAGAGATTGGAGGGGTAACTGTAAAACGCAGACAGTGGAGGGGTAACACTGTAAAACGCAAACAGTGGAGGGGTAACACTGTAAAACACAAACAGTGGAGGGGTAACACCATAAAACGCAGACAGTGGAGGGGTAACACAATAACGCAGACAGTGGAGGGGGTAACACTGTAAAACGCAGACAGTAGACGGGTAAAACTGAAAAGCAGACAGTGGAGTGGTAACTGTAAAACGCAGACAGTGGAGGGGTAACACTGTAAAACGCAGACAGTGGAGGGGTGACACTAGTAAAACGCAGACAGTGGTGGGGTGACACTAGTAAAATGCAGACAGTGGAGGGGTAACACTGTAAAATGCAGACAGTGGAGGGGTAACACTGAAAAGCAGACAGTGGAGGGATAACACTGTAAAGCGCAGATAGTGGAGGGTTGACACTGTAAAACGCAGACAGTGGAGGGGTGACACTGTAAAACGCAGACAGTGGAGGGGTGACACTGTAAAACGCAGACAGTGGAGGGGTAACAGTGTAAAACGCAGACAGTGGAGGGATAACACTGTAAAACGCAGACAGTGGAGGGGTAACACTGTAAAGCGCAGACAGTGGAGGGGTAACACTGTAAAACGCAGACAGTGGAGGGGTAACACTGTAAAACGCAGACAGTGAGGGAATAACACTGTAAAACGCAGACAGTGGAGGGGTAACACTGTAAAAGGCAGACAGTGGAGGGGTAACACAGTAAAATGCAGACAGTAGATGGGTAACACTGTAAAATGCAGACAGTGGAGGGATAACACTGTAAAACGCAGACAGTGGAGGGATAACACTGTAAAACGCAGACAGTGGAGGGGTGACACTAGTAGTACGCAGACAGTAGAGGGGTAACACTGTAAAACGCAGACAGTGGAGGGGTAACACCATAAAATGCAGACAGTGGAGGGGTGACACTAGTAAAAATGCAGACAGTGGAGGGGTAACACCATAAAACGCAGATAGTGGAGGGGTAACACTGTAAAATGCAGACAGTGGAGGGGTGACACTAGTAAAATGCAGACAGTGGAGGGGTAACACTAGTAAAACGCAGACAGTGGAGGGGTAACACCATAAAACGCAGACAGTGGAGCGGTAACACCATAAAACGCAGACAGTAGGGGTGTAACACTGTAAAACACAGACAGTGGAGGGGTAACACTGTAAAACGCAGACAGTCAAGGGGTGACACTAGTAAAACGTAGACAGTGGAGGGGTAACACTGTAAAACGCAGACAGTCAAGGGGTGACACTAGTAAAATGCAGACAGTGGAGGGGTAACACCATAAAATGCAGACAGTGGAGGGGTAACACTAGTAAAACGCAGACAGTGGAGGGGTAACACCATAAAACGCAGACAGTGGAGCGGTAACACCATAAAACGCAGACAGTAGGGGTGTAACACTGTAAAACACAGACAGTGGAGGGGTAACACTGTAAAACGCAGACAGTCAAGGGGTGACACTAGTAAAACGTAGACAGTGGAGGGGTAACACTGTAAAACGCAGACAGTCAAGGGGTGACAATAGTAAAACGCAGACAGTGGAGGGGTAACACCATAAAATGCAGACAGTGGAGGGGTGACACTAGTAATATGCAGACAGTGGAGGGGTAACACCATAAAACGCAGACAGTGGAGGGGTAACACTGTAAAACGCAGACAGTGGGGGGGTGACACTAGTAAAATGCAGACAGTGGAGGGGTAACACCATAAAACGCAGACAGTGGAGGGGTGACACTAGTAAAATGCAGACAGTGGAGGGGTGACACTAGTAAAATGCAGACCGTGGAGGGGTAACACTGTAAAACGCAGACAGTGGAGGGGTGAAAGTAGTAAAATGCAGACAGTGAGGGGTAACACCATAAAACGCAGACAGTGGAGGGGTGAGACTAGTAAAATGCAGACAGTGGAGGGGTAACACCATAAAACGCAGACAGTGGAGGGGTAACACCATAAAACGCAGACAGTGGAGGGGTAACACTGTAAAATGCAGACAGTGGAGGGGTAACACTAAAATGCAGACAGTCAAGGGGTGACACTAGTAAATCGCAAACAGTGAAGGGGTAACACTGTAAAACGCAGACAGTCAAGGGGTGACACTGTAAAACGCAGACAGTGGAGGGGTAACACTGTAAAACGAAGACAGTGGAGGGGTAACACTGTAAAATGCAGACAGTGGAGGGGTAACACTGTAAAACGCAGAGATTGGAGGGGTAACTGTAAAACGCAGACAGTGGAGGGGTAACACTGTAAAACGCAAACAGTGGAGGGGTAACACTGTAAAACACAAACAGTGGAGGGGTAACACCATAAAACGCAGACAGTGGAGGGGTAACACAATAACGCAGACAGTGGAGGGGGTAACACTGTAAAACGCAGACAGTAGACGGGTAAAACTGAAAAGCAGACAGTGGAGTGGTAACTGTAAAACGCAGACAGTGGAGGGGTAACACTGTAAAACGCAGACAGTGGAGGGGTGACACTAGTAAAACGCAGACAGTGGTGGGGTGACACTAGTAAAATGCAGACAGTGGAGGGGTAACACTGTAAAATGCAGACAGTGGAGGGGTAACACTGAAAAGCAGACAGTGGAGGGATAACACTGTAAAGCGCAGATAGTGGAGGGTTGACACTGTAAAACGCAGACAGTGGAGGGGTGACACTGTAAAACGCAGACAGTGGAGGGGTGACACTGTAAAACGCAGACAGTGGAGGGGTAACAGTGTAAAACGCAGACAGTGGAGGGATAACACTGTAAAACGCAGACAGTGGAGGGGTAACACTGTAAAGCGCAGACAGTGGAGGGGTAACACTGTAAAACGCAGACAGTGGAGGGGTAACACTGTAAAACGCAGACAGTGAGGGAATAACACTGTAAAACGCAGACAGTGGAGGGGTAACACTGTAAAAGGCAGACAGTGGAGGGGTAACACAGTAAAATGCAGACAGTAGATGGGTAACACTGTAAAATGCAGACAGTGGAGGGATAACACTGTAAAACGCAGACAGTGGAGGGATAACACTGTAAAACGCAGACAGTGGAGGGGTGACACTAGTAGTACGCAGACAGTAGAGGGGTAACACTGTAAAACGCAGACAGAGGGGTAACACCATAAAATGCAGACAGTGGAGGGGTGACACTAGTAAAAATGCAGACAGTGGAGGGGTAACACCATAAAACGCAGATAGTGGAGGGGTAACACTGTAAAATGCAGACAGTGGAGGGGTGACACTAGTAAAATGCAGACAGTGGAGGGGTAACACTAGTAAAACGCAGACAGTGGAGGGGTAACACCATAAAACGCAGACAGTGGAGCGGTAACACCATAAAACGCAGACAGTAGGGGTGTAACACTGTAAAACACAGACAGTGGAGGGGTAACACTGTAAAACGCAGACAGTCAAGGGGTGACACTAGTAAAACGTAGACAGTGGAGGGGTAACACTGTAAAACGCAGACAGTCAAGGGGTGACACTAGTAAAATGCAGACAGTGGAGGGGTAACACCATAAAATGCAGACAGTGGAGGGGTAACACTAGTAAAACGCAGACAGTGGAGGGGTAACACCATAAAACGCAGACAGTGGAGCGGTAACACCATAAAACGCAGACAGTAGGGGTGTAACACTGTAAAACACAGACAGTGGAGGGGTAACACTGTAAAACGCAGACAGTCAAGGGGTGACACTAGTAAAACGTAGACAGTGGAGGGGTAACACTGTAAAACGCAGACAGTCAAGGGGTGACAATAGTAAAACGCAGACAGTGGAGGGGTAACACCATAAAATGCAGACAGTGGAGGGGTGACACTAGTAATATGCAGACAGTGGAGGGGTAACACCATAAAACGCAGACAGTGGAGGGGTAACACTGTAAAACGCAGACAGTGGGGGGGTGACACTAGTAAAATGCAGACAGTGGAGGGGTAACACCATAAAACGCAGACAGTGGAGGGGTGACACTAGTAAAATGCAGACAGTGGAGGGGTGACACTAGTAAAATGCAGACCGTGGAGGGGTAACACTGTAAAACGCAGACAGTGGAGGGGTGAAAGTAGTAAAATGCAGACAGTGAGGGGTAACACCATAAAACGCAGACAGTGGAGGGGTGAGACTAGTAAAATGCAGACAGTGGAGGGGTAACACCATAAAACGCAGACAGTGGAGGGGTAACACCATAAAACGCAGACAGTGGAGGTGTAACACTGTAAAATGCAGACAGTGGAGGGGTAACACTAAAATGCAGACAGTCAAGGGGTGACACTAGTAAATCGCAAACAGTGAAGGGGTAACACTGTAAAACGCAGACAGTCAAGGGGTGACACTGTAAAACGCAGACAGTGGAGGGGTAACACTGTAAAACGAAGACAGTGGAGGGGTAACACTGTAAATGCAGACAGTGGAGGGGTAACACTGTAAAACGCAGAGAGTGGAGGGGTAACTGTAAAACGCAGACAGTGGAGGGGTAACACTGTAAAACGCAAACAGTGGAGGGGTAACACTGTAAAACACAAACAGTGGAGGGGTAACACCATAAAACGCAGACAGTGGAGGGGTAACACAATAACGCAGACAGTGGAGGGGGTAACACTGTAAAACGCAGACAGTAGACGGGTAAAACTGAAAAGCAGACAGTGGAGTGGTAACTGTAAAACGCAGACAGTGGAGGGGTAACACTGTAAAACGCAGACAGTGGAGGGGTGACACTAGTAAAACGCAGACAGTGGTGGGGTGACACTAGTAAAATGCAGACAGTGGAGGGGTAACACTGTAAAGCGCAGACAGTGGAGGGGTAACACTGTAAAACGCAGACAGTGGAGGGGTAACACTGTAAAACGCAGACAGTGGAGGGGTAACACTGTAAAGCGCAGACAGTGGACAGGTAACACTGTAAAACGCAGACAGTGGAGGGGTAACACTGTAAAAGGCAGACAGTGGAGGGGTAACACTGTAAAACGCAGACAGTGGAGGGGTAACACTGTAAAATGCAGACAGTAGAGGGGTAACACTGAAAAGCAGACAGTGGAGGGATAACACTGTAAAGCGCAGATAGTGGAGGAGTGACACTGTAAAACGCAGACAGTGGAGGGGTGACACTGTAAAACGCAGACAGTGGAGGGGTGACACTGTAAAATGTAGACAGTGGAGAGATAACACTGTAAAACGCAGACAGTGAGGGGGAACACTGTAAAACGCAGACAGTGGAGGGGTAACACTGTAAAACGCAAACATTGGAGGGGTAACACCGTAAAACGCAAACAGTGGAGGGGTAACACCGTAAAACACAGACAGTGGAGGGGTAACACCATAAAACGCAGACCGTGGAGGGGTAACACTATAAAACGCAGACATTGGAGGGAAAACACTGAAAAGCAGACAGTGGAGGGGTAACACTGTAAAGCGCAGACAGTGCAGGGGTAACACTGTAAAACGCAGACAGTGGAGGGGTAACACCATAAAACGCAGACTGTGGAGGGGTAACACTGTAAAACGCAGACAGTGGAGGGGTGACACTGTAAAACGCAGACAGGTGGGGGTAACACTGTAAAACGCAGACAGGTGGGGGTAACACTGTAAAACGCAGACAGTAGAGGGGTAACACTGTAAAACGCAGACAGTGGAGGGGTGACACTAGTAAAATGCAGACAGTGGAGGGGTAAAACCATAAAACGCAGCCAGTGGAGGGGTAACACTGTAAAGCGCAGATAGTGGAGGGGTAACACTGTAAAACGCAGACAGTGGAGGGGTAACACTGTAAAACACAGATAGTGGAGGGGTAACACTGTAAAACGCAGACAGTGGAGGGGTAACAATGTAAAACGCAGACAGTAGAGTGGTAACACTGAAAAGCAGACAGTGAAGGGATAACACTGTAAAACGCAGACAGTGGAGGGGTAACACTGTAAAACGCGAATAGTGGAGGGGTAACACTATAAAATGCAGTTAGTGGAGGGGTATCACTGAAAAGCAGACAGTGGAGGGATAACACTGTAAAGCGCAGACAGTGGAGGGGTAACACTGTAAAACGCAGACAGTGGAGGGGTAACACTGTAAAGCGCAGATAGTGGAGGGGTAACACTGTAAAACGCAGACAGTGGAGGGGTAACACTGTAAAACGCAGACAGTGGAGGGGTAACACTGTAAAGCGCAGACAGTGGAGGGGTAACACTGTAAAACGCAGACAGTGGAGGGGTAACACTGTAAAACGCAGACAGTGGAGGGGTAACACTGTAAAACGCAGACAGTGAAGGGGTAACACTGTAAACGCAAACAGTGGAGGGGTAACACCGTAAAACGCAAACAGTGGAGGGGTAACACCATAAAACGCAGACAGTGGAGGGGTAACACCATAAAACGCAGACAGTGGAGGGGTAACACTGAAAAGCAGACAGTAGAGGGGTAACACTGTAAAGCGCAAACAGTAGAGGGATAACACTGTAAAGCGCAGATAGTGGAGGGGTGACACTGTAAAACGCAGACAGTGGAGGGGTGACACTGTAAAACGGAGACAGTGGAGGGGTGACACTGTTTAACGCAGACAGTAGAGGGGTAACAGTGTAAAACGCAGACAGTGGAGGGATAACACTGTAAAACGCAGACAGTGGAGGGGTAACACTGTAAAGCGCAGACAGTGGAGGGGTAACACTGTAAAACGCAGACAGTGGAGGGGTAACACTGTAAAACGCAGACAGTGAGGGAATAACACTGTAAAACGCAGACAGTGGAGGGGTAACACTGTAAAAGGCAGACAGTGGAGGGATAACACTGTAAAACGCAGACAGTGGAAGGATAACACTGTAAAACGCAGACAGTGGAGGGGTGACACTAGTAGTACGCAGACAGTGGAGGGGTAACACTGTAAAACGCAGACAGTGGAGGGGTAACACCATAAAATGCAGACAGTGGAGGGGTGACACTAGTAAAAATGAAGACAGTGGAGGGGTAACACCATAAAACGCAGATAGTGGAGGGGTAACACTGTAAAATGCAGACAGTTGAGGGGTGACACTAGTAAAATGCAGACAGTGGAGGGGTAACACTAGTAAAACGCAGACAGTGGAGGGGTAACACCATAAAACACAGACAGTGGAGGGGTAACACTGTAAAACGCAGACAGTCAAGGGGTGACACTAGTAAAACGTAGACAGTGGAGGGGTAACACTGTAAAACGCAGACAGTCAAGGGTTGACACTAGTAAAACGCAGACAGCGGAGGGGTAACACTGTAAAACGCAAACAGTGGAGGGGTAACACCATAAAACTCAGACAGTGGAGGGATAACACCATAAAACGCAGACAGTGGAGGTGTAACACTATAAAACGCAGACAGTGGAGAGGTAACACTATAAAACGCAGACAGTGGAGGGGTAACACTGTAAAACGCAGACAGTGGAAGGGTAACACTGTAAAACGCAGACAGTGGAGGGGTAACACTGTAAAACGAAGACAGTGGAGGGGTAACACTGTAAATGCAGACAGTGGAGGGGTAACACTGTAAAACGCAGAGAGTGGAGGGGTAACTGTAAAACGCAGACAGTGGAGGGGTAACACTGTAAAACGCAAACAGTGGAGGGGTAACACTGTAAAACACAAACAGTGGAGGGGTAACACCATAAAACGCAGACAGTGGAGGGGTAACACAATAACGCAGACAGTGGAGGGGGTAACACTGTAAAACGCAGACAGTAGACGGGTAAAACTGAAAAGCAGACAGTGGAGTGGTAACTGTAAAACGCAGACAGTGGAGGGGTAACACTGTAAAACGCAGACAGTGGAGGGGTGACACTAGTAAAACGCAGACAGTGGTGGGGTGACACTAGTAAAATGCAGACAGTGGAGGGGTAACACTGTAAAGCGCAGACAGTGGAGGGGTAACACTGTAAAACGCAGACAGTGGAGGGGTAACACTGTAAAACGCAGACAGTGGAGGGGTAACACTGTAAAGCGCAGACAGTGGACAGGTAACACTGTAAAACGCAGACAGTGGAGGGGTAACACTGTAAAAGGCAGACAGTGGAGGGGTAACACTGTAAAACGCAGACAGTGGAGGGGTAACACTGTAAAATGCAGACAGTAGAGGGGTAACACTGAAAAGCAGACAGTGGAGGGATAACACTGTAAAGCGCAGATAGTGGAGGAGTGACACTGTAAAACGCAGACAGTGGAGGGGTGACACTGTAAAACGCAGACAGTGGAGGGGTGACACTGTAAAATGTAGACAGTGGAGAGATAACACTGTAAAACGCAGACAGTGAGGGGGAACACTGTAAAACGCAGACAGTGGAGGGGTAACACTGTAAAACGCAAACATTGGAGGGGTAACACCGTAAAACGCAAACAGTGGAGGGGTAACACCGTAAAACACAGACAGTGGAGGGGTAACACCATAAAACGCAGACCGTGGAGGGGTAACACTATAAAACGCAGACATTGGAGGGAAAACACTGAAAAGCAGACAGTGGAGGGGTAACACTGTAAAGCGCAGACAGTGCAGGGGTAACACTGTAAAACGCAGACAGTGGAGGGGTAACACCATAAAACGCAGACTGTGGAGGGGTAACACTGTAAAACGCAGACAGTGGAGGGGTGACACTGTAAAACGCAGACAGGTGGGGGTAACACTGTAAAACGCAGACAGGTGGGGGTAACACTGTAAAACGCAGACAGTAGAGGGGTAACACTGTAAAACGCAGACAGTGGAGGGGTGACACTAGTAAAATGCAGACAGTGGAGGGGTAAAACCATAAAACGCAGCCAGTGGAGGGGTAACACTGTAAAGCGCAGATAGTGGAGGGGTAACACTGTAAAACGCAGACAGTGGAGGGGTAACACTGTAAAACACAGATAGTGGAGGGGTAACACTGTAAAACGCAGACAGTGGAGGGGTAACAATGTAAAACGCAGACAGTAGAGTGGTAACACTGAAAAGCAGACAGTGAAGGGATAACACTGTAAAACGCAGACAGTGGAGGGGTAACACTGTAAAACGCGAATAGTGGAGGGGTAACACTATAAAATGCAGTTAGTGGAGGGGTATCACTGAAAAGCAGACAGTGGAGGGATAACACTGTAAAGCGCAGACAGTGGAGGGGTAACACTGTAAAACGCAGACAGTGGAGGGGTAACACTGTAAAGCGCAGATAGTGGAGGGGTAACACTGTAAAACGCAGACAGTGGAGGGGTAACACTGTAAAACGCAGACAGTGGAGGGGTAACACTGTAAAGCGCAGACAGTGGAGGGGTAACACTGTAAAACGCAGACAGTGGAGGGGTAACACTGTAAAACGCAGACAGTGGAGGGGTAACACTGTAAAACGCAGACAGTGAAGGGGTAACACTGTAAACGCAAACAGTGGAGGGGTAACACCGTAAAACGCAAACAGTGGAGGGGTAACACCATAAAACGCAGACAGTGGAGGGGTAACACCATAAAACGCAGACAGTGGAGGGGTAACACTGAAAAGCAGACAGTAGAGGGGTAACACTGTAAAGCGCAAACAGTAGAGGGATAACACTGTAAAGCGCAGATAGTGGAGGGGTGACACTGTAAAACGCAGACAGTGGAGGGGTGACACTGTAAAACGGAGACAGTGGAGGGGTGACACTGTTTAACGCAGACAGTAGAGGGGTAACAGTGTAAAACGCAGACAGTGGAGGGATAACACTGTAAAACGCAGACAGTGGAGGGGTAACACTGTAAAGCGCAGACAGTGGAGGGGTAACACTGTAAAACGCAGACAGTGGAGGGGTAACACTGTAAAACGCAGACAGTGAGGGAATAACACTGTAAAACGCAGACAGTGGAGGGGTAACACTGTAAAAGGCAGACAGTGGAGGGATAACACTGTAAAACGCAGACAGTGGAAGGATAACACTGTAAAACGCAGACAGTGGAGGGGTGACACTAGTAGTACGCAGACAGTGGAGGGGTAACACTGTAAAACGCAGACAGTGGAGGGGTAACACCATAAAATGCAGACAGTGGAGGGGTGACACTAGTAAAAATGAAGACAGTGGAGGGGTAACACCATAAAACGCAGATAGTGGAGGGGTAACACTGTAAAATGCAGACAGTTGAGGGGTGACACTAGTAAAATGCAGACAGTGGAGGGGTAACACTAGTAAAACGCAGACAGTGGAGGGGTAACACCATAAAACACAGACAGTGGAGGGGTAACACTGTAAAACGCAGACAGTCAAGGGGTGACACTAGTAAAACGTAGACAGTGGAGGGGTAACACTGTAAAACGCAGACAGTCAAGGGTTGACACTAGTAAAACGCAGACAGCGGAGGGGTAACACTGTAAAACGCAAACAGTGGAGGGGTAACACTGTAAAACGCAGACAGTGGAAGGGTAACACTGTAAAACGCAGACAGTGGAGGGGTAACACTGTAAAACGCAGACAGTGGAAGGGTAACACTGTAAAACGCAGACAGTGGAGGGGTGACACTAGTAAAACGCAGACAGTGGAGGGATGACACTAGTAAAATGCAGACAGTGGAGGTGTAAAACCATAAAACGCAGACAGTGGAGGGGTAACACTGTAAAGCGCAGATAGTGGAGGGGTAACACTGTAAAACGCAGACAGTGGAGGGGTAACACTGTAAAATGCAGACAGTGGAGGGGTAACATTGAAAAGCAGACAGTGGAGGGATAACACTGTAAAGCGCAGATAGTGGAGGGGTGACACTGTAAAACGCAGACAGTGGAGGGGTGACACTGTAAAACGCAGACAGTGGAGGGGTGACACTGTAAAACGCAGACAGTGGAGGGGTAACACTGTACAACGCAGACAGTGAGGGGTGACACTAGTAAAACGCAGACAGTGGAGGGATGACACTAGTAAAATGCAGACAGTGGAGGGGTAAAACCATAAAACGCAGACAGTGGAGGGGTAACACTGTAAAGCGCAGATAGTGGAGGGGTAACACTGTAAAACGCAGACAGTGGAGGGGTAACACTGTAAAATGCAGACAGTGGAGGTGTAACACTGAAAAGCAGACAGTGGAGGGATAACACTGTAAAGCGCAGATAGTGGAGGGGTGACACTGTAAAACGCAGACAGTGGAGGGATAACACTGTAAAACGCAGACAGTGGAGGGGTAACACTGTAAAACGCAGACAGTGGAGGGGTAACACTGTAAAACGCAGACAGTGGAGGGGTAACACTGTAAAACGCAGACAGTGAGGGGATAACACTGTAAAACGCAGACAGTGGAGGGGTAACACTGTAAAAGGCAGACAGTGGAGGGGTAACACTATAAAACGCAGACAGTGGAGGGGTAACACTGTAAAACGCAGACAGTGGGGGTTTAACACTGAAAGCAGACAGTGGAGAGGTAACACTGTAAAACGCAGACAGTGGAGGGGTAACACTGTAAAATGCGGACAGTAGTGGTGTAACACTGAAAAGCAGACAGTGGAGGGATAACACTGTAAAGCGCAGATAGTGGAGGGGTGACACTGTAAAACGCAGACAGTGGAGGGGTGACACTGTAAAACGCAGACAGTGGAGGGGTGACACTGTAAAACGCAGACAGTGGAGGGATAACACTGTAAAACGCAGACAGTGGAGGGGTAACACTGTAAAACGCAGACAGTGGAGGGGTAACACTGTAAAACGCAGACAGTGGAGGGGTAACACTGTAAAACGCAGACAGTGAGGGGATAACACTGTAAAACGCAGACAGTGGAGGGGTAACACTGTAAAAGGCAGACAGTGGAGGGGTAACACTGTAAAACGCAGACAGTGGAGGGGTAACACTGTAAAACGCAGACAGTGGAGGGATAACACTGAAAGCAGACAGTGGAGAGGTAACACTGTAAAATGCAGACAGTAGATGGGTAACACTGTAAAATGCAGACAGTGGAGGGATAACACTGTAAAACGCAGACAGTGGAGGGGTAACACTGTAAAACGCAGACAGTGGAGGGGTGACACTAGTAGTACGCAGACAGTGGAGGGGTAACACTGTAAAACGCAGACAGTGGAGGGGTAACACCATAAAATGCAGACAGTGGAGGGGTGACACTAGTAAAAATGCAGACAGTGGAGGGGTAACACCATAAAACGCAGATAGTGGAGGGGTAACACTGTAAAATGCAGACAGTAGAGGGGTGACACTAGTAAAATGCAGACAGTGGAGGGGTAACACTAGTAAAACGCAGACAGTGGAGGGGTAAAACCATAAAACGCAGACAGTAGAGTGGGTAACACTGTAAAGCGCAGATAGTGGAGGGGTAACACTGTAAAACGCAGACAGTGGAGGGGTAACACTGTAAAATGCAGACAGTGGAGGGGTAACACTGAAAAGCAGACAGTGGAGGGATAACACTGTAAAGCGCAGATAGTGGAGGGTTGACACTGTAAAACGCAGACAGTGGAGGGGTGACACTGTAAAACGCAGACAGTGGAGGGGTGACACTGTAAAACGCAGACAGTGGAGGGGTAACAGTGTAAAACGCAGACAGTGGAGGGATAACACTGTAAAACGCAGACAGTGGAGGGGTAACACTGTAAAGCGCAGACAGTGGAGGGGTAACACTGTAAAAAGCAGACAGTGGAGGGGTAACACTGTAAAACGCAGACAGTGAGGGAATAACACTGTAAAACGCAGACAGTGGAGGGGTAACACTGTAAAAGGCAGACAGTGGAGGGGTAACACTGAAAGCAGACAGTGGAGGGGTAACACTGTAAAATGCAGACAGTAGATGGGTAACACTGTAAAATGCAGACAGTGGAGGGGTAACAGTGTAAAACGCAGACAGTGGAGGGATAATACTGTAAAACGCAGACAGTGGAGGGGTAACACTGTAAAGCGCAGACAGTGGAGGGGTAACACTGTAAAACGCAGACAGTGGAGGGGTAACACTGTAAAACGCAGACAGTGAGGGAATAACACTGAAAGCAGACAGTGGAGGGGTAACACTGTAAAATGCAGACAGTAGATGGGTAACACTGTAAAATGCAGACAGTGGAGGGATAACACTGTAAAACGCAGACAGTGGAGGGATAACACTGTAAAACGCAGACAGTGGAGGGGTGACACTAGTAGTACGCAGACAGTGGAGGGGTAACACTGTAAAACGCAGACAGTGGAGGGGTAACACCATAAAATGCAGACAGTGGATGGGTGACACTAGTAAAAATGCAGACAGTGGAGGGGTAACACCATAAAACGCAGATAGTGGAGGGGTAACACTGTAAAATGCAGACAGTGGAGGGGTGACACTAGTAAAATGCAGACAGTGGAGGGGTAACACTAGTAAAACGCAGACAGTGGAGGGGTGACACTAGTAAAATGCAGACAGTGGAGGGGTAACACCATAAAATGCAGACAGTGGAGGGGTAACACTAGTAAAACGCAGACAGTGGAGGGGTAACACCATAAAACGCAGACAGTGGAGCGGTAACACCATAAAACGCAGACAGTAGGGGTGTAACACTGTAAAACACAGACAGTGGAGGGGTAACACTGTAAAACGCAGACAGTCAAGGGGTGACACTAGTAAAACGTAGACAGTGGAGGGGTAACACTGTAAAACGCAGACAGTCAAGGGGTGACACTAGTAAAACGCAGACAGTGGAGGGGTAACACCATAAAATGCAGACATTGGAGGGGTGACACTAGTAATATGCAGACAGTGGAGGGGTAACACCATAAAACGCAGACAGTGGAGGGGTAACACTGTAAAACGCAGACAGTGGGGGGGGTGACACTAGTAAAATGCAGACAGTGGAGGGGTAACACCATAAAACGCAGACAGTGGAGGGGTGACACTAGTAAAATGCAGACAGTGGAGGGGTGACACTAGTAAAATGCAGACCGTGGAGGGGTAACACTGTAAAACGCATACAGTGGAGGGGTGAAAGTAGTAAAATGCAGACAGTGATTGGTAACACCATAAAACGCAGACAGTGGAGGGGTGAGACTAGTAAAATGCAGACAGTGGAGGGGTAACACCATAAAACGCAGACAGTGGAGGTGTAACACTGTAAAATGCAGACAGTGGAGGGGTAACACTGTAAAATGCAGACAGTCAAGGGGTGACACTAGTAAATCGCAAACAGTGAAGGGGTAACACTGTAAAACGCAGACAGTCAAGGGGTGACACTGTAAAACGCAGAGAGTGGAGGGGTAACACTGTGAAACGCAAACAGTGGAGGGGTAACACTGTAAAACACAAACAGTGGAGGGGTAACACCATAAAACGCAGACAGTGGAGGGGTAACACAATAACGCAGACAGCGGAGGGGTAACACTGTAAAACGCAAACAGTGGAGGGGTAACACCATAAAACTCAGACAGTGGAGGGATAACACCATAAAACGCAGACAGTGGAGGTGTAACACTATAAAACGCAGACAGTGGAGAGGTAACACTATAAAACGCAGACAGTGGAGGGGTAACACTGTAAAACGCAGACAGTGGAAGGGTAACACTGTAAAACGCAGACAGTGGAGGGGTGACACTAGTAAAACGCAGACAGTGGAGGGATGACACTAGTAAAATGCAGACAGTGGAGGTGTAAAACCATAAAACGCAGACAGTGGAGGGGTAACACTGTAAAGCGCAGATAGTGGAGGGGTAACACTGTAAAACGCAGACAGTGGAGGGGTAACACTGTAAAATGCAGACAGTGGAGGGGTAACATTGAAAAGCAGACAGTGGAGGGATAACACTGTAAAGCGCAGATAGTGGAGGGGTGACACTGTAAAACGCAGACAGTGGAGGGGTGACACTGTAAAACGCAGACAGTGGAGGGGTGACACTGTAAAACGCAGACAGTGGAGGGGTAACACTGTACAACGCAGACAGTGAGGGGTGACACTAGTAAAACGCAGACAGTGGAGGGATGACACTAGTAAAATGCAGACAGTGGAGGGGTAAAACCATAAAACGCAGACAGTGGAGGGGTAACACTGTAAAGCGCAGATAGTGGAGGGGTAACACTGTAAAACGCAGACAGTGGAGGGGTAACACTGTAAAATGCAGACAGTGGAGGTGTAACACTGAAAAGCAGACAGTGGAGGGATAACACTGTAAAGCGCAGATAGTGGAGGGGTGACACTGTAAAACGCAGACAGTGGAGGGATAACACTGTAAAACGCAGACAGTGGAGGGGTAACACTGTAAAACGCAGACAGTGGAGGGGTAACACTGTAAAACGCAGACAGTGGAGGGGTAACACTGTAAAACGCAGACAGTGAGGGGATAACACTGTAAAACGCAGACAGTGGAGGGGTAACACTGTAAAAGGCAGACAGTGGAGGGGTAACACTATAAAACGCAGACAGTGGAGGGGTAACACTGTAAAACGCAGACAGTGGGGGTTTAACACTGAAAGCAGACAGTGGAGAGGTAACACTGTAAAACGCAGACAGTGGAGGGGTAACACTGTAAAATGCGGACAGTAGGGGTGTAACACTGAAAAGCAGACAGTGGAGGGATAACACTGTAAAGCGCAGATAGTGGAGGGGTGACACTGTAAAACGCAGACAGTGGAGGGGTGACACTGTAAAACGCAGACAGTGGAGGGGTGACACTGTAAAACGCAGACAGTGGAGGGATAACACTGTAAAACGCAGACAGTGGAGGGGTAACACTGTAAAACGCAGACAGTGGAGGGGTAACACTGTAAAACGCAGACAGTGGAGGGGTAACACTGTAAAACGCAGACAGTGAGGGGATAACACTGTAAAACGCAGACAGTGGAGGGGTAACACTGTAAAAGGCAGACAGTGGAGGGGTAACACTGTAAAACGCAGACAGTGGAGGGGTAACACTGTAAAACGCAGACAGTGGAGGGATAACACTGAAAGCAGACAGTGGAGAGGTAACACTGTAAAATGCAGACAGTAGATGGGTAACACTGTAAAATGCAGACAGTGGAGGGATAACACTGTAAAACGCAGACAGTGGAGGGGTAACACTGTAAAACGCAGACAGTGGAGGGGTGACACTAGTAGTACGCAGACAGTGGAGGGGTAACACTGTAAAACGCAGACAGTGGAGGGGTAACACCATAAAATGCAGACAGTGGAGGGGTGACACTAGTAAAAATGCAGACAGTGGAGGGGTAACACCATAAAACGCAGATAGTGGAGGGGTAACACTGTAAAATGCAGACAGTAGAGGGGTGACACTAGTAAAATGCAGACAGTGGAGGGGTAACACTAGTAAAACGCAGACAGTGGAGGGGTAAAACCATAAAACGCAGACAGTAGAGTGGGTAACACTGTAAAGCGCAGATAGTGGAGGGGTAACACTGTAAAACGCAGACAGTGGAGGGGTAACACTGTAAAATGCAGACAGTGGAGGGGTAACACTGAAAAGCAGACAGTGGAGGGATAACACTGTAAAGCGCAGATAGTGGAGGGTTGACACTGTAAAACGCAGACAGTGGAGGGGTGACACTGTAAAACGCAGACAGTGGAGGGGTGACACTGTAAAACGCAGACAGTGGAGGGGTAACAGTGTAAAACGCAGACAGTGGAGGGATAACACTGTAAAACGCAGACAGTGGAGGGGTAACACTGTAAAGCGCAGACAGTGGAGGGGTAACACTGTAAAAAGCAGACAGTGGAGGGGTAACACTGTAAAACGCAGACAGTGAGGGAATAACACTGTAAAACGCAGACAGTGGAGGGGTAACACTGTAAAAGGCAGACAGTGGAGGGGTAACACTGAAAGCAGACAGTGGAGGGGTAACACTGTAAAATGCAGACAGTAGATGGGTAACACTGTAAAATGCAGACAGTGGAGGGGTAACAGTGTAAAACGCAGACAGTGGAGGGATAATACTGTAAAACGCAGACAGTGGAGGGGTAACACTGTAAAGCGCAGACAGTGGAGGGGTAACACTGTAAAACGCAGACAGTGGAGGGGTAACACTGTAAAACGCAGACAGTGAGGGAATAACACTGAAAGCAGACAGTGGAGGGGTAACACTGTAAAATGCAGACAGTAGATGGGTAACACTGTAAAATGCAGACAGTGGAGGGATAACACTGTAAAACGCAGACAGTGGAGGGATAACACTGTAAAACGCAGACAGTGGAGGGGTGACACTAGTAGTACGCAGACAGTGGAGGGGTAACACTGTAAAACGCAGACAGTGGAGGGGTAACACCATAAAATGCAGACAGTGGATGGGTGACACTAGTAAAAATGCAGACAGTGGAGGGGTAACACCATAAAACGCAGATAGTGGAGGGGTAACACTGTAAAATGCAGACAGTGGAGGGGTGACACTAGTAAAATGCAGACAGTGGAGGGGTAACACTAGTAAAACGCAGACAGTGGAGGGGTGACACTAGTAAAATGCAGACAGTGGAGGGGTAACACCATAAAATGCAGACAGTGGAGGGGTAACACTAGTAAAACGCAGACAGTGGAGGGGTAACACCATAAAACGCAGACAGTGGAGCGGTAACACCATAAAACGCAGACAGTAGGGGTGTAACACTGTAAAACACAGACAGTGGAGGGGTAACACTGTAAAACGCAGACAGTCAAGGGGTGACACTAGTAAAACGTAGACAGTGGAGGGGTAACACTGTAAAACGCAGACAGTCAAGGGGTGACACTAGTAAAACGCAGACAGTGGAGGGGTAACACCATAAAATGCAGACATTGGAGGGGTGACACTAGTAATATGCAGACAGTGGAGGGGTAACACCATAAAACGCAGACAGTGGAGGGGTAACACTGTAAAACGCAGACAGTGGGGGGGGTGACACTAGTAAAATGCAGACAGTGGAGGGGTAACACCATAAAACGCAGACAGTGGAGGGGTGACACTAGTAAAATGCAGACAGTGGAGGGGTGACACTAGTAAAATGCAGACCGTGGAGGGGTAACACTGTAAAACGCATACAGTGGAGGGGTGAAAGTAGTAAAATGCAGACAGTGATTGGTAACACCATAAAACGCAGACAGTGGAGGGGTGAGACTAGTAAAATGCAGACAGTGGAGGGGTAACACCATAAAACGCAGACAGTGGAGGTGTAACACTGTAAAATGCAGACAGTGGAGGGGTAACACTGTAAAATGCAGACAGTCAAGGGGTGACACTAGTAAATCGCAAACAGTGAAGGGGTAACACTGTAAAACGCAGACAGTCAAGGGGTGACACTGTAAAACGCAGAGAGTGGAGGGGTAACACTGTGAAACGCAAACAGTGGAGGGGTAACACTGTAAAACACAAACAGTGGAGGGGTAACACCATAAAACGCAGACAGTGGAGGGGTAACACAATAACGCAGACAGTGGAGGGGGTAACACTGTAAAACGCAGACAGTAGACGGGTAAAACTGAAAAGCAGACAGTGGAGTGGTAACTGTAAAACGCAGACAGTGGAGGGGTAACACTGTAAAACGCAGACAGTGGAGGGGTGACACTAGTAAAACGCAGACAGTGGTGGGGTGACACTAGTAAAATGCAGACAGTGGAGGGGTAGAACCATAAAACGCAGACCGTGGAGGGGTAACACTGTAAAACGCAGACAGTGGAGGGGTAACACTGTAAAGCGCAGACAGTGGAGGGGTAACACTGTAAAACGCAGATAGTGGAGGGGTAACACTAGTAAAATGCAGACAGTGGAGGGGTAAAACCATAAAACGCAGCCAGTGGAGGGGTAACACTGTAAAGCGCAGATCGTGGAGGGGTAACACTGTAAAACGCAGACAGTGGAGGGGTAACACTGTAAAACACAGATAGTGGAGGAGTAACACTGTAAAACGCAGACAGTGGAGGGGTAACAATGTAAAACGCAGACAGTAGAGTGGTAACACTGAAAAGCAGACAGTGAAGGGATAACACTGTAAAACGCAGACAGTGGAGGGGTAACACTGTAAAACGCGAATAGTGGAGGGGTAACACTATAAAATGCAGTTAGTGGAGGGGTATCACTGAAAAGCAGACAGTGGAGGGATAACACTGTAAAGCGCAGACAGTGGAGGGGTAACACTGTAAAACGCAGACAGTGGAGGGGTAACACTGTAAAGCGCAGATAGTGGAGGGGTAACACTGTAAAACGCAGACAGTGGAGGGGTAACACTGTAAAACGCAGACAGTGGAGGGGTAACACTGTAAAGCGCAGATAGTGGAGGGGTAACACTGTAAAACGCAGACAGTGGAGGGGTAACACTGTAAAACGCAGACAGTGGAGGGGTAACACTGTAAAACGCAGACAGTGAAGGGGTAACACTGTAAACGCAAACAGTGGAGGGGTAACACCGTAAAACGCAAACAGTGGAGGGGTAACACCATAAAACGCAGATAGTGGAGGGGTAACACTGTAAAACGCAGACAGTGGAGGGGTAACACTGTAAAACGCAGACAGAGGAGGGGTAACACTGTAAAACGCAGACAGTGGAGGGATAACACTGAAAGCAGACAGTGGAGGGGTAACACTGTAAAATGCAGACAGTAGATGGGTAACACTGTAAAATGCAGACAGTGGAGGGATAACACTGTAAAACGCAGACAGTGGAGGGATAACACTGTAAAACGCAGACAGTGGAGGGGTGACACTAGTAGTACGCAGACAGTGGAGGGGTAACACTGTAAAACGCAGACAGTGGAGGGGTAACACCATAAAATGCAGACAGTGGAGGGGTGACACTAGTAAAAATGCAGACAGTGGAGGGGTAACACCATAAAACGCAGATAGTGGAGGGGTAACACTGTAAAATGCAGACAGTGGAGGGGTGACACTAGTAAAATGCAGACAGTGGAGGGGTAACACTAGTAAAACGCAGACAGTGGAGGGGTGACACTAGTAAAATGCAGACAGTGGAGGGGTAACACCATAAAATGCAGACAGTGGAGGGGTAACACTAGTAAAACGCAGACAGTGGAGGGGTAACACCATAAAACGCAGACAGTGGAGCGGTAACACCATAAAACGCAGACAGTAGGGGTGTAACACTGTAAAACACAGACAGTGGAGGGGTAACACTGTAAAACGCAGACAGTCAAGGGGTGACACTAGTAAAACGTAGACAGTGGAGGGGTAACACTGTAAAACGCAGACAGTCAAGGGGTGACACTAGTAAAACGCAGACAGTGGAGGGGTAACACCATAAAATGCAGACAGTGGAGGGGTGACACTAGTAATATGCAGACAGTGGAGGGGTAACACCATAAAACGCAGACAGTGGAGGGGTAACACTGTAAAACGCAGACAGTGGGGGGGGGGTGACACTAGTAAAATGCAGACAGTGGAGGGGTAACACCATAAAACGCAGACAGTGGAGGGGTGACACTAGTAAAATGCAGACAGTGGAGGGGTGACACTAGTAAAATGCAGACCGTGGAGGGGTAACACTGTAAAACGCATACAGTGGAGGGGTGAAAGTAGTAAAATGCAGACAGTGAGTGGTAACACCATAAAACGCAGACAGTGGAGGGGTGAGACTAGTAAAATGCAGACAGTGGAGGGGTAACACCATAAAACGCAGACAGTGGAGGTGTAACACTGTAAAATGCAGACAGTGGAGGGGTAACACTGTAAAATGCAGACAGTCAAGGGGTGACACTAGTAAATCGCAAACAGTGAAGGGGTAACACTGTAAAACGCAGACAGTCAAGGGGTAACACTGTAAAACGCAGACAGTGGAGGGGTAACACTGTAAAACGAAGACAGTGGAGGGGTAACACTGTAAAATGCAGACAGTGGAGGGGTAACACTGTAAAACGCAGAGAGTGGAGGGGTAACTGTAAAACGCAGACAGTGGAGGGGTAACACTGTGAAACGCAAACAGTGGAGGGGTAACACTGTAAAACACAAACAGTGGAGGGGTAACACCATAAAACGCAGACAGTGGAGGGGTAACACAATAACGCAGACAGTGGAGGGGGTAACACTGTAAAACGCAGACAGTAGACGGGTAAAACTGAAAAGCAGACAGTGGAGTGGTAACTGTAAAACGCAGACAGTGGAGGGGTAACACTGTAAAACGCAGACAGTGGAGGGGTGACACTAGTAAAACGCAGACAGTGGTGGGGTGACACTAGTAAAATGCAGACAGTGGAGGGGTAGAACCATAAAACGCAGACCGTGGAGGGGTAACACTGTAAAACGCAGACAGTGGAGGGGTAACACTGTAAAGCGCAGACAGTGGAGGGGTAACACTGTAAAACGCAGACAGTGGAGGGGTAACACTGTAAAACGCAGACAGTGGAGGGGTAACACTGTAAAGCGCAGACAGTGGACAGGTAACACTGTAAAACGCAGACAGTGGAGGGGTAACACTGTAAAACGCAGACAGTGGAGGGGTAACACTGTAAAGCGCAGACAGTGGACAGGTAACACTGTAAAACTCATACAGTGGAGGGGTGACACTGTAAAAGGCAGACAGTGGAGGGGTGACACTGTAAAACGCAGACAGTGGAGGGGTGACACTGTAAAACGCAGACAGTGGAGGGGTGACACTGTAAAATGTAGACAGTGGAGGGGTAACACTGTAAAACTCAGACAGTGGAGAGATAACACTGTAAAACGCAGACAGTGAGGGGGAACACTGTAAAACGCAGACAGTGGAGGGGTAACACTGTAAAACGCAAACATTGGAGGGGTAACACCGTAAAACGCAAACAGTGGAGGGGTAACACCGTAAAACACAGACAGTGGAGGGGTAACACCATAAAACGCAGACCGTGGAGGGGTAACACTATAAAACGCAGACATTGGAGGGAAAACACTGAAAAGCAGACAGTGGAGGGGTAACACTGTAAAGCGCAGACAGTGCAGGGGTAACACTGTAAAACGCAGACAGTGGAGGGGTAACACCGTAAAACGCAGACTGTGGAGGGGTAACACTGTAAAACGCAGACAGTGGAGGGGTGACACTGTAAAACGCAGACAGGTGGGGGTAACACTGTAAAACGCAGACAGTGGAGGGGTAACACTGTAAAACGCAGACAGTGGAGGGGTGACACTAGTAAAATGCAGACAGTGGAGGGGTAAAACCATAAAACGCAGCCAGTGGAGGGGTAACACTGTAAAGCGCAGATCGTGGAGGGGTAACACTGTAAAACGCAGACAGTGGAGGGGTAACACTGTAAAACACAGATAGTGGAGGGGTAACACTGTAAAACGCAGACAGTGGAGGGGTAACAATGTAAAACGCAGACAGTAGAGTGGTAACACTGAAAAGCAGACAGTGAAGGGATAACACTGTAAAACGCAGACAGTGGAGGGGTAACACTGTAAAACGCGAATAGTGGAGGGGTAACACTATAAAATGCAGTTAGTGGAGGGGTATCACTGAAAAGCAGACAGTGGAGGGATAACACTGTAAAGCGCAGACAGTGGAGGGGTAACACTGTAAAACGCAGACAGTGGAGGGGTAACACTGTAAAGCGCAGATAGTGGAGGGGTAACACTGTAAAACGCAGACAGTGGAGGGGTAACACTGTAAAACGCAGACAGTGGAGGGGTAACACTGTAAAGCGCAGATAGTGGAGGGGTAACACTGTAAAACGCAGACAGTGGAGGGGTAACACTGTAAAACGCAGACAGTGGAGGGGTAACACTGTAAAACGCAGACAGTGAAGGGGTAACACTGTAAACGCAAACAGTGGAGGGGTAACACCGTAAAACGCAAACAGTGGAGGGGTAACACCATAAAACGCAGATAGTGGAGGGGTAACACCGTAAAACGCAGACAGTGGAGGGGTAACACTGTAAAACGCAGACAGAGGAGGGGTAACACTGTAAAACGCAGACAGTGGAGGGATAACACTGAAAGCAGACAGTGGAGGGGTAACACTGTAAAATGCAGACAGTAGATGGGTAACACTGTAAAATGCAGACAGTGGAGGGATAACACTGTAAAACGCAGACAGTGGAGGGATAACACTGTAAAACGCAGACAGTGGAGGGGTGACACTAGTAGTACGCAGACAGTGGAGGGGTAACACTGTAAAACGCAGACAGTGGAGGGGTAACAGTGTAAAACGCAGATAGTGGAGGGGTAACACTGTAAAATGCAGACAGTTGAGGGGTGACACTAGTAAAATGCAGACAGTGGAGGGGTAACACTAGTAAAACGCAGACAGTGGAGGGGTAACACCATAAAACGCAGACAGTTAAGCGGTAACACCATAAAACGCAGACAGTAGGGGTGTAACACTGTAAAACACAGACAGTGGAGGGGTAACACTGTAAAACGCAGACAGTCAAGGGGTGACACTAGTAAAACGTAGACAGTGGAGGGGTAACACTGTAAAACGCAGACAGTCAAGGGGTGACACTAGTAAAATGCAGACAGCGGAGGGGTAACACTGTAAAACGCAAACATTGGAGGGGTAACACCATAAAACTCAGACAGTGGAGGGATAACACCATAAAACGCAGACAGTGGAGGTGTAACACTATAAAACGCAGACAGTGGAGAGGTAACACTGTAAAACGCAGACAGTGGAGGGGTGACACTAGTAAAACGCAGACAGTGGAGGGATGACACTAGTAAAATGCAGACAGTGGAGGTGTAAAACCATAAAACGCAGACAGTGGAGGGGTAACACTGTAAAGCGCAGATAGTGGAGGGGTAACACTGTAAAACGCAGACAGTGGAGGGGTAACACTGTAAAATGCAGACAGTGGAGGGGTAACACTGAAAAGCAGACAGTGGAGGGATAACACTGTAAAGCGCAGATAGTGGAGGGGTGACACTGTAAAACGCAGACAGTGGAGGGGTGACACTGTAAAACGCAGACAGTGGAGGGGTGACACTGTAAAACGCAGACAGTGGAGGGGTGACACTGTAAAACGCAGACAGTGGAGGGGTAACACTGTACAACGCAGACAGTGAGGGGTGACACTAGTAAAACGCAGACAGTGGAGGGATGACACTAGTAAAATGCAGACAGTGGAGGGGTAAAACCATAAAACGCAGACAGTGGAGGGGTAACACTGTAAAGCGCAGATAGTGGAGGGGTAACACTGTAAAACGCAGACAGTGGAGGGGTAACACTGTAAAATGCAGACAGTGGAGGTGTAACACTGAAAAGCAGACAGTGGAGGGATAACTCTGTAAAGCGCAGATAGTGGAGGGGTGACACTGTAAAACGCAGACAGTGGAGAGGTGACACTGTAAAACGCAGACAGTGGAGGGGTGACACTGTAAAACGCAGACAGTGGAGGGAAAACACTGTAAAACGCAGACAGTGGAGGGGTAACACTGTAAAACGCAGACAGTGGAGGGGTAACACTGTAAAACGCAGACAGTGGAGGGGTAACACTGTAAAACGCAGACAGTGAGGGGATAACACTGTAAAACGCAGACAGTGGAGGGGTAACACTGTAAAAGGCAGACAGTGGAGGGGTAACACTGTAAAATGCAGACAGTGGAGGGATAACACTGTAAAACGCAGACAGTGGAGGGGTAACACTGTAAAACGCAGACAGTGAAGGGGTGACACTAGTAGTACGCAGACAGTGGAGGGGTAACACTGTAAAACGCAGACAGTGGAGAGGTAACACCATAAAATGCAGACAGTGGAGGGGTGACACTAGTAAAAATGCAGACAGTGGTGGGGTAACACCATAAAACGCAGATAGTGGAGGGGTAACACTGTAAAATGCAGACAGTAGAGGGGTGACACTAGTAAAATGCAGACAGTGGAGGGGTAACACTAGTAAAACGCAGACAGTGGAGGGGTAAAACCATAAAACGCAGACAGTGGAGGGGTAACACTGTAAAGCGCAGATAGTGGAGGGGTAACACTGTAAAACGCAGACAGTGGAGGGGTAACACTGTAAAATGCAGACAGTGGAGGGGTAACACTGAAAAGCAGACAGTGGAGGGATAACACTGTAAAGCGCAGATAGTGGAGGGTTGACACTGTAAAACGCAGACAGTGGAGGGGTGACACTGTAAAACGCAGACAGTGGAGGGGTGACACTGTAAAACGCAGACAGTGGAGGGGTAACAGTGTAAAACGTAGACAGTGGAGGGATAACACTGTAAAACGCAGACAGTGGAGGGGTAACACTGTAAAGCGCAGACAGTGGAGGGGTAACACTGTAAAACGCAGACAGTGGAGGGGTAACACTGTAAAACGCAGACAGTGAGGGAATAACACTGTAAAACGCAGACAGTGGAGGGGTAACACTGTAAAAGGCAGACAGTGGAGGGGTAACACTGTAAAACGCAGACAGAGGAGGGGTAACACTGTAAAACGCAGACAGTGGAGGGATAACACTGAAAGCAGACAGTGGAGGGGTAACACTGTAAAATGCAGACAGTAGATGGGTAACACTGTAAAATGCAGACAGTGGAGGGATAACACTGTAAAACGCAGACAGTGGAGGGATAACACTGTAAAACGCAGACAGTGGAGGGGTGACACTAGTAGTACGCAGACAGTGGAGGGGTAACACTGTAAAACGCAGACAGTGGAGGGGTAACACCATAAAATGCAGACAGTGGAGGGGTGACACTAGTAAAAATGCAGACAGTGGAGGGGTAACACCATAAAACGCAGATAGTGGAGGGGTAACACTGTAAAATGCAGACAGTGGAGGGGTGACACTAGTAAAATGCAGACAGTGGAGGGGTAACACTAGTAAAACGCAGACTGTGGAGGGGTAACACCATAAAACGCAGACAGTGGAGCGGTAACACCATAAAACGCAGACAGTAGGGGTGTAACACTGTAAAACACAGACAGTCAAGGGGTGACACTAGTAAAACGTAGACAGTGGAGGGGTAACACTGTAAAACGCAGACAGTCAAGGGGTGACACTAGTAAAACGCAGACAGCGGAGGGGTAACACTGTAAAACGCAGACAGTGGAGGGGTAACACTGTAAAACGCAGACAGTGGAGGGGTAACACTGTAAAGCGCAGATAGTGGAGGGGTAACACTGTAAAACGCAGACAGTGGAGGGGTAACACTGTAAAATGCAGACAGTGGAGGGGTAACACTGAAAAGCAGACAGTGGAGGGATAACACTGTAAAGCGCAGATAGTGGAGGGTTGACACTGTAAAACGCAGACAGTGGAGGGGTGACACTGTAAAACGCAGACAGTGGAGGGGTGACACTGTAAAACGCAGACAGTGGAGGGGTAACAGTGTAAAACGTAGACAGTGGAGGGATAACACTGTAAAACGCAGACAGTGGAGGGGTAACACTGTAAAGCGCAGACAGTGGAGGGGTAACACTGTAAAACGCAGACAGTGGAGGGGTAACACTGTAAAACGCAGACAGTGAGGGAATAACACTGTAAAACGCAGACAGTGGAGGGGTAACACTGTAAAAGGCAGACAGTGGAGGGGTAACACTGTAAAACGCAGACAGAGGAGGGGTAACACTGTAAAACGCAGACAGTGGAGGGATAACACTGAAAGCAGACAGTGGAGGGGTAACACTGTAAAATGCAGACAGTAGATGGGTAACACTGTAAAATGCAGACAGTGGAGGGATAACACTGTAAAACGCAGACAGTGGAGGGATAACACTGTAAAACGCAGACAGTGGAGGGGTGACACTAGTAGTACGCAGACAGTGGAGGGGTAACACTGTAAAACGCAGACAGTGGAGGGGTAACACCATAAAATGCAGACAGTGGAGGGGTGACACTAGTAAAAATGCAGACAGTGGAGGGGTAACACCATAAAACGCAGATAGTGGAGGGGTAACACTGTAAAATGCAGACAGTGGAGGGGTGACACTAGTAAAATGCAGACAGTGGAGGGGTAACACTAGTAAAACGCAGACTGTGGAGGGGTAACACCATAAAACGCAGACAGTGGAGCGGTAACACCATAAAACGCAGACAGTAGGGGTGTAACACTGTAAAACACAGACAGTCAAGGGGTGACACTAGTAAAACGTAGACAGTGGAGGGGTAACACTGTAAAACGCAGACAGTCAAGGGGTGACACTAGTAAAACGCAGACAGCGGAGGGGTAACACTGTAAAACGCAGACAGTGGAGGGGTAACACTGTAAAACGCAGACAGTGGAGGGGTAACACTGTAAAACGCAGACAGTGGAGGGGTAACTGTAAAACGCAGACAGTGGAGGGGTAACTGTAAAACGCAGACAGTGGAGGGGTAACACTGAAAAGCAGACAGTGGAGGGGTGATTCTCGATGAGTCTGACCTTCAGCTTCCCCAGGTCCACTTGCAGCATGTTCTGACTGGAGGGCAGGACAAAGACAGCTGGGAACAGTTTAGTGTTGGGCTCCACCTGGAACAAACAACCACAGTGTTTCACAGGAAACCACAATGGAAATTAGATTGAGCTTTAATGTGTTATCCTTGATGATTTTTGAATTGTATGTGGAGGCGTCTCTTATCTTTGTTCTTAAAATTGTCTAATAAATTCAATCAATCAATCAAGCCCAGAGCAGTTTGTACCTTGCTTATTATTAGTCCAGTAACCCTTGACATGCTTCTGAGTAATGAAATACAAATCAAATCAAAGCTTATTTGTCACGTGCGCCGAATACAACAGGTGTAGACCTTACAGTGAAGTGCTTACTTACAGGCTCTAACCAACAGAGCAAAAAAGGTATTAGGTGAACAATAGGTAAGTAAAGAAATAAAAACAACAGTAAAAAGACAGTGAAAAATAACAGTAGCGAGGCTATATACAGTAGCGAGGCTATATACAGGCACCGGTTAGTCAGGCTGATTGAGGTAGTATGTACATGTAGATATGGTTAAAGTGACTATGCATATATGATAAACAGAGAGTAGCAGTAGCGTAAAAGAGGGGTTGGCGGGTGGTGGGTGGCGGGACACAATGCAGAATACATGTTTACACTGAACACTGCATCTCACCTGGTAGAAGGTGTTGATCTCTTTTCCATTGGCTGTGAAAGTCATGAGTCCTGTGTCCAGGTCAATAAGGCAGCCAATCACAAAGTCCTCCTGACTGACACGGGTCTGCTGGGAGCTGCTGAACTCCCCTCCCCACACCATGTAGCAGTTACTGCGCTTCATACTGAGGGAGGCAGGAGAGACAACATAGGGAGATATTAAGGTATTATGTCTTTGTGAATACTGTGCATGTGTGTGTGTGTGTGTGTGTGTGTGTGGTGTGTGTGTGTGTGTGTGTGTGTGTGTGTGTGTGTGTGTGTGTGTGTGTGTGTGTGTGTGTGTGTGTGCACAGGGACGCGTTACTCACCTGTCATGTATGTTGCCTTTGTCATCTCCCACGGTGACTGTGACATTTCTTACTTTGCTGAGGTCAAAGTGCAGGTCGTACTGATGGTAGTCAGGGGTGATCCAGCCTACCCACACCCCACTGGGCTCTTGTCCCGCAATAACTCGCACTGAATAATAGTACTGAACACAGAGGAATGTGAGCAGAAAACATGATTAACAAGGAGTTGAACTACCTAAAACTAAAAATGAATAAAAAAATAACATATTTCCAGACAAAAATGTCCCAGTGAAGAGAAGTAAGGTTCAGGCACGAGAATCTGAAGAGATGTAAAAGGTCATACTGTGGTGGTGTTGAGGATGATGTCATCGTCATCTCTGTCGTCTGGGACCACTTCCTCCATCAGGCGGGGCATGGTGGGAACAACAGGGGGCGGAGTGAAAGCTGCCTTCTTGGCCTTGAACAGGAACCTGAGGGGAACACACAATGTCAGCGTAGTCGGGCCTCCTTTTCAACAGGACTGAGAAAACATGACGACGATTACAGTTAAAGTGCCGTTTTCAGCATTCACTTTCCACTTTCTTCTCCAACAGAGAGTTGTGATCTGTCTCTTCTCCAACAGAGAGTTGTGACCTGTCTCTTCTCCAACAGAGAGTTGTGACCTGTCTCTTCTCCAACAGAGAGTTGTGACCTGTCTCTTCTCCAACAGAGAGTTGTGACCTGTCTCTTCTCCAACAGAGAGTTGTGACCTGTCTCTTCTCCAACAGAGAGTTGTGACCTGTCTCTTCTCCAACAGAGAGTTGTGACCTGTCTCTTCTCCAACAGAGAGTTGTGACCTGTCTCTTCTCCAACAGAGAGTTGTGACCTGTCTCTTCTCCAACAGAGAGTTGTGACCTGTCTCTTCTCCAACAGAGAGTTGTGACCTGTCTCTTCTCCAACAGAGAGTTGTGACCTGTCTCTTCTCCAACAAAGAGTTGTGACCTGTCTCTTCTCCAACAGAGAGTTGTGACCTGTCTCTTCTCCAACAGAGAGTTGTGACCTGTCTCTTCTCCAACAGAGAGTTGTGACCTGTCTCTTCTCCAACAGAGAGTTGTGACCTGTCTCTTCTCCAACAGAGAGTTGTGACCTGTCTCTTCTACAACAGAGAGTTGTGACCTGTCTCTTCTCCAACAAAGAGTTGTGACCTGTCTCTTCTCCAACAGAGAGTTGTGACCTGTCTCTTCTCCAACAGAGTTGTGACCTGTCTCTTCTCAAACAGAGAGTTGTGACCTGTCTCTTCTCCAACAGAGAGTTGTGACCTGTCTCAAGTCTATCGTCTGTCTCTTCACTAATCTGACCCCTACTCAGTACTGACCCCTTCTTCTTGCTCTTCTCTGTAGAGGCATCTTTCACGTTCTCTCCTCCATTGACGGAGATCTCCTTAGGCACAGAGGGCTCCTTCTCCTCCTCCTTCTCTGTGCGCCTAGCAGACTTCTTCAGCACCTCAAAGTCAGAGTCGGGGTCCACCTCCAGGACCTGGTCCTCGGGGATGGTCAGGGTTCGTGTCAGGGGGGTGGTCCCAGCCATGATTTTAAAGGTCTCGTGGAACTCCACGGGCATACTGAGCCTCAGGAACAGCAGATCGGTGTTGGCATTCTGAGAACCGAAGGTCTTGTGGGTCAGTTTCAGACAGGGAGCGTTGTCCACCGTCCCATCCACACGGGACACCTACACAGGGGACGTGAGAGAAAGGGCAGGAAATCACATATTGAAAACCCACAGAAGAGAACATTTGAATGTTAACGTGTTTTAAATGGAATTATAAAATATAGGAAGGGAAGCCATTCCAACACACTGCTGTTAAACAACATATGGTGTACTGTACATCAACGTGAGGGTGTTCTGTAGGAACAGGAATGAACTGGGGCAGGCTCTTGCTGAACCACATGGTAATGTCTCTCTTCATGTTGATGGCGAAGGGTTCAAAGCCCTCCTGAAGGCCACAGATGGTGAAGTAGCGCAGGCTGCTGACATTCTGGCCCAGGTTGAGCCGGCCAACCTGAGACAGGCCCAGACTACACACAGGGATAAAACCTGGAGATCGGCAGATGCAGTTTAATGAATAACACGCATCTAAAATCAGTAGATCCATCCTATAAGGATTTACCTCCCAAGCCCCAGCAGCCTCCCCATCCGTCACCTCCAAGCCCCAGCAGCCTCCCCATCCGTCACCTCCAAGCCCCAGCAGCCTCCCCATCCGTCACCTCCAAGCCCCAGCAGCCTCCCCATCCGTCACCTCCAAGCCCCAGCAGCCTCAACATCCGTCACCTCCAAGCCCCAGCAGCCTCCCCATCCGTCACCTCCAAGCCCCAGCAGCCTCCCCATCCGTCACCTCCAAGCCCCAGCAGCCTCCCCATCCGTCACTCACCATCTCCTATGTCAATGTCCTTGAAGGCCATCTCAGAGCCAGAGTCACTGATGAGCATCTCTCCGTTCAGGGTGAAGAAGATGTTCTGCTCTACCAGGTCAATCATACAGCCCACCACGTCACCTGGCAACCAGATACGACCAAACGGCTCATTGCCCACATGCCAACGTTGAGCCTAAAAAAGAACGGTCAAAGTTCAAATAGGACATGTTAGTAAATGTTTTCCCTAAAACAGACACAGAACAGAACATTTATCACCAACCATACCTTGAAACCATTGAATACATAGGCGAGCTCGTCTGTTCCCAGCTCTTTGTCAGCGCGGACACTGGGTCTGGCCCAACCCACTCTCATCTCCCCCACAGTCACAGCATCAAACTCAAAGTACCACTTCCCCTGGGTCACCGCGTATGACTTCTCAGCTCGGAACACCCGGATCTTATCTTCACGGGAATGACCTTCCCCATGACCACCTAACACAAACAGATTCAGGTGACATTATTAACAGGTTATATATTCATTATATACACAGTTCAATATATGTATGTATGTATGTATGTATGTATGTATGTATGTATGTATATGTGTGTGTGTGTGTGTGTGTGTGTGTGTGTGTGTGTGTGTGTGTGTGTGTGTGTGTGTGTGTGTGTATACACACACACACATACTCATTGGACCGTTTATTAGGTACACAACCCTGTTCACAAAAATGGTTCGCTCCTGCAGACAGTGGGTCACGTGGCCGTGGCTTGCTATACAAAACAGTCAGACAGGCATCGAGGCATTCAGTTACTGTTCAATTGAATGTTTCAATGGGCAAAACAAATGACCTAAGTGACTTTGAGCGTGGTATGATCTTCAGTGCCAGGTGCGCCGGTTTCAGTATCTCAGAAATAGCTTTTCATGCACAACAGTGTCTAGGGTTTACCGAGAATGGTGAGACAAACAAAAAACATCCAGTCAGGTGTGGGGGAATGTTTTCCTGGGACAAGTTAGGTCCCATGATACCAATTGAGCAACGGTTCCATACCCCGAAGAATTCAGACTGTTCTGGATGCTAAGGGGGGTCCGTCTCGGTACTAGATCAGTTTATATCTTGGCAGACAGACGGATAGACTCACTGCTCTCTTGGTCAGGTGGCTCAATGTTGTAACCGTAGCCGATGAGAGTGCGGACAGCTGCACAGACACTGTCTCTGTTGGTCTTCTTGGTCTTTTCGTCCAGCAGGTTGTATGGCACCAGGCGCGGGTTGCGCTTGTTCGTTATGTCCTGAACATGGAAATAAACAGATAAAATCAACCAACAATTGTGTGTGTCATAGAATGATTGTGCAAGTTATGGACTTTAATCTCCTGGAAAGATTGATACTGAATAAAGAAAGCTCCAAGAACCTTATTGTTTGTTTTTCTAAACATCTTGAATAGTTATGTAAGGGAAATTTTAATGTTGGTGCTATTCTTATAAATAATTTCTATGTTCTATTCATGTGCTGTTCTATAAACCAATTTCTGTGTTCATGCAAGTGACTGACTGTACAAATCACACCTATCAGTAGCTGCAATTTGGAAGTAGGCCCAGACCGTGTTTTGAGAAAAAACTAAAGATATCTCAGTTACAAGGTCTCAGCTTAGAGAATAGAAGCCTTGTGAGGTGTTGGTCTGTCACATGTTATGAAACAGTATTGGTCGATCACATGGATGAAACAAAACGGTAATGATTAATGAATTATGCTAAATCTTGCAAATATAACTTGTCTGTGTATAGCCGTGTATAAGACAACTGCTGGGACTGCCCCGGTAGAGCTCCTGACAGACATGTGTACTACGGTGCATTGAGTTGGTTGGAACCTCTCCAGCACGCTGACAATAAACGATGATTCATTGACTTTGAGTGTCCCTGTGGAAGAATTTCCACAACAGTTACATAAATGTTGGCTCTGAAAACATCATAACTACGACAACTCATGAGTCAGTAGGACTCATACTTCACCCAGACTTCAACTTTGACAAAGTATCTGCATAACTTTGGGTGAGCTTGTTGTGTGCCCACCTGTACGCCTTCGTGTGCGTTAAAAGCCACCTGACAGAAACACAATTGATATTCATCAGTCATTGTCTAAAATGACTTAAGCTGTTATCACAGGTTAGCTTTCCCACAGGATCAGAGAGAGATGAAAGATACCTGTACAATGCTGTAGGTCCATCCCTGGTGAACCCTGTCACGAGCCCACACGTTGTGCCCATTCTCTGCCAGTCTCTCCACTAGGTTGGTCTGGTTGGGTGTCAGCTTGACATGGTTGAGGTCCAGAGGGGCCGGCTTGTATCCACTACTCATCATATACCTAATGGACCAAACATGATGTTATGATTAGACTAGTAAGTGAGATGTCATTAGGACTCTTCTATTACACTCACTAAGTGAACAGGCCTCTACTTAAATGACAATCCAACATTTCAAAACGTTTATCTCTGATAATGTGAATGAAAAAGGAAACCGCCCATGCTCTTGATAGTATCACTGATCTTTAATAAGCTTACGTATCGGCCTCACGGCCTTCGTCAGAAAACAATACTGTCAACCATGTAAGTTAATATCAGAGAATAATTAAGTCAATGTTTAAAATAGTCTGAGATCCTGTTTTGAGGTCTGACTCACGTCTTGGGCATCTTGATGTTCTTCAGGTTCTCCTCTGCTTTCTCATCTCCCATGCCCACATGGCAGCCCAGCGCCAGTAGAGTCCTTTGAGAAACAGAGGTAGTGAATACTGGGCTCACACACACACACACTAGGCGGAGAGGAAGTGTACAAGACCTTGACTCACTTGAGTGTTTCTACTGACATGGCAAGGTTGTAATTCTTCTCTGGCTCTGGCAGGCTCTGGAAATCTACCAGGCAGGGGTGCAGTTTCTTGTTGTCATCTCGGAACTGGAGTAGAGGAAATGCAAGCAGAGGACAGAAACAATTTGTTTGCCAGATTGAAGTAAATAGATATCAGTCAGTCATGTAAGCAGTGTGAGTTGAATAGGGCAGTATGGGAAGCACTCACCGACCCATAGGTCCATCCTTGTTCAATGCGAGTGACAGCCCATAGCTCATGGCTGTTTTCTGCCAGCTTCTCCCGAATGCGCTCCAAGTGAGGTGGAAGCACAATCTGAAAGGACAATATGGTGAATGGAAGCAAGAGAAAGGAGACAGAGAGATGCATTGATAAGTCAAGAGTTTTACCTGTGCTGTGTCCACAGGGCAAGGGGTGAAGGCTGTGTGCGAGAGGGACTGTGTAGGCCCCAACAGATTGCGGACACCATTGACATCATGCTTATACTCCTTGATGGGCTCAATATGCAGTTGATCCTTGGGCAGCACAGCCTCATAGCATGGAGCATAGCCTGGGGGTGGGAGGAATTTAAAGTCTCCATGACGCCCTCCCAGGAGAAAACGAACCCTGGACGTTTTAAAGAAGAACAACATTAACAGTGATGACTCATTCTACATCCTCTCTGTCAGATTCTAAATAACAACAGCCCTGTTAGCCCCATCAGCGGTTCTCACTTGACGCCTGCAGAGAAGCTGACGACAGGGAAGAATAGGCCATCTAGGTTGAAGTTCTCAAACATGCCCTGCACCGGGTGCCCGTTGATACGGAACGAAATACTGGGCACACTCAGATCAAGGCAGCAGCTGACCACATCGTCTGCGGCTAGAATGTGCATGTTGGGGGTGGCGACATGACGTGGGACTCGTCCTGGGGAGACAGACAGACAGACACACAGAGGTCAGCATCACCTCAACCTAGTCAAAGAGAACTGCATTCTACAGATAAGCCCTGCTGACTGTACCTGACCACAGGTGGAGTCCATCAAAGGCGTATGAGTAGAGGTCGTCCCCCACCCCGTTACCACCCCAGCCCTCACCACCTCCAGGGTAGGGGCTGTAGCCATCAGTCAGAGCCCAGCCCACACGCAGGTGGAAGACCTGGGCGGTCAGGAAGGGCTCTACATGGTCCACCATCACCTCAAAATACCACTTCTTATACTGAGTTGATCCTCCACACGTTCCTAGGAAGATGTTGGGCCTCACACTGAGGGGGGAGGAAAATAACCACAACCTTAACGGTTTGAAGGAAAAAACGAATTGGATATTCAACTAACTGTATTTAGAATGGCCAGATGTCACACCTGGTGACATAATTGATGATGTTGGACTGCAGGAGGAGATCGCGACCCGGAAGCAGATTCTCTGTGATGAGATTCTGATTGGACCTTACAGCCACCCCATTACACACACACAAAGAGCAGAGCACATCCAACACCTAAGAAAACACAGGGAGAGAGCAAGGTCAAAGGGCTTATGATTCCCAAATTACCGCTGGACTTCCAACCAGATTAACCATTGAACACTTGTCTGGATAAATACAGGCTTAAATAATATTCACTGACCTTGTGATTGCGTCCATGCTTATCCAGTAGAGAAATGATAGATTTAATGTGGTTCTCCTGGATAATGTTCAAAACCTCTGGACTCTCAATCAGAACACAGTATAGCACCTCCAGGATGCCTGCGGTGAAGATAATACACAATGAAACACTGACGATTCACCCAAAACACATTAAAGTCAATCTGAAAGGGGTGATAAAGGTTCTGAAAGGGGACTTTACCTGAGGAGGCCTCCAGACGGTCCAGTTTGCTGACCAGCCAATCCAGATTATCACAGAACAGTGCACAGTTTGCCCGGTTCCCCCTGATCAGTGAGGCTTCATATGAAGACAATGACAGAGAGAACAGACAATACCCGATCAGAGCTTGGTCGTGTTCAGGATGACGGGCATGCTGGCACAATAACCACAGCAATGCAGAGAAGGTGATGTACCTTGGAACACGAAATGAAAGGATCAATAGCAGGTCACATACCCAGCAGCTCATAGAGGAGATTAACTATCTCCTTCCAAGACTCGGCAGCCTCCTCTCCTGCAAACTCGGAGAAGTGGGCCGCCGTGTTGTAGACATTGAGTCGGTCAATACAGTCCAGCACCAGGGTGATCATGCCCTGTTGGAATGGCACAAAAAGCATGAGAATACCAAAGGCAGGAGCAGTTCAGGGAAAATATTTAGAAAGTAAATCAAAGTTTATTTGTCACAGCACAAAATACAGCGGGTGTAATGATACAGTGAAATGCTTACTTGCAGTTCTTCCTCAACAGAATAAATATAAAGCGCATTCAGAAAGTATTCAGACACCTGGACTTTTTACACATTTTGTTACGCTACAGCCTTATTCTAAAATTGATTAAATAATACTTTTCCCTCATCAATCAACACACAATACCCCATAATGACAAATCAAAAACAGATTTTACGTTATTTACATACAGTAAGTACTCAGACCCTTTGCTATGAGACTCAAAATTGAGCTCGGGTGAATCCTGTTTCCATTGATCATCCTTGAGATGTTTCTACAACTTGATTGGAGTCCACCTGTGGTAAATTCAATTGATTGGACATGATTTGGAAACCACACACCTGTCTATATAAGGTCCCACAGTTGACAGTGCATGCCAGAGCAAAAACCAAGCCATGAGGTCAAAGGAATTGTCCTTAGAGCTCTGAGACAGGATTGTGTCGAGGCACAGATCTGGGGAAGGGTACCAAAAAATATCAGCAGCATTGAAAGTCCCCAAGAACACAGTGGCCATCATTCCTAAATGGAAGAAGGTTGGAACCACCAAGACTCTTCCTAGAGCTGGCCGCCCGGCCAAACTGAGCAATCGGGAGAGAAGAGCCTTGGTCAGGGAAGTGACCAAGAACCTGATGGTCACTCTGACAGAGCTCCAGAGTTCCTCTGTGGAGATGGGAGAACCTTCCAGAAGGTCAACCATCTCTGCAGCACTGCACCAATCAGGCCTTTATGGTAGAGTGGCCAGACAGAAGCCATTTCTCAGTAAAAGGGGCATGACAGCCGCTTGGATTTTGCCAAAAGGCACCTAAAGCACTCTCAGACCATGAGAAACAAGATTCTCTGGTCTGATGAAACCAAGATTGAACTCTTTGGCCTGAATGCTAAGCGTCATGTCTGGAAGAAACCAGGCACCATAGCTATGCTGTGGGGATGTTTTTCAGCGGCAGGGACTGGGAGACTAGTGAGGATCGAGGGAAAGATGAACGGAGCAAAGTACAGAGAGATACTTGAAGAAAAGGATCTGCAGAAAAGAATGGGAGAAACTCCCCAAATGCAGGTGCGCCAAGCTTGTAGCGTTACACCCAAGAAGACTCGAGCCTGTAATTGCTGCCAAAGGTGCTTCAACAAAGTACTGAGTAAAGGGTCTGAATACTTAAGTAAATGTGATATTTCCGGGTTTTTTTATACATTTGCAAAAGTTTCTAAAAACCTGTTTTTGCCTTGTCATTGTGGGGTATTGTGTGTAGATTGAGGGGGGAAAACAATTGAATCCATTTTAGAATAAGCCTGTAACGTAACAAAATGTGGAAAAAGTGAAAGTGTCTGAATGCTTTCCGAATGTACTGTACAGTGTATCCTCTGGACCTGCTGTCTGTGAGCACTGACCTCCTCTTGGAAGAGGTTCTGTCTGTTCTTAAGGGAGCGTAGTTTGGTCTGTTTCTCCTCGTGCTCCAGCTCCTCCTCTGGGGGCTGGAAGTAGAAGATGAGGTCCTGCAAGGAGAGGGCCACTGAGTCCATGGGCAGAGACGGGGGGCCTGAAGATGACTTGTTCTTCCCACTCAGAGAGTCCAGCGCTCTGGAGACACAGAACAAGCCACAATGTCACTGCACTGACCATGAGGTCAAACATTAAAGCAGGGCCATCTGGCCCTCCTGAAGGATAGCAGTAAGTCAAAGGGGGTTTATACATAACACCATAATGTGCACAAACATGAACATGTTCAGAGATTCCTAGGTATGTGCTCAGACAGCAAGCACAGTGGAGAGGGGCCATACTTGATGAACTGGGTGAAGAGGCCTGCTGTGTTGTAGATCATACGAGCAGCCTGGAACTCCTCTGTCTGGGAGCGGGCCATGGTCAGGGCATCGTCCATGTGGCCCTCCTTATGAAGGATGGCCTGACAGATACAAGGGGTGCATTATCAACATGGATAAAAACTAGGTTCATTCAAGGGAGAAGCTGACTATAGAGTACTTTAACAGGCACTAAAATGTATTTATTTTGTCTTAGCATGTAGTTTGACGTTGTTCTTCCTGTCCTTTAGGTGTTCAGGGCACGTTGCCACATTAGTCCTCCATACCTTCCTCTTAAGAGGTCCCAGGCGAGCGGACTTGGCATCGACAGAGGCGTATGTAAGCCAGAGGCCAGTGGAGATGTGCTGTACAAAACACATGGACTCCCCATACTTGATCTCTGGCGTGCCCATGCCCTCCACATCTCGCTTCTTAACCACCTCCACCTTTTCCTGCAGGGTGGAATGTTAAACAACAAGGAGAAGGAATTCAACACAACATCAACAGTGCTGGGTATGGAGGGATGATGGAAATGTTGTTACCTTCTATGAAATGGACTACTGCTCTTTTTATTTTCATACTGCCGTTTGTGATGACCCTGACCTTGGAGATTCTGAAGCAGAAGGCTGACATCTTGGCATTGGCTTTTTCAGAGTCCACCACCATCAGTCCTTTCTCTTCATCCAGGCAGAGGTAGCGACCTGTGGTTATATGACGCACTCGGAACGACTGGCCCCATTTCATGTGACCTCCACTCCATCTACACAGAGCCATAATTATAACCCCAAGGAGAGAACGCATAAGAAATGTGAATGGTTTATCTCACTTAAAGCTGATGGACACAAGGGCATTCGCTCACCCAATCCGGAGGGGTTCTAGTCTCCATAGTGACCGGGCATGGCTACAGACAGCACCCCCTTCATAATGAGCAATTCTGAAAACAGAGATGGGCTGTTAGTGACAGATGATAACGTATCTGATTAAATGTGGAATAATTCAACAGTTTTCATCACCTGCGCTGGTTGTCTCCTTGCTCGGCAGCAGGGATAGCCAAGCACTCGTCCATGTGACCATGGAACAGTCTAAGAACATAGCCTCCAGTCAGAAAGCCTGAGGGGATAATGTTACATCAACAATGAGAGAAAGACCAACTCAATCACCAAAGAAAATGCAGTCCCCCAGTGCATAACTGCAGCAACAGAGATATGCACTGTGAGGCCGGATAAATTATACACTGTGGGGCCATGTGTGGTGCTGTCTGTATATTATGCACTGTGTGGCCGTTTTAAATTCAGAATATTTTAATTTATGTTAGCTGTCAGTCAAACTGTGCAAAAGTGAAACCGAAACTCCGCAGTTACGTTTAGGCATTAATTCAGAGTGGTTAAGGTAAGGGTTAAGGATTGGGATAGGGTTAAAAGGTCAAAGTTACAAATAAAAATGAGTGCCTAGCACTGGGATTGAACCCGCGATCCTCTGTGCGCCCATCAACAAGACCCTAGCATGAGCCTACGAGATGGTAATAGGCTCTTGAGTCGCCACCTAGTGGACAGTAGGAAATTGCAATGGAAATAATAAAGACACCCAGGCATGGTAATCTGTTGCCTGCAGTTATGAGTCACCCAGGGGTCATATTCCACACGAGAAAGACATGGCAGTCAAGTGTAGTGTTTCTAGATAATAAACTCATGATTATGAAATAGAAAAACAATCAAAACATATACACACCTTCCGCAAGTTCACAGCCAGACATCACAGGGTTCATGGTCCACAGGGTCTGCATGAAGGAGGCGTCCACCATGAGGTCACCACTGGCATAGGAGAGATGCTGGAGAGAGAGAGAGAGAGACAGAGAGAGACAAGAACATGTCAGCTGCATCCCTAACCTTTGTCTGAAAGTCCACTTGGCAGTGTGTCACCAACATGGCTCACCAGGTATCTCTCAGAGGACACACTGACCAGGATGAGGTCATCTCCCACCCTAACCTTCTCTCCCTCTGATCTCTGCTTTGACGCAGGATGAATGGTCCACCAGCATGCCTCCCCTGTGAAGGAATAAATGCATCAGTCAACTAATGAGCAATATGAACACGGCGCAGAAAAGATGCAGACATACCACTGCTCTTATCTATGGTAAAAGCCATACCTGTGGAATCTTCCTGTAAGCCCACATCAAAGGCCAGTTTGTCTGTGAGTGACCTTGAGGTAGTCAAACAGCTGAGGTACTGCAGCACACAGAGAGAGTGAATATTACACAGTGAATCACCAAACTGGAAGTCTTCCGACTAGCTTGGAAAGACAGTACCGTGCAGTATCGAAGAGCCCTCACTGCTGCTCGATCATCCTATTTTTCCAACCTAATTGAGGAAGATAAGAACAATCCAAAATTAATTTTTGATACTGTCGGAAAACTAACTAAAAAGCAGCATTCCCCAAGAGAGGATGGCTTTCACTTCTGCAGTATTATATTCATGAACTTCTTTGAGGAAAAGATCATGATCATTAGAAAGCAAATTATGGACTCCTCATTAAATCTGCGTATTCCTCCAAATCTCAGTTGACCTGAGTCTGCACAACTCTGCCAGGACCTAGTATCAAGGGAGACACTCAAGTGTTTTAGTACTATATCTCTTGAAACAATGATGAAAATAATCATGGCCTCTAAACCTTCAAGCTGCATACTGGACCCTATTTCAACTAAACTACTGAAAGAGCTGCTTCCTGTGCTTGGCCCTCCTATGTTGAACATAATAAACGGCTCTCTATCCACCGGATGTGTACCAAACTCACTATAAGTGGCAGTAATAAAGCCTCTCTTGAAAAAGCCAAACTGTGACCCAGAAAATATAAAAAACTATTGGCCTATATCGAATCTCCCATTCCTCTCAAAAGTTTAGAAAAAGCTGTTGCACAGCAACTCACTGCCTTCCTGAAGACAAACAATGTATACGAAATGCTTCAGTCTGGTTTTAGACCCCATCATAGCACGGAGACTGCACTTGTGAAGGTGATAAATGACCTTTTAATGACGTCAGACCGAGGCTCTGCATCTGTCCTCGTGCTCCTAGATCTTAGTGCTGCTTTTGATACCATCGATCACTACATTTTTTGGAGAGATTGGAAACCAAAATTGGTCTACACGGACAAGTTCTGGCCTGGGTTAGATCTTATCTGTTGGAAAGATATTAGTTTGTCTCTGTGAATGGTTTGTCCTCTGACAAATCAACTGTAAATTTCGGTGTTCCTCAAGGTTCCATTTTAGGACCACTATTGTTTTCACTATATATTTGACCTCTTGGGGATGCCATTCGAAAACATAATGTTAACTTTCACTGCTATGCGGATGACACACAGCTGTACATTTCAATGAAAATTGCTCTCGCTGGAAGCCTGTGTTTCAGACATAAGGAAGTGGATGGCTGCAAACTTTCTACTTTTAAACTCGGACAAAACAGAGATGCTTGTTCTAGATCCCAAGAAACAAAGAGACATTCTGTTGAATCTGACAATTAATCTTGATGGTTGTACAGTCGTCTCAAATAAAACTGTGAAGGACCTCGGCGTTACTCTGGACCCTGATCTCTCTTTTGACAAACATATCAAGATTGTTTCAGGGACAGCCTTTTCCATCTACGTAACATTGCAAAAATCTGATATTTTCTGTCCAAAATTGATGCAGAAAAATTAATCCATGCTTTTGTTACTTCTAGGTTAGACTACTGCAATGCTCTACTTTCCGGCTACCCGGATAAAGCACTAAATAAACTTCAGTTAGTGCTAAATACGGCTGCTAGAATCCTGACTAGAACCAAAAAAATATATCATATTACTCCAGTGCTAGCCTCCCTACACTGGCTTCCTGTTAAGGCAAGGGCTGATTTCAAGGTTTTACTGCTAACCTACAAAGCATTACATGGGCTTGCTCCTACCTATCTTTCCGATTTGGTCCTGTCGTACATACCTACACGTACGCTACGGTCACAAGACGCAGACCTCCTAATTGTCCCTAGAATTGCTAAGCAAACAGCTGGAGGCAGGGCTTTCTCCCATAGAGCTCCATTTTTATGGAATGGTCTGCCTACCCATGTGAGAGACGCAGACTCGGTCTCAACCTTTAAGTCTTTATTGAAGACTCATCTCTTCAGTAGGTCCTATGATTGAGTGTTGTCTGGCCCAGGAGAGTGAAGGTGAACGGAAAGGCACTGGAGCAACGAACCGCCCTTGCTGTCTCTGCCTAGCCAGTTCCCCTCTATCCACTGGGATTCTCTGCCTCTAACCCTATTACAGGGGCCGAGTCACTGGCTCACTGGTGCTCTTCCATGCCGTCCCTAGGAGGGGTGCGTCACTTGAGTGGGTTGAGTCACTGACGTGGTCTTCCTGTCTGGGTTGGCGCCCCCCCTTGGGCAGTGCCGTGGCGGAGATCTTTGTGGGCTATACTCGGCCTTGTCTCAGGATGGTAAGTTGGTGGTTGAAGCTTTCCCTCTAGTGGTGTGGGGGCTGTGCTTTGGCAACGTGGGTGGGGTTAGATCCTGCCTGTTTGGCCCTGTCCGGGGGTATCATCGGATGGGGCCACAGTGTCTCCTGACCCCTCCTGTCTCAGCCTCCAGTATTTATGCTGCAGTAGTTTATGTGTCGGGGGGCTAGTCTGTTATATCTGGAGTATTTCTCCTGTCTTATCCGGTGTCCTGTGTGAATTTAAGTATGCTCGCTCTAATTCTCTCTTTCTTTCTTTCTTTCTTTCTTTCTTTCTTTCTTTCTTTCTTTCTTTCTTTCTTTCTTTCTTTCTTTCTCTCTCTCTCTCTCTCTCTCTCTCTCTCTATCTCTCTCTCTTGGAGGACCTGAGCCCTAGGACCATGCCTCAGGACTACCTGGCATGATGACTCCTTGTTGTCCCCAGTCCACCTGGCCGTGCTGCTGCTCCAGTTTCAACTGTTCTGCCTGCGGCTATGAAACCCTGACCTGTTCACTGTGATTACTATTATTTGACCATGCTGGTCATTTATGAACATTGAACATCTTTGCCATGTTCTGTTATAATCTCCACCCGGCACAGACAGAAGAGGACTGGCCATCCCTCATAGCCTGGTTCCTCTCTAGGTTTCTTCCAATGTTTTGGCCTTTCTAGGGAGTTTTTCCTAGCCACCGTGCTTCTACACCTGCAGTGCTTGCTGTTTGGGGTTTTAGGCTGGGTTTCTGTACAGCACTTTGATATATCAGCTGATGTAAGAAGGGCTATATAAATAAATACATTTGATTTGAATAAATTTGAATCACAAAGCGCTCATTGACAAGCAAACCCATGTAACAGCAACACAGAGTTTACAGGGGAGTGTGGGTGTGAGAGACTACTGGATGAGGTAGAACATGTGAGAGACTACTGGATGAGGTAAAACATGTGGGAGACTACTGGATGAGGTAGAACATGTGAGAGCCTACTGGATGAGGTAGAACATGTGAGAGCCTACTGGATGAGGTAGAACATGTGAGAGCCTACTGGATGAGGTAGAACATGTGAGAGCCTACTGGATGAGGTAGAACATGTGAGAGACTACTGGATGAGGTAGAACATGTGAGAGACTACTGGATGAGGTAGAACATGTGAGAGCCTACTGGATGAGGTAGAACATGTGAGAGACTACTGGATGAGGTAGAACATGTGAGAGACTACTGGATGAGCTAGAACATGTGAGAGACTACTGGATGAGCTAGAACATGTGAGAGACTACTGGATGAGGTAGAACATGTGAGAGACTACTGGATGAGCTAGAACATGTGAGAGACTACTGGATGAGCTAGAACATGTGAGAGACTACTGGATGAGGTAGAACATGTGAGAGACTTCTGGATGAGCTAGAACATGTGAGAGCCTACTGGATGAGGTAGAACATGTGAGAGACTACTGGATGAGGTAGAACATGTGAGAGCCTACACAGCGAGACGGAGAGGAGGCTGCTTACCATGCTGGAGTGAGTGTGTTTCAGAAGGATAGCGTGGCCATACAGCAGGGTACGGTGGCCCCCTCCTTGAGATGACTGGACAGAGCAGAGAATAGAGAGAGAGAGAGAGAGAAGTAAAAAAAATATATATACATTCGAACCAAAGAGAGTAGTGTATGATTCAACATTCAGCATACAGACTGCTAAGGTCAGGCACACAGGACTGTTGAAGACTGGGGACAGAGACAATAGTTGAAGAAAGCACCCTCCTCGTACCAAACTGAGAACAATGTGGCAGGCAACAGAGAACCTGTGTACTGAAGGTATCTTGGCTGAGAGGAGTCAGAGAGCCCACCACAGAGAACCAACTAGGGTTGCAAACTTCTGGGAACTTTCAATAAATTCCCTGGTTTCCCAAATTCCTGAAGCCTCCAACCAGGATTTCTGGAAGACCAGGGAATTTATTGAAGTTCCTGGAATTTTTCAACCCTAGAACCAACAACAAACAGGTCCACAGTGTACAAACCAGGTGTGAGTGGAAAGGGGAATTCACGCAATTATCACAAAACATCAAGTCACATGACTAACAATACCAGAAGCAAAAACAATACCACAGTCACATGACTAACAATACCAGAATCACATTTTTACATGTCTGTAACTGGAAGAGAGAAAAAGTGACATTCAGACAACTAAACAATATTGTAGAAAAAAAGAAGGGAAGGTACACAATAGTAGATTTTGGTAGACAGAAGGTGCTAAGGTACACAATAGTAGATTTTGGTAGACAGAAGGTGCTAAGGTACACAATAGTAGATTTTGGTAGACAGAAGGTGTTAAGGTACACAATAGTAGATTTTGGTAGACAGAAGGTGTTAAGGTACACAATAGTAGATTTTGGTAGACAGAAGGTGCTAAGGTACACAATCGTATATTTTGGTAGACAGAAGGTGCTAAGGTACACAATAGTAGGTTTTGGTAGACAGAAGGTGCTAAGGTACACAATAGTAGGTTTTGGTAGACAGAAGGTGCTAAGGTACACAATAGTAGGTTTTGGTAGACAGAAGGTGCTAAGGTACACAATAGTAGATTTTGGTAGACAGAAGGTGCTAAGGTACACAATAGTAGGTTTTGGTAGACAGAAGGTGTTAAGGTACACAGTATTAGGTTTTGGTAGACAGAAGGTGTTAAGGTACACAATAGTAGGTTTTGGTAGACAGAAGGTTCTAAAGTAAACAATAGTAGGTTTTGGTAGACAGAAGGTACTAAGGTACACAATAGTAGGTTTTGGTAGACAGAAGGTGTTAAGGTACACAATAGTAGGTTTTGGTAGACAGAAGGTTCTAAAGTACACAATAGTAGGTTTTGGTAGACAGAAGGTTCTAAAGTACACAATAGTAGGTTTTGGTAGACAGAAGGTTCTAAAGTACACAATAGTAGGTTTTGGTAGACAGAAGGTTCTAAAGTACACAATAGTAGGTTTTGGTAGACAGAAGATGCTCTTTGGTAAAAGGGGTAAATTGGTCATCAAAAAGAAAGGAGGACCAAGGCACTCTTCATATAATGAATTAAAATGCCTTTATTTGTATGACATGTTCAATGGAAACAAAGTTTACTACTGACGAAGGTCATGCAGCCGAAACGCGTCAGAGTTTTTAAACTTTGTTTCCATTGAACATGTCATACAAATAAAGACATTTTAATGAATTATATGAAGAGTGCCTTGGTCCTCCTTTCTTTTTGATGACAAAACAATATTGTTCCTGCAACATTTGTTATAATTAGTGGTTATCATTTCCACTGTCAACATTGTCATCATTGGGATCATTCCATGAGTAAGTGAAGAGTCAGAAAACAGCAAGACTGACTACGGGTCAGATTTAGTTCATAATGCGTGAACCTGTGTGTGTGTGTGTGTGTGTGTGTGTGTGTGTGTGTGTGTGTGTGTGTGTGTGTGTGTGTGTGTGTGTGTGTGTGTGTGTGTGTGTGTGTGTGTGTGTGTGTGTGTGTGTGTGTGTGTGTGTGTGTGTGTGTGTGTGTGTGTGTGTGTGTGTGTGTGTGTGTGTTGTTTGATATTCAAAGTTACACTACATTCCAGACTGTCTTAAGATTAAGATGAATTGACTTGGCGGTTTGTTGAATTGGTCAAAAGCAAACCACAGTAACTCAGGTGATGAAGGAATAGCATTGATTAAGAACATGTAAACAGGTGGTACACATGCAACGAATGGGATGTATTGGACTATGAGGAAGCGGAAAGAGGATGTATGAAAAGGAAATGGAAGTATGATGGAGGTTGTATAGGACACTTTCAGAGGGACAGGGTAACAGAGCAGTAAGAGCCCTGTTTCAGATGAAATATGTGACACACCATCCAGTACTAGGCCTGGTCTGTGGTACATGAGTCTGATATTGGACATAGTGTAGAGATTACATTGCTACCAGAAGCCCTGTGGAGAGTTTCTTGGCTGCTCCTGTGCTGCTGACAGGAATCCTTCCCGGAGCGTAATTTGAAACACTGTTTGGTATTTCAGCTATGACAGCACTGAGCAAAGTGTGAGATGCGTGTAGTGATATGAGTGAGGGTTGAAGAAAGTGGCGCATCACTGATTCAGACAGGGACATTGGATGAGGGGTGAGAGGACTCTCAGGGTAGACAAGGGGGGAGAGGAGGGGAAAACTTTGGGGAAACGTGACAGGAAGGGAAACATGAGCAGACATACCCATTTGTCCAAATCGACTGCCTATGGTTGGCAGGTAGGAGATGAGGGGTGTGGGATCAGAAAAGAGACAAAATGAAGTTAAGTTGCTAAATTAATAAGATACCTTGACATAATATTCATATTTCAAATACAAAAATGTTATCTGTCATTAGACTTTGGAAGCGCATAACTCACTACAACGCTACTTTTAAAACTGTGTCAATGACATAAGAGGCTGTTCTCACAACCGTATAAGAAAGCCATAAGACTATTTTGTGAAAAAAATGTACCAATAAAATTGGTTCCCATGTTATGGGACAAACATGACAGTTGCATTGGTGAAATTCAGACAGAACTAAGCTCACTGGACACTATGCGAAGATCAACTCGGTTTTCCAGCAAAATAAAAACTATTTCCACATACTTTCTAATTGTTTAAAGTTCAAATGGCAAATAATCTCCTTCAGTAAAACACACAACACAACCCTCTGCGAGTCTCCTACCTCATTGAGATCCGTGGTGTTGGCCAGCATCTCCTGTAAGGCTCGTACCGACAGGGACTGCTCCAGGATGAAGCAGCAGATCGCCAAATCAGGTGGCACATTCTACAACACAACACGTTCATCAGCAAAACCCAGCGACTGGCAAGAAGCAGAAATAAATAGGTAATCACCTGTGAGAGTGTGGAACGGGGTTCTCTCTACCTGAGCATTAGAGGTGGTCTCCAGGAAGCAGAGGCGGTTCCCAAAGCCTTCGCATGACAGACACAGTTTGATCTGCTCTTTCAGAATGGAGGCTGTGCATTGTAGCACAACCTGGTCATCCTACATAGAGAAAAGAGGTCAAAACCAGATTCCATTAATCCATCCTTAAAACTAAACGGAATGTACTTGAATTGGAACTGATGAATTGCCCTTATCCGATGTACACATATCAGGAGTCAGCTATATCATAGATAAAACATTTGTAACATTAAGATGTTTCATCACTTGGGTAATATTTCATAAGCTTATTTAACTTGCCATTCATAACCTTGATAGGTCCATATGACACTAATACTGGCCAGGGATAGAGGTAGAGGTACAACCAACACACATAAAGAGGGTCTGAAGTGTGGATGTGTAGTGGTTGTAGTGGACAAGAGACAATAGTAAAACAATGAATATGATTCCTGTGCCCCAAACAGACATCTTTTACGTTACACAAGAGCAAGACTGAATCCCTGACCAACATATGGTGACAATAGCAAGACTGGATAGAGGCAGCAGAGTGATAAAGCATTCGTAACAGGGAGCCTTAACCTACTAGGTCAAAATGCAAACAGCTGTCAGCAGAGCAGACACTCTCTGGTCTTGAATCTACACCTCACATTCCTAACCTTCACTCTCTTGTCATTCCTTGACATTCCTCTGTGCCTGCCCGACCACTAATCAACTTGGTATTCTCGACTGTGGGTAAGCACCTGCTCCTCCCCGACCCTCTATTTCAGGCCCCTGCACCTGCTGTTCACACATTCCCACCAGTGGAGCAGCAGATATTTGAGAGCTGGCCGGGCCGGCAAGTCTGGATGTTTATTGCACAGCTCCAATGACATAATCATTTGTAATGCACTCACACGCAGAGAGCAGTGAGACAGATATACACAGATGGGTTTCTAACTATTATTCTTAGGCAGCTCAAGACACACAAAACCTTGTCAATGTCAACCATAGAGACCAGCCAAAAGTAAGCAAAAAAACTATAATTTAATCATATCTTATTTGTCACATGCTTGGTTAACAACAGGTGTAGACTAGCAGTGAAATGCTGACTTACGGGTCCTTTTTCAACAATGCAAAGTTACAGATAAAACATTTAAAAATTGTAACACGAGAAATAAATATAGAGTGAATAAGGACAAACCCTTAGTCCTGGCAGAACAGTGGACATTTATAAGTCCGTCATTGTATCAATAAACATTTTCCAAAGCCTAAGGTACTATACAGTTCAGTGTTCTGCAGTTCATTTGTACGGGTACGGCCACTGTCATTCATACCAAACCTATCAGAACACAGGGCATATAGGACGCCATCACCCTTACTTGGCAAAGACAATTCAAACGAAAGCACTTCATCGTGCTATTCAATACGTAAAGCGAGTGCAGTTCTCATAGAGCCAGAAATAAACAGGTGCTCCCGTGGCCCTGGCTATAAACGTGCTAATCCCAAGACTCTGTAAATATAGAACACAGCAGAGTTGAGGATGAACAGCATCAAAGCATGTGATGGCCAGACTCTCTCACACCTCCACATTCTGCTGACCAATTTAAGAAGATGGTTTTGGATCGGGTACCTTCTTTGGAGAGAGCCTTATGTTACACACACTGCTATAAACATAGACATGGTATACTCACACACATACAGTTGAAGTCAGAAGTTTAAATACACTTAGGTTGGAGTCATTAGAACTCGTTTTTCAACCCCTCCACAAATTTCTTGTTAACAAACTATAGTTTTGGCAAGTCGATTAGGACATCTACTTTGTGCATGACACAAGTCATTTTTCCAACAATTGTTTACAGACAGATTATTTCACTTATAATTCACTGTATCACAATTCCAGTGGGTCAGACGTTTACATACACTAAGTTGACTGTGCCTTTAAACAGCTTGGAAAATTCCAGAAAATGATGTCATGGCTTTAGAAGCTTCTGATAGGCTAATTGACATCATTTGAGGCAATTGGAGGTGTACCTGTGGATGTATTTCAAAGCCTACCTGCAAACTCAGTGCCTCTTTGCTTGACATCATGGGAAAATCAAAAGAAATCAGCCAAAAATTATTTTAGACCTCCACAAGTCTGGTTCATCCTTGGGAGCAATTTACAAATGCCTGAAGGTACCACGTTCATCTGTACAAACAATAGTACGTATAAACACCATGGGACCACGCAGCCGTCATACTGCTCAGGAAGGAGACGCGTTCTGTCTCCTAGAGATTAACGTACTTTGGTGCGAAAAGTGTAAATCAATCCCAGAACAACAGCAAAGGACCTTGTGAAGATGCTGGAGGAAACAGGTACAAAAGTATCTATATCCACAGTAAAACGAGTCCAATATCGACATAACCTGAAAGTCCGCTCAGCAAGAAAGAACCCACTGCTCCAAAACCGACATAAAAAAGCCAGACTACGGTTTGCAACTGCACATGGGGACAAAGATAATACTTTTTGGAGAAATGTCCTCTGGTCTGATGAAACAAAAACAGAACAGTCTGGCCATAATGACCATCATTATGTTTGGAGGAAAAAGGGGGAGGCTTGCAAGCCAAAGAACACCATCCCAACCGTAAAGCACAGGGGTAGCGGCATCATGTTGTGGGGGTGCTTTGCTGCAGGAGGGACTGGTGCACTTCACAAAATAGATGGCATCATTAGGGAGGAAAATTATGTGGATATATTAAAGCAACATCTCAAGACATCAGTCAGAAAGTTAAAGCTTGGTTGCAAATGGGTCTTCCAAATGGACAATGACCCCAAGCATACTTCCAAAGTTGTGGCAAAATGGCTTAAGGACAATAAAGTCAAGGTATTGGAGTGGCCATCACAAAGCCCTGACCTCAATCCCATAGAGAATTTGTGGGCAGAACTGAAAAAGCGTGTGCAAGCAAGGAGGCCTACAAACCTGCCTCAGTTACACCAGCTCTGTCAGGAGGAATGGGCCAAAGCTTGTGGAAGGCTACCCAAAACGTTTGACCCAAGTTAAACAATTTTAAGGTAATGCTACCAAATACTAATTGAGTGTATGTACACTTCTGACCCACTGATAATGTGATGAAAGAAATAAATCATTCTCTCTACTATTATTCTGACATTTCACATTCTTAAAATAAAGTGGTGATCCTAACTGACCTAAGACAGGGAATTTTTACTAGGATTAAATGTCAGGAATTGTGAAAAACAGAGTTTAAATTATTTGGCTAAGGTGTATGTAAACTTCCGACTTCAACTCTCTATACATTGTTTTTTTAAATCGGGATGGTAAACGTTTTCAGTGTGAACTTAAATTACTAAAACCAGGTATAAAGTATGTAAAAAAGATAATGCACCTGTATGTACACTGAAAAATATAAACGCAACAATACTGAGTTACAGCCCATATGAGGAAATCAGTCAATAGAAATAGATTCATTAGGCCCTAATCTGTGGATTTCAAGTGACTGGGAATACAGATATGCATCTGTTGGTCGCAGATACATTAAAAGAAATGGGCCTCACAATTTTCTGTGGAATTCAAATTACCATCGATAAAACGCAATTGTGTTCGTTGTCCGTAATTTATGCCTGACCATACCATAATCCCACCGCCACAACGTCAGCAAACCGCTTGCCCACGATGCCATACACGTAGTCCACGGTTGTGAGGCTGGTTGGACATACTGCCAAATTCTCTAAAACAATGTTAGAGGTGGTTTATGGTAGAGAAATTAACATTCAATTCTCTGGCAACAGCGCTGTTGGAATTCTTGCTGCCAGCATGCCAATTGCACACTCCCTCAAAACTTGAGACATCTGTGGCATTGTGTTGTGACAAAACTGCACATTTTAGAGTGGCCTTTTATTGTCCCCAGCACAAGGTGCACCTGTGTAATGATCATTCTGTTTAATAAGCTTTTTGATATGCCAGACCAGTCAGGTAGATGGATTATCTTGGCAAAGGCGAAATGCTTAATAACAGGGATGTAAACAAATATATGCACACAATTGAGAAATCAGCTTTCGTGCATATGGAACATATCTGTGATATTTTATTTCAGCTCATGAAACATGGTGTAACGGTTGTCATCGGGAATAGAGGACCAAAACGCAGCAGGAATGTGGATGCTCATCTTGTTATTTATTTTTAAACAAACCGAAAAACGCACGAACAACAAAACAGTCTTGTCACGCTCACACAGGCAAAATAAGAAACAATCTCCCACAAACACTTAACCAAACACATACCTATATATAGGACTCTCAATCAGAGGCAACTAGAAAACACCTGCCTCCAATTGAGAGTCCAACCCCAATAAACTAGACAAAGAAATACAAAAGACTAGAGACCACATAGAAATACAACCCTAGAACATAACCCCAAAAACCCGGAAATAATAAATCAAACACCCTACTACATAAAACACCACCCCGAACCACATAAACAAAATACCCTCTGCCACGTCCTGATCAAACTACAATAACAAATAACCCTAATACTGGTCAGGACGTGACACATGGGACCAACACTTTACATGTTGGGTTCATATTTTTGGTGCGTGTATTTTAAAATAAGATTATATTTGAGAACAAACAACCACCAAAATTAAAACTAGTCAGGGAGAATCAAAAGATTCAAAAAAAATGTTATGGCATGGGGCCCCCACTTATTTTGTTCATGTTTGAGTCACTCAGATGGTTCATGTCTTGTTCTTATGCTATGGCAAAATGTGTATAATTGCAGAAAATTTGCTTTAAAACTGCAAATATTTTCTGGGGCCTGTGTGGTCCAGCGGTTACAGCGGTTACAGCCGCTGACCTCAGCACAGATATAAAGAGGATTTGGGTTTGAATTCAGCCCACTGCTCTTTGACTCTTCCTATCTTCCAAGTCTTTCACACTGAAGTATCTGTACAATAATGCAAAACATGTTGTTTTTTTTTAAATACAATAATTAGCTTTAAAATATATCAATTTTGACTGTGGCCAAGAGGAGGACCTCAAACATTTTTGGCCATGCCCACTAACACAGCAGTATATATAGAAAGTGCTAGTGCTCTGTGGTGAATGATACTTCTACACAGATAAATGTCAGGTATATTTAACAACCCATCTCTGCCTGGCATCAGTCAGGTTTGACACATTATATAAAAGCCTTGCCTGTGAAATGTAATTTGGTGTTCACGTCAGTCCGAGTCCCTACTAAGGAAAATAGCTGTGCCTAAAACTAAACCAAAACAGAGAGGTTGTTTCAGAAAGGCATGTTGTATGCCATGCTCTTTTTCAATGTCTTGCTGTGATTGTATATTCAATGTAGCTCACTGGTAGTCTTTGAGAAAGATATGTTCACTTTGAAAATAATGTAGTGTACTGTATCTAGTTCAGAACAGTGTGAATGACAAACATCAGTGCTTAGAGCTGGTGCATTTTGTTTGACTGGTGTTGTACTTTCCCTCCCAACTAGTTGTTAGTGTATCTCAATATAACAGATATGAAACACCAAACTCTGGATTCATCAGACGCTTGTGATCCCTGTGAGACCCGTCAGTATCCTCGTCTCTGCTCCACTAAGTCTCCAGTGAGACGTGGTGAGAGATGGTGAGAGGGTCACTCTACACAACACTGGGACAGTGCTATGAATGGTCTAACTCTCCACAAGCAGACCGCTCTCTGGTTACTGTACTGTTGAAGATTAGTATTCAATCAGTCTAAGAACAGCTCGTAAAACACCAGTAGGAAAATGTGTCACACACAATTCCTCTCCCTCATTCAGTAGCTGAACAGTGTGGAAATCAGCATCTTTATCATGCTGGTCTCAATGGTGTAAAAACGTGCTGTAGTCAATAAATTGCTGTGAAGAATGGCTTTGTCTTGACTGGGACAACAGCTCTGATGCAATGTAACCTGTCACCCCTTTCCATCATGCTGTACCCTCATTACCTGATCTGTCAGGTAACCCATATTACTGCACCAAAAAGTAAAAACCCCTAAAAGCTATGTATTCTTCAAAATCTGATATCTCATTCCATTTAATTAATCCAATAGAATAAAGTTTTTATGCATCTTTTGTTGACCAGTCTTAGTGTTTTTTTTTTATTAATTACTACCCTAGTTTTCATGTGTTTCTACTTGCCATCATCAGCGGTTACTTGGCACCAAGCAAGCTGCCCAACTCCCAAACAATAACATATCAAGTTCCTCTGGTGTATAAACATAACAATACTAACAAACCCAGCACCCATCCATGTCAATTTGGTCTTTCCAAAGTCAAAGGGAAGCCATTAACAAAAACGTCTGAGTTGATACATTGGACTACGAGTTACACAGAAGTGACACATTACAGCAGGATAAGGTAACTGATTGTAGCTATACTGCAGCATGGTTTCTCTCAAAGCCTTTATCAGCTACACTCTAAACTAAATAATACAACAGAAGGAATACAGCATCACTAACCGTACGCAAGAACTGAATCTCCTCCTCTCCATCTCCTTCTGCCATCCTCTCAAAGTATTACTGATCACTCCTTGAGAGAGATGTGTAAATGCCTCTCTTTTCTCCCTGGTTGCTCCTCAGCCAGCCCTGCTGTCTCTCTCCCACCTCTCTGCTCTCACTCCAAGCTACTGCCTGTGTGGTGGCGTACTAAAGGAGAATGTGGGTCTGGTGTCTCTGGCTACGTTATGAGACAGACAGTGACAGTTAACTCCTGCTCAGTGCAACATAAAAGGTGATGGATCTGTGACTACAACACAGAGATGTATGATTTAACTGGACAGTTTAGCTAGAAGTCCTATAGGATTGTTGAACAGTATTACCAAATACACCGGTAAACATTTGATGTGTCTGAACCTGATTTAAACATAGCTACAATACGTGTAAATGACCAAGCTAGACCCAAAACACGGCATACTAAAGATGGCAGTGTTGTTGCATCAGTCCCAAAAGGATTCCCCTTAGTGTAGGTCTGCAAAAGAGGTTTGTGAATACAGACGCATTTTAAAACCTTTGTACTTACTAAGTCAGGAGAATGACGTCAACCTCTAAACAATCAGGAAAATGCCTGGTTTATTAAGAGGGATATACTAATCTGATATGAATGAATAAATCAAAAGGATTAAAAAATATATTTTTATTAAAACTGAATACATAAAGATTAAGCAAACTAAATAGTCTGAGATATGACAAAATAATAAAAAAAACATAAGAGACTAATAAAACAACCTCATGAAAACATAAAATAAAAATGTGAGGATATAACTTGGCACAATTAAATCAAGCAACAGATGCCATTCTTTGTGTGGTTTTATTTTCCCATTTTAAAACCCTAATACTCAAAACCAAAGCACTACAAACAGAGAACCACTTTGTATGTCCTGTACATGTCAGATCTGCAGAGGGTCCCCTGCACCAAGGTATATATGAACGGGGTCCCCTGTGGCAATGCTAATATCATGGATAGGCCAGCGAGGTGAATCTCTGTAGCCTCTCCTGGTGGCCAGGTGACTGAACTGCAAGACTGGGGGTGGAGATAATTCCACAGGAAGAGAACACCCATCCCTCTCACAGACCCCTCTGTCGACCTCTATAAAGTCAAAAGCTGTGACAGAGGTAGGAGAGCAGTTAGCTACCAACGGATCAGTGTAGAGTTCAGTTGATGATGTTCTGTCTATCGTTGTGGAAGAGGGTACACTGGGACTGGGAGAGCATGTTTCTGTTTGAGAGAGAGGAGGGGTTAGAGGAGAAGGGAGAGGAAGTTTGACTTCAGTAGTTTGGGGCTTCTGCTGTAGGGGGACCATGGTCTGAGGTAGAACACCTAAGATAGACTGTCTCAGACAGACACTATCAAACTGCATTGGAACTGTAAGGTATTGCCCTTGCTCCTCCTTTGGATCACATATATTCAAGTGCATCTCCAGCAGGTCATGCAGACCTGAATCTGTGTATTGTTCCTCCAACAGTTTCATTTGGCTTTCCCTGAGATGCAATTGTGATTTGTTAAATTGCCCTTGGTGAGATTCCTGGTTCTGCTTTGGATTTAGTGATGGAGGAGTACACAAATACTGGATGGTTTGCAAGGGGTTATCCTGTTGTAGTTGAGGATCTGGAGTATGTTGGATTTCATTCTGCCCCTCTTGGGCAAATTGATAAAGACTTAGAGTTGGCTTTGGTGGTAAACATAGAACTGTCTCACTGGGGCTTTGAAAAACCCCTGGCTCATCCTGCTGATTTTTAGGAGCTTGTCCTGGAAAAGATCCGGGAACACCATCGTGACTGATGGAGCGTCCAAACCCCCTTTCTCCCTGCCGACGCAGATGTACAAAGCTCCTCTGACCCCCTTCCCGCTGACTCTCATGCAGGACATCGTTGAGCCGGGGTTCAGGGGGCGGGGGAGGAACCCTGGGGCTACGGAGCAGTGTTGCCAGAGCGTTGAAATGCCTGAGCTGCTCTGCTAAAGACAGGCGCTGGTGTGTCCTCTTAAACCTGAGTCCTGACTCTGTCATCTTCTCTTTCTTCACCAATGGTTTTTCCTCCAACTCTTCTGCTTCATCCATTCCTTTACCCAGCCCTTCATCCACCACAGTTATGATTCTGGCTTGTTGGGGTTCCTCCACCATAACCCAGGTGTCCTCAAAGACTCCATCTTCTTTCTCTGTTTTCTCCTTCTTGTCTATTTCATCTTGAATCCTCAGTTGGTCCAATGTCACCTCTGGCATACTGATGGAGCGACGAGGGCGACGGGGCTTCTGACCAACCCTGTCAGACATATCCACTGTTGACAGCTTCTTACTTAGACCCATCTCTTCTTTTATCCCAACCTGCTCCGGACCCCTAAATACACTGTTAGTTAGACAGTATGAAGCTGTTTCCTCTATTGTCTCCTTTTCCAACTTGAGCCCAGAGAATTCACGTGAATCCCCATCTTCTGTCCCGGTAGGCGAGTCAAATGTCGCGAGATCCAGGAAGTCATCAAGATTTTCAGCAAAGCTGTAGTTCAGCAGATCAGGTTTAGCCTCCATCTCATTCCCCACTAGAACTGAATACAGATAAAATGTCACATTGAGTATTTAAGTGAGTAACGTACATGGTATTTTCCTACTAGCACTGATTTAGTTGATAACTTCTTTATTGAGGAAAAACGTACTTACTACGACTTTGAGTCACTCTTGATAAGAGCATCTGCTAAATGACTAAAATCTCGATGTAATGGACATTTAAAAAAAAACTATCCAAACCTCGTCCAGGGCCATCAATCCTTTTGACAGGAATCCTGTACAGTCCAGCCTCAGAGCTGGATGCTTCAGTCATACCATCAGATACCGTCCTACTGCCCATGATCCAATTCTCAGTGTCATTCCCAATTGGTGTGGGGGAAGGGTTCTGTGAATAAAGTCACAGGGAAGTCAAACAATAGAGTGGCGTGTCAGAAGACCCAGTGTGTTAGAACAGGAGAATGAAAAGCACCAGACTTACAGGGCTGCTCCAGCTTGGCATGTTGAAGAATCTGAGAGATCTCCTTCGATGAGCCTTGTCATCTTGCACCGGATGCCTTTAGGAAATATACACACAGTCACCTCATCAGCCACGAAAACAATGCAACAGACAAACAAGGGTTAAATGTAAGATGCTTAAGATTTACTTGTTTGATGTTTTATGTTTTTTGTGATTCCTCCTCTTCTCTGAGGCACTGCGAGTGACAGACAGCTCCTGCTCCCTACTGCCCTCCACTACACTCAGGACAGAGGTGTGAGTACTGGAAGGGCTTTGGCCGACTGCCGACTCGGAATCTGCTCGGACAGTCAAAACATAGAACTTATCATACCGTACCTTATTCGACTGACTAAAAGCTATATTGCAGTACAGGCTACAAATACATCACCATTTGAGTGTAGTTTGCTGATGGATTGGCTGTCTTCTCTTAGGTCATGGATAGAGCGTCTGTATACAGAGAAGGATGGTATTAGCTCCATGTAAAACATTTAAAACAGAATCTGAGGTGGTTCATATATATATATATATAAATAAATAAAAGTACCTTTTTTTAGCAGAGCCCTCTACATCAGGGACAGTATCTTCGCTCGATTTTCGTTTGGATGTGACTGGTGATTGAGGTGTGGTGTGGTGAGAGGTCTTTGTATTTTGCTGGCCTGTGGGGTCAAAGTTATAAAGTCAGGGGCAACACACCTATTGGCTATTACTAACAACGAGATCATTTCGACATAACTTTTTACTAAAAGCATCAGAACTAAGCAACCAGTTATTAAGCAGCAAAAAGCATATCTTTACCACAACATTATGCACGTACCGTCTGTGGGATGTGAAGGGCCAGTGTGTGTGCGGCCTGTCTTGAATTTACTGAGAGCATCCACAAATATCTCTGGAGAGATCAAGCAAAAAAGAAGAATAATAATAATTTTGAACTGAATTCATGAATTGACAGCAGCGTATTCTTAAATTACTCTCACAGTATGAACCTCAAGACCTCGTCATTGCAAAACTCTCACCTCCAACACTGCGCCTCCTTTGACGTCTTAAACTCCTATACACACCAAGTCCTTCCCTCTCCTGAAACCTCCCTCCATCAACTGGGGGTGTAGTGAATTCACCCGACTCTGCTACAGTTGCCATGTCCATAATAGAAGGGGGAACGACACCTTGTGGACGTATACAGGATTGAAATCGGTGTCAACATTAAATCAAACACCCGTCATCAGCTACTAAACAAATGAATAGTTATCAGAACATACCGATACGATCTGCATGTATTATGAGCGTCTTGATCACTGCTGCTTGTCTATCCAGTTGTCTCTCTGTGCCTGCGGTCAGTTTAGAGCCCCCAGCTGGACAATGTAGCAAATTAGGTGCAATCACAAGGGCCAGATTGCCCACTTCCATACGATTCTCTTCACATCTAGTGAAAACGAGGGATCGGAGATGGAGAAACTTGATGGTGAATGGAGGAACAACGCAGATGAAAGGAAAAGTAATCATGACTTTCTGGAGACAAACCTTTGAGCCGTCTGTCTAAGGAAAGTGCAGAAGTATCGGAGGGCCCGTGAATGAGAAAGAGGGAACAGGGCTGTAAGAAGAAGAGTGACTCCATCTTTACCCTGCTCCTGGCCCCCCTCCTCCTCTAAGCCCTGTGCACAGCACAGTGGCACCTGTAGATCCATAGGGATGAGGGGAGAGGGCAACTCCCGTAAGAACTGCTTCACAAGAGATGCCACATCACAGGACTGCAGAGTGGCTGAATGTGGCAGAGAAAAGACTGGCTCCCCCTGCTCCAGGCCAGCCTGTTATGAGGTGGTAGATGGTCAACATAGAAAAGATACTCATTGGGGTAAGAAAGTGGATTTTTCTGCACATCTCTCCTGTGCAATCTTACCTTCAAAGCACGGATCCGACTCAACGACCCCGTCTTTCGAAACAGCCCTTCAGTATGAAGATGCTGGGATAAAAATTCACAGGCATCCACCAAGAACCTAAATTGGAATAGTTAGATCACTCAATTGTAAGTTTGTCATGACCAGTTGTTCATTGTTTAAAATATATTCTGGTTACAATCACATCTCCCAGTTATGATTGTATTTAAAGCTAAAATACAACTCAAGTTTACCAATTTGTAAGTCGCTCTGGATAAGAGTCTGCTAAATGACGTAAATGTAAATGTACATACTTTGGCACTGTCCCACTCATATCAGTTAAATGGCACTGGGGCAGCAAGATCAGGTCCCGACCAAAGGCAAATTGAGATTGGCTCTCCTGAAAGACATCCATCTACAGATCATAGAGGTACTATAAATGCTTTCTACAACAATCACACAACATTGGTAGATTGCAACTTATGATTAATAGATTTGAATATTCAAGAAATGTGGCCTTGGGTGTAATCATCACTCAACAAGTAATCAAAATGTCTAACATGGCGCAGTATTGTCTGTGTGTGGACAACAAACTTTATTGAAGCATTGAGGTTAACCGTTCAGGGAACATTTTGTTCATGTTTGTTACCGTTCTGACAGGGCCACTCGTGTATTGCCCATTGAAGAAGTTCTTCCAATTTTTCACGCGAACTCCAGATGCTTTCAAAGCATGTATCACGGCCACCACGCGCAGACGGTCGTCCGTGGGGTTTGGCATTGGTAGATCCAATTCGGCTGTTTCAAAAAAAACAAAAAAACAGTTTAAAGTAGAGGCCTTTGAAAACGACATCACTATACAAAACCGAGGCTGGGACAAGCTATAGAAACAATTTGCACGAAACTACAATGGTCCTCAAATCCACTGACTTTGCTCAAATCACTTACAAAACGTAAATGTGGACAGCTACGTAGAAAAATTATGGAGACGATGTTGTTGCACTTCTTTGATCCTCTCATCCTACCGCCACTGAGGGAATTCGATTATCTGGCCCGGGTTACACCGGTGAGAGGAGTTTACACCGGGTTAAAAAAAAGTTTTGTTACGGGACTATCTACCGGGTGTGAGCCAAGTGCCGCGTTCAAAGCCCACGGCGAAATCGCCTCAAACTGAGAAGAGGCGAAGCAAGAGGGATAACTGTGCCCAAAATATGTCTTCAGCAGGTGGCGTGTTTTTGTATGGAGGTCAATGTGTCGAATTTGGTTAACAAAAAAAAAATGTCATGGTTTATTTGCTACGTGTGGTTTATTTTATCGATTAGAAGTTTCGAAATGCTCATGTTGCTATGAGTGTACTGATATACGTAGGACACGTGACATCCAAGCAATTTTGAGAAAAAACACTTTATATCGGAGTTGTTCCTGTTGTCAGGTTTATCTGCCTCTCATTGGCTAGATTAGAATGGTCCCACCTGGTCTTGCTCCTCCGACTGCCTAAAACATGTATTTTCATTGTTATTTACTGGTCAATATAATGGATCACCTGTGGCTCAACAGAAAAGTGATGTAGCCTAAGCTAGATTAAGCACCTTTATGGAAAATATATGTTTTATTATTCTGGACGGTGCATCATTGATGCCTTGTTGACAGCATGATAAAGCGGCACCGATTACTGTTCAATTTGAGGTCGCTCCTCCCTCACCGTTTTTGCCCGTTAAGGTCACGGGCCATAGACGGTGCACCGTGACTCAGGTTAATATAACTCCCTCAATGATGTATATAAACCCTGGATTGCTGATGATATGAATTGGCCTATGAGAAGCTTTAAAATTGGCTATGCTAGCATTTCTCAGAAGAAGCGTTCCTCACATGACTTGCTCAAATTACTTACAGATCCTAAATTTCGACAGGTAAATTGAAAAATAATGGAGCCGATCTTGTTGCACGTCTTTGGTCCTCTCATCCCGCCGCCATCAACATTTGATTATACTTCCGGTCACCTGTGCCTAAAAAAGGTGTGATGGGCACGGTTCAGATGCATGGCTGTACCACTGAGAGAGGGGGGGGGGGCTCAAGATGGCGACATGAGAGGGTGTAACATTTCTAGCTGAGGTACAATTTCAGGGTTTTCTCACAAAGTGTATAGTTTTAGACTGCAGTTGCAATTTGTTTGTTTTTTTCTCACAAAAAATGATATCTAACCATACAATTTAGCTATTTTGAATAATTTTGTAATTAATCAAACCATTGAAATATATGTTTGACGATTTCCAACGAACAAGCTAGCTAGGAAAGTTTCAGCGTGTTTTTTAAGTTAGTCTTCATAGCTAGTAGCATGGAATCAGGACATGACCCAACTGTTGCTGAGATAATGGATGTTGAAACTTCCTAGGAGAAAAGAGGCATTGTTGAAACTCACTCATATGCTTGCAGTGTAAAAAAGGGGGGTGAATGTGATTCATACCCGAAATTCCCAACCAAGGAGCAACTTCCAAAGAAGATGAGAAGTGAACCATCAATGAGCCAGCTACAGGACATCATCTTCCGCATCCTCACGGTTAAAATCAAAGAGAGCGCAGATGACATCATGAATTTGGTGAAAAAGAACGCTATCAGCATCGTTAACCTGAAGAAATCAATTGATTTCAATGCTGAGGAAGTAAAAACTCTGAAGCAGCAGAACGCAACATTGAAAATTCAGGTTGCAAAGCAGGAGAAGAAACTCACTGAAATGGAGTCAAAAGTAAACGAGAATGTCCGGTATAGTCTGAGATGGAATCTTCGAATTTATGGAAAAGCAGAAAAATCTGACGAGAACATCAAAGCAAGATTGAAGGACATTTGCAGGGCATTAGTCCCGGAGGAGGCGTGAAATGTTGTTGCAGGTTCTCTGGATGTAGTGCACCTCCTGGGTCTGCTGAGAGATGGTGGGAAAACACAGCCACCACGACCAGTGACCATGAGATTCATCTCGAGGACAACGAGGGATATGACATGGAAAAGTGCGAAGAAAAATGACTATTTAAAGAAGAAGAACCTGAGGTTCAAGGAGGATCTGACAGCATTTGACAAAGAAGCTCGGAATCGTCTGTGGCCGATGATTGAGAGAGCAAGGAAGGGAAAAGTGCATACTTTGCGGGAGCCAAGGCTTTTGTTAATGGAAGGGAAATTCACGCTGACTTCTAGCTTGTTGACTGCTGGACTTATCAAGTGAGTTGTGCAGGACTGAGTTTTATTTGCATCTGATAAAACGTTTTATTTATTGAGGAAAGAGCATTGTTTGTGTGAGCCAAACTTTTTTTATATATATTTTTTATGGCAGGGAAATTCGCACTGACACTTAATGTTAGCTTGATGGCTATTCGTTTTTACCAATCTATGGTACAATGTTATTTGCAATTGTATAAAAAATATAATTTAGGTCAACCACTTGCGTGGCGCAAAGGACTGTTTTTATTTGCAACTAGTAAGAAATTTTCTTTTTGTGAGAACCCGATTCATGTGAACGTGTACACGTTTAATATTCGTCATATAGTCACTGTGATAGTAAATGTCCATTTCTGTTTTTTCTATTAATGCCAGGGGAATCCGTAATATTTTGAAAAGGAAATCTTTATTTTTGTATTGTAAGGGTAAGAGTGCCGACTTTTATTTAATTCAAGAAACTCATGCCTGTTCCACAGATGCTGCGTTTTGGAAGTGTCAATGGGGGAATGATATTTGGTTTTCATTTGGTACTAATCGGTCAGCAGGTGTCGCTATTTTAAAAGGCAACTTTAAGGGTCATGTATTGAGTCATGAAGCAGATAATACAGGGAGATGGATTATACTATTGGTAGATGTCAACCACGTTCAATTCATTGTTGTAAATACTTATGCTTCCAATAACAAGTCAAGTAACTATTTTATTTAGATACATTGAGAGGAAAATAAGTAAAATGTCTAAATTTCCATTGGCCAAAGTAATATGGGGTGGAGATTTTAATACAGTATTACATGATGATCTAGATAGATGGCCTCCTAAGGATAGCAATTATGTTTGTGAGATAAGGAATATATGTCTAAGGTTAGGTGTTCTAGATATTTGGAGACATAAGAACCCAGATAAGATTATGTTTTTGGAGTACCAAAGATTTATCTATACAATCCCGTATTGATTTCTGGCTGATATCTGAAGATATGGCTGACAAGGTTGATACAGTCTCGATTGAACCATTGATTTTAACAGACCACAAAGGGTCTCAATAAAGATAAATATGCATGGTTTGTCAACAAAAAAAATTAGTAAAGGTTACTGGAAAATGAACAAGACTTTATGTGAGAATTAAGTATTTAAGAAGGAAGTAGCTGGAATTATTGATAAATACTGGAATTGTGCCTGTGTTATGAATACGTTTGGAAGTTACTGGGAGCGAATTAAATTTGACATGGCTTTTAGCTGTTTCAATGGGGAAAGAAATTGCTTGTGCCAAGAGAGAGAAAGAATATGACATCATAAAGGGAATAATGGATTATACTAAAAAACTGAACTAACTAATAAGGAATTACTGGAGATATCATCGTTGCAAATGCAGTTAGACTGTATCTATGAGGAAAAGGCCCGGGGAGCGTTTGTAAGATCAAGACGAAAATGGATGGAAGAGGAAGAGAGAAATACAAAATATGTTTTTAATTTAGAAAAAAGGGCAGGTGAAAAGACTTCCATATATATATTAATACTCCCAATGAAAATCCAAAATAAATCTCTCAGCATGTTGCCCAGTTTTATCAGAATCTGTATACATCAGCCCAGCCAACTTCCAATATGGATCTTTTCTTAGACAATGTAGCAAACATTGCTAAGAAGATAGATAATGATTTTAGGGATTTTTGTGATGAGTTATCTGAAACTGAGATAAGACTGTATTAAAAGCCTTAAGGACAATAGGTCCCCTGGAAATGATGGTTTAATAAGCGAGTTTAATAAAGCATTCAACGATAAATTGATTCCTTTCATTCTTGCTATGTTTCAAGAATCAATAGAAAAAGGGTAGTTACCGGCTTCCTTAAAGCAAGGTGTAATTACTTTGATTCCCAAACCTAATAAGGATACTCTTTATATAGACCACTGGAGACCGATTAGCCTGTTGAATAATGATGTGAAATTATTTGCCGTTGAGTTTGCTAAGAGGTTGAAACAAGGCTTGCATCATATAATTGATGAAGAACAATCTGGTTTTATGCATGGTCGACACATTAGTAATAACATCAGGTTGACCTTAGATATGCTTGACTATAATGACCTCATCCTTGATGATAGTTTTCTTATGTTTGTTGATTTTATAAAGCTTTTGACACTGTAGAACATGAGTTTATGTTCAAAGCAATATGTTTTTTGGGGTTTGGTGACTTTTTTTTTAAAGCAGTCCAAACTTTATATAGTGGTTGTACTAGCTCTGTAAAATTAGCTCACGGGACATCCCAAAGATTTGATATTGGCCGTGGCATTAGGCAAGGCTGCCCAATTAGTCAATTTTTATTTTTATTGGTTACTCAAATTATGGCTCTTCATATCAAGAAAGGGAATTTTCAGCACTTGGCAATGAATTTAAACTATGTCAACTGGCTGATACCACTATATTTTTTAAGAGACAGGAATGAGGTTTCTAAAGCAGTTTCCTGTATTGACGACTTTTCCTTAGTTTCGGGTTTGAAAATTAATATCAATAAGTCAGCCTTATTTCCACTCAAGGATTGTATTTTACAGGAAGTATATGGTATCCCAATTAAAGATAAGGTTACTTATCTTGGAATTGTTTTATGCAAGGATTAAAAACAAAGGAGTGAATTGAACTAGTCCCGTGTGGCTCAGTTGGTAGAGCATGGTGTTTGCAACGCCAGGGTTGTGGGTTCGATTCCCACGGGGGACCAGCACGGGGGGAAAAAAAGAAAATGTATGAAATGTATGCATTCACTACTGTAAGTCGCTCTGGATAAGAGTGTCTGCTAAATGAAAAAAAATAAAAAATAATAATGTAAATGTAACTTTAACCCCATTATTGAGAAAACTAAGAAGAAACTGAACCTCTGGTTGATGAGAGATATTTCGTTATACGGTCGGGTTTTATTATCCAAAGCTGAAGGGTTATCCAGATCGGTTTATGTCTCGTTATCACTTGACTTACCCCCTAAAATTGTGAAGGACTTAGATAAGATCCTTTATAATTGTATTTGGAGGAACAAGCCTCACTATCTACAAAAAGATATTCTCACTAATACCCAAGAACAAGGAGGTCTTGAGGTTTTAGATTTCAATACTCTAAATAATACTTGTAAAATAAATTGGATTCTGAAGTATGTTAAGAACCAGAACAGTATTTGGAATGTCTTCGCTAAGTATTTATTTGACTGTTGGTGGTTTAGAATTTTTGCTTTGTTGTAATTTTGATGTTGATAAAATCCCAGTAAAGTTGGCCAAATTCCATAAGCAGGCAATTTTAGCTTGGATGTTAGCGTATAAACACAATTTTTCCCCTCACAGATACTTTTTATGGAACAACAAAGATATACGATTTAAAAATAAGTCTCTTTTTTTTCATAACTGGTTTGAGAATAACATTTTTGGTTGGTCAGTTACTGAATGAGGATGGATATCTACTCTCATATGGGGAATTTCTTGATAAGTTTAAAATTCCAATAACCCCGAAAGAATATGCAATTGTTTTTGATGCGATTCCAAGGGGGGGTTGTATCTCTTTTAAATTCCTCTGTGGTTGATTTAAGTAACATTAGATTTACATAAAAATATATTCATTGGCAATATTAACATCAAAGATAAATGTAGTAATAAACAGATTAGGAATATTGTTTGTGATACTACAATTCCCTCAGCAATATTATTTTGGTCAAATAGCAATGGTGATATACAATGGGGGAAAGCATGGAAAATTGCTAACAAATATTGTATCAGTAACAAAGTAAAGGAAGTTTCACTTAAAATGTTACATAGAATTTATCCTGTGAAACGTGTTTTGGAAAGATTCAAGCTAAATATAACTGTGATTTCTGTGGAATGGAGGAGACTATTTTGCATGTGTTTTTTGCCTGTATTTATAGTAGATTTTTGGGGGATTGACATACAGAATTTTGTTTAAAAAAAAAATAGGACCGGTTGTACTATTTAATGGTTTTGATATGATTTATTTCAGAAATTCTGATAAAGATGTAGTATATTTAATTCAACTGCTAATAATACTAGGTAAATTTCATATTCACAAATGCAAACGGGCTAATGCAAATGGGATAAGTCAAAACCTAACTTTTTTCACTTTATAAATGAGTTAAAACAATATGGCACTACTTTAACTAAAATGAAAAACAAAAAGGCAATTAAAACTTGTATTATTATTATTAAATATGATTTGTTTGTTTAAGATTCCTGGCAATGTAAATAGTTTGTTTGCATGTGACTATTTCTCGTTTGTTTGTTGATATTTGTTAATCGAATCCCCTCAAGTGTTTTTTTTTATTATCTGGCCCTGGTTACCCTGGTGAGAGTAGTTTGCACTAGGTGAACAGTGATTGCATTCGTTTTGTAACCGGGCTGGCCCCCGGCGTCAGCCAGGTGCGCTGTTCAAAATCCACGACGACGTCGGCTCAGAGAGGAAGAGACGAAGCAAGAGGGATAGCAGGGCCCGAAATCTGTCTTCTCCAGCAGGTGCCGTGTTTTCGATCATCAGGCGAGGAGTTTTTGTATTGTGGTCAATGAGAAGAATTTGGTAAACAAAAGTGTACTGGCTTATTTGCTACGTGTGGCTTATTTAATCGAATATAAGTTTCGTAATACTTAGGTTGTTACGAGTGTACTGGTATAAGTAGGACGTGACATTCCATCAACTTTGAGAAAAAAACACTTTATTGTCACTCCTCAGAAGTAGTCCTCCATAGAATGAATGGAATTCAACAGTATTTCAATTAAATGTTTCAAGGACAAAATGGCATGTATTTAAGTATTTTGTTGTATTGGGGACAGTAATATTCTAAAAGTGAAAATCCAGTCAACTTTTTTTAATTAGTCCACTGTTAAAGGTCCCACAATGTTATACATGTGCGCGTTAAGTTTTCAAAGAATTGGACTTTCAAGAAGCAAAGTGTTGCCGGCCACATCATGATGATGCAAACAGTGGACTAGTGGAAAAAATACCTAAAGATAGTTTTATTTTCCCTTTTAAGTGTCTAATAGAATAAATGTGGCAAAAACAAAATGTTTTCTATAACCCCCACTTACAACGGTGGGGGAGTGCCAAGATGGAGGTGTAACAGTACTCTTCTTGCGTTGTGAACAATCAATCAATCAACGACACGAACTCCAACTTGTAGCACCAGTCATGGAGATGTATTCTGATAGAAACCGCACAAAACTGCACGTCATGCAATGCACGGCTCACCATCCAACGCTGTACTCACGCACGCTGGTTTGGTGCTTGTTCACTGGGCAATGTAGTTACCAAAATAATACAATTACAATATAATATTTTGAACAATGTACCCGATAGAAACAACACAAAATTGCACGTCATGCAACCCACGGCTCACCATCCAACTGCACTCACGCACTGTACAAAATATACAACCCCCCCCACCAGACACAGTAAGTTGCTAGCTAGTATTAGCTGGAATTCTCTACAACAAAATGCACAACAAATATTCACCAAAAAACGCCACATCTTATGTGTGGTGTTCTAATAACATTTACAAACAAATTGATGTAAATTTAAATCATCACTTGGGAGTATAAAAATAACTTTTGACGTGCAGTGCTTATCAACCAACAATTTACCGCTGGTTTGGTGCTTGTTCACTGGGACGATTCTAACAAACATCCTCTCTCGTAAGCACGCTACGCAAACCAGCCAATAAGATGCCATGTCGAGTAGGTGAAGGCAAGACAAAAATAAAAGCAGAAACCCATTGGCTTAACAATAAAGTGGCAAGGGGAATCACCAATATAACCCTGTTACAGAGGCACGGTGGCTTCAACATCGGACCCCATCAGTCATCTAGTGTATATATAAACCATTGGTCTGTACTGAAGTCAAAAATATCATTTGAAGTGGTCAGTACATAATGGAAAAGATACTATAATGTATAGTTGCTCATCCATAGTTATGTTTCATCATCATACATACCCGCCATACAGGACTATGACATTTATATCTGTGTTTTCTCATGGTGATAAAACAAAAGTACAAAAGTACAAGGAAGTACTTAAGGCTTTATTTAAACAGATAGTACCATTTAAACGGTATTGAAGTAATCAATCAAACGAATAGACTCTACAGGTTTCTAACATAAGCAATATATTCTAAAGTATCTAAAAAAAAAAATACTATATTTTTTTTATCCACATAATCAACTTCCTATTTGTCCCCCTCAAAAATATCACAAATCAATTATAGCCTATCCTTATTAACATTTCTTCAATTTAATTTAAATTCCACATCAACACGTTTTTGTTGATAAATTTGACTTTTTGCAAAATTTCAGGACTTTGTGGATCTGCATTAATTATATTAATGTTAAACAAAGTGTATTTTAATATTGAAATATTCCTGCTTGTGGGTTTGTCTTTATCTCCATGTTGCTAAATTCTACCTTGTCATTTCCTTCATACAACCTATTGTGTTACTCTCGTTTGTTTGTCTTTTTTCCAGAACGGTTCTGTCGTTTCTGACCACCCCCTCCGCGTGGCCCTCCACGTCCTCGACCCCTCCCTCCTCCCTCTCTCCGTCCCTCCCACATGGGCATGGGGGCCTCAATTTCTCCTGGCCGTCCACCCCGGTCTGGTACACTGCCCATCAATACCTTCACAGAGACAGAGGAGAAGACAGAATAATTCATCTCTTTATCTTCATTCTAAAAATCTAACAAAACTCAAAGCTAGTTAGCTACAGCATACCTTGTAGACTTCAGTGCTTTCCCCTGCCTTTACTGGTAAAATGTAAGATTGGTCTTTTCTTGCTGCAAGCAGAAGAGACATGGAGACTTGGGATACGAGAGGAAGTGATGAGAGTGGAGGTATTGAGGCAAGCACTTCACTGCGCTCCTGTGGAGTACATGGAAACAGGTTTACCATTAATATACATGAAGCTACTAACAATAAAGGAATATAAAACTCAACAATATATTTTGGGGATCTGTGTTACTGTCAAAAGTCTATATTCAGATATATATGCAAAAACTTAACGCTGACTTACACAGATCGTCAATCCTAATTTTCTTGCTGACTGTGGAACTACACTTCTGGTTCTGACTTCGTCCCTGCGCTTTGCTGTGCTCTCAGTAAATGCTCACTGAATGCAAAAAATTCTGTTGCTCATCACACCTCATGTCACCATGGTGAAACTCAAGCTTCTTCCTTGATTTTACATCTGAGGACTTCAACTTTTTGCTCCTGACTGACATGCATTAACTTGCTGTTCACTGCAGACTCTCCCTCTCAAGATCCTCTGTCTGACCCTATTCAATGAAAACCTGTCACCTGGTATCCAGGGGAGGGAAACATTGCGCCAATGCAAGAAAAGGGCATGTTTATGTTTGTTTTATACTGTAATGTATTTTTGTGGAGTACAATTGTGGATTCTTGCAACTCCAGACATTTTTTGGACTTATTCTGGAGACCCAGGTCTGATGGAATATGGTCCTTAGGAGTTGGAGATCTTATCACACTACCATATTTAGCAGATATGATCCAAAGGTCAGTGCTGGCAACGCCTTACAGACTGTTCCACATGGGGCGCAGCATGCTGCCTGAAGCTGTGAAGATAGGAACAAAGTCCATTTCTGTGCTATGCACATGCCTGCTAATTCTGCTCGACGTGGCCTTGCGTTTGCGCCCCATTGACTACAATGCACTCTAGTGCTTTTAATGTGGACATACATTAGGAACACTTGATTTTTCCAATGACAGACTGACCAGGTGAAAGCTACGACCCCTTATTGATGTCACTTGTTAAATCCACTTCAATCAGTGTAGATGAAGGGGAGGAGACAGGTTAAAGAATGTTTTTTAAGCCTTGAGACATGGATTGTGTAGGTTTGCCATTCAGATGGTGAAGGGGCAAGACAAAATATTGAAGTGCCTTTGAACGGGGTATGGTAGTAGATGCCAGGCAGACCGGTTTGAGTATGTCAAGAACTCAACAGTTTCCCGTTTGTATCAACAATGGTACACCACCCAAAGGACATCCAGCCAACTTGACACAACTGTGGGAAGCATTGGAGTCAACATGGGCCAGCATCCATGTGGAATGCTTTCAAAACCAAAGAATTGAGGCTGTTCTGAGGGCAAAAGGGGGTGCAACTCAATATTAGGAAGGTGATTAATGTTTTGTACACTCAGTATCGATTTAGCCTGCATATTAAGTAACGTTTAGTAGAGAGGCAGTGTTGCATACCTTTTCTTTCTCTCCCCAGGCAAAGGACTGAAGTGTGACCTGAAAACGTTTGATCATCATTTGGCGTCGACAATGATAGTCCTCTAATAGAGCCTGATTTATCTTCTGGACATGCCTCTAAATAGGTGGAAAAACCAATACAGAAATGAATAACCTGGTGAATAATTAAGGTACCAAATACACTGACAATCTTGAGCATTGTCATGAGGAACCCCCCCCCCCCCCCCCCTCCCCCTCCCCTCTTGACAACCTACCCATTGCTCAGAGTTGAGATTGGTGTCAAGCAGAGGTTCTGTCACATAGCCACACGGCAATATCGCAAGACGTGACTCCACCTGAATAGTAAAGCGTGATAGAGAAGTGGGCACTGTATCAACAGCAAAATTCTGCAGACACTTTTCATATCACATCCTGTCTGAGTCAGCCTCCTCCTTACCTGATGGCACACATCTGTAAGTCGTGAAGACTCGTCCATGTTTAGGGTTTGAAGCAACAGAGCCAATTCACGCTCTGTTTCTTCCTTCCTGTCACCTTGTTCCATCTCCTGGCCATCTTCATATTCTTTACACCAGTTCTTTGTATCAACAATGCTGGGATCTTCCACTCTCTGCTCTTTCTCAGATTTAACTTCACTCTTCTCATCCTCTGGATGTAATTCTTTATGTTGAAGTATGCGTGCTGCTTGTAATTCTGACACCATGAACTCTGCAAATAAGACCATAAGGACAATAGCATCAACAATACACAACTTACATTATTCACTTCGTTTCAACACTTTGACATTTCAAGAACTCCCACCTGCCTAATCTCTCACCAGTGACTTTGTTGAGGAGAGGAGGACTCAGTGGATCTGTGGTCAGTGCAGTGTAGGGACAAAGTAACTCGGTCAGCAGGGTCCGCAACTCCCCTACTAGGACAACACCAGTCTTTCGGTCTGAAATGCATGCGTACCAAACACACACGCCATAATTGAGCAAGGCACGTAGCTCTAATGTGCTTCAGGGACACCGTACTACTATGACTGACCCTGTAAAACAACACATTTCACTTCACCTGTCCTGTGTATGTGAAAATAAAAATCATATATATAGTGTGCAAAGCTCAAAGCTGTCATCAAGGCAAAGGTTGGCTACTTTGAAGAATCTCAAATAACATTTTGAATGAACACTTTTTTGGTTACATGATTCCATATGTGTTATTTCATAGTTTTGATGTCTTCACTATTATTCTACAATGTAGAAAATATAAAAAATAAAAAACCCTGGAATTAGGTGTGTCCAAACTAGTAGGTGTGTCTGTATATAGCAAGTGTCTGTAGGTGCACCTTCTAGTTGCTACCCTTGTATCATGTACAATTGCATGACTTAGTTGTAAGGTTATACCTTGTAACTCTGAGCAGAGAGCCCTCAATTCTGACGCCAGCCAAGTGAGCAGCGGACAAGGAAGCTCATCACACCTGCACCGTCTGACACAGACACTGCTTGTGTACCTGAAATAATGTTAAAGTAATGACCGCGATCAAGCAACACGTAATAGCTACATAGATAGTTAAGGTTCAGAAAACACGCAGTAGCGAAAGCAAACTTATTAAACTGAGCCTCTCAGTCACTAGTTGAGCTACTCTTGTACTATTTACTTGTCTATCCCATCTGGCACGTGCAGCACGTCTGGTAGCTAGGCTTCTGACATCCGTTAGCTAGGTCGCAGACATAAGCTAATCTGTTTTCAAAATAAACGTACAAACTCACCCAATAGACTTTATAGCATATATTGTTCCTATATCTCTCTCCATTATAGACTCAATAGAACACATTGAAACATATATCCAATCATGTAGCTATTGCATTTGCAACAAGTAATTTTCCTTTCCCGTCTTTCCCAAATGTTTAGTTAAAAAGTTGCAGAAGCTCTGTACTTCCGGGTTCTGTATGTATACAATGGATTCAAGGCAAGGTTAATAGATCGACAATCCACTTTGATGCATCGATGCGAATGTCACATTTTATGAATAACACATTACAGGACATATGCATAGATGAAATAGCCAGTGGAGCTGTTAATTTCTGTAGGTAAATTAGAATAATTATCATGCATTGGGACATTTTATTATAATATCCGTTACCTAAAGGCGTTATTCTGCACTGTTTTACTCCTTTACACTGTGCCTTTAAAACAGGTTTCAAATGTTATAGCCACAGCTGCAAGGGGTTAATTAACAGTATATGTTGTTATAGCTATGTGGGTCTTGTAATGATCCATAATTAAAATCTCAACTTGTGACCAGTAATCAAGAAACAAGACAGAAAAATAAATAAAAACTAGAGACAAAGTCTTCAGATTTTATTCTCAAATACAAAAAGAGTAAGTTTTGATTTAACACAGAACCACATGCAGATACTGTTTTACATACATGGTATATGGTATAAAAAAGTTTTACAACCACACATGAAACTAGTTAATGATCACAAAGATTGGAAAAACAAGTTGGAGGGACAATAGATGACCACCACTGTTACAGAACGTTTTAAATGGTGTGAAACAATACATTTTGGTAAATGTTGTTTTACAAGCTCTCTTTATACAGGTTATAGAAAAAAGTAATCAAAATGTTTGTCTTCAAGACTTCAATTTCAATAAATATGGGCAAAATATTAATGGATTAAATCAAAACCTCAACAGTTGAAGATACATTTTTTTGTATATATATATAATTAGTCCAGACTCTACACCAATTTCTTTAAAATGTATGGTTCTTTGATCTAACATCTAAAACTAAAAATGACGCGTAAACAGCAAAATATTAAAACAAAAAACAAAATGTCCTACAATCTTCCATCTCTCTTAAAAACACATTGAAATGTACACATGCAAATCCCAGCTACCTTTTATGAGCTCTAATAAACATTCACTGCACAACACTGAAAAGTGTACTACATATGCATGTTAAACTACACTACTGTTGCTCATTTAAAATAGCCAGGGTCTACAAACAGGCAAGACAAATAAGCTGTATGTTACTAAATGGTTGCAGGACCTACTGCAAAAACAATGCTAATGTTGTGGCGTGACATTAAAAAATAAATCCTATACCAGAAAGGCAGGGAGAAAAACCACTAGACCCTGAAAAGAAAACCTTGAAAATGTTAGCTATAAGAAAGGGAAGACTAATCATTAAGGAGATGATGGATGAGGACGAAAAGACAGGTGTAGCCTGCAGGCAGGATAAGCAATGGAATGCTGCTCAGGGAATGGATCCGTCTCATCAGTGCACTACTGTAGACCTACTGCGTGCCCTGGGAGCCCTGAGAACCCTGGCTGTAGTTGCCATAGTTGCCGTATTGGCTGTAGTACTGATTCCATTGGCTCTGGTTCTGGTAATACTGCTGCCACTGCTGTGCATACTGGATCAGAGAGAGGGAAAGAGAGCAAGACATTATGAAGTGAGTTTTAGACAGGTGACAGGTTAACGTTGATATATGGGCCAACCTAAGAAACTAGTTAGTCACCTGTTGATACTGCTGGTTGTAGTTCTGCTGCTGCTGGCTGTAGGTCTGTCCAGTGGCGGCAGGAGCAGCAGCAGCAGCGGCAGGAGCAGCAGGAGTTTGGCTATAGCTCTGGCTGTAACCTGGGTACTGGCTGTAGTTGCCGTAGTTGTAACCCTGGTTGTAGTTGCCTTGATTGTAGCCTTGATTGTAGCCCTGATTGTATGTCTGTGGCTACAAGTTAACACATACAATGTCAGAAAGTTGGAAGGACTGGTGAAGTGTTGACAGGGGAAGAACCACATGTAAGGAGATGCCATTAAAGGGAAACACCAACATTTTGCAACTTCATATTCATTATCTCCAGCACCACCCCAACATCAACATGTGAAAATGGTGCATTTCTATGTTTTGTTGTAAGATAGGAAGATAAGTGTTTCCAATTACATCATGAGTGCAAGTCGTGTGACTTTGACCAATTGTGAGTAGGCATTGCCTACTAATTGGTTGATGATGTCATTATCCGTTTTACTACAAAACATAAACACGGCATTTTCACATGATGTTGGGGTGGTACTGGAGACGATGAATATGAAGTTGAAAAATGTGTGAAGATTCCCCTTAAAAAACAAAGTAACCAATATATTAGACAGCTTACCTGTCCTTGGCTGTAACTGCCAGTGGCTCCCTTGTTATATTGTCCTTGGCGGTGTTGATTGTAGCTCCCTCCAGATTGTTGGTTGCGGTTGTAGCCATGTTGCCCTCCTGCTGCGCCATCACGGTTGCCTCCCCAACGGTTCTGCTGGTAGCCTCCACGGTTATAGCCTGTCATGTATAAAGGGCAGGAAGTTAAGTAGGCTCACAACACAAATTTAGAAAAACAAAACAGTTGAGCAGAAACCTTGCTCCTCACCTCCTCTGAAGTTGCCACCTTGGGGTCCACCACGACTCTGGTAACCTCCCCTTCCTCCTTGAGAGCCACCACGGTTGTCATAGCGCTGATAAGGTGCATCGCGACCACGGAAACCTCCTTGGCGGTTGTCGAAGCGTTTGTCAGGGGGTGGGCCGGCCTTGCGGCCCTCCTCGTTGTACTGCTTCACCAGCGTGTCAGCCTCTTCTTTTTGAAGCTCGATGAAGGTCACGTTGTCAAGAAACTCACCAGCTTCTGGGAGCACAAAGTTGGCTACAGGAAGCAGAGGGGTTGGACGTTGTCAGGACGAGTATAGCGGCGCCGTCGAAAGACAAAGAAAATCATTATTACTATCTGATAGACTATACTAGGAAGGGGTAGAAAGGGAAAAGAGGGAAGTGGGGGAGAATACATGTTAGGTGAGAGAGTGGAGTTGCACCAGAATTGGAGCAAAACATTACCTCAAGGGACAGGGGAGAATTTGCTCCAGTTTAGGGAGGACAAGGAAATAGAGGAGAAAAATAAAATAGCAAAACTAAGGAGAGTTATGAATATGTAGATAGGGGAAATTTTGCAACTGCAAATCACAAGCATAGCCTATGGACGCCTATGTCCTCAGTTCTTAAGTGATAAATGTTTAATATTTCCCTCCCTTGGTACTGGAAATTGCACTGCCAATGGTTTTGTTTAAAATTTAAATAGATCATCTATTAAAATCTCATCCTTCAAGGGTCAGAATCAAAACCAACACTTGAAATGGACGTCACCCTGAGTTTGCAGTGCTAAATAGATGAACGAGAAGTTTGACAGAAATGGTTCAAATAAGAGAATGATGGATGATAGGGGGAAAGTGGGAATAGCTCTCTGAGGGGAAGGGGACGGTTGGGATCTTCCAAGTTTCCATAAAATAAAAAAAATAAAAATACATAGGAAATGCATTGTCTTTAAATTTTGTTATCCATGGAATTCCTACCTTTCATTTCTAATACGGCATGATCGGGCACATCCTTCCCTTCCTCATCAGTTCGCTTTAACGTTCGCTCTTTTAAATCCTCGTCCGTGGGACAAATTACAATAGCCTTGCGTTGAAAACCTTCAAAAGGACGCATTTTTCGTCTCTGGGCTGATCCATATACATTTGTCTAGCAAAGTTGACAAGAAAGAAGTAGAAGCTGTTCATTATTGTTCACTTGTCTGGTTTTGTTACAGCTTTGCGTTCCATAGGACGGAAATTGGATTCCTGCAATGATGAAAGTGAGAGTTTTTTTTTTCTTCATGCCTATATTTACTGTTCTGGAACTACATATGGTTGTCTCTCACAACTTACCATTGTGTCTGGAATGCATTTCCTGTGAGAAAGAACTTTGGGGACCCATGTTAGCCATCTATTGGGTTAATTCTTGCAAGTTCTCAACTGGTCAACGTTTCCAATGAAGAGCTAAGAACGTTAGCTACTTAAAATGCAAAATACTACATTACAAAAGAATAGTAGCATCTTTAAATATGTTCCATCTTTGAATCTATTTTTGCCATATTGACAGCTCACTCTTACAAGGTTGAGCAAATAGCTGAATGTTCCTGTTAATCCCTTCTTCCACAGAGCTCACATTCACCTCCATACAATTAACATAAGAAAAACATCTGGAAAATCAATTGAATTGTCTCCAGATAAACCCTTTTAGGGCAATCAATGTACTGCTTTTCAAACTATTCTCTGTGCTGTCATTGATTTAATGTAACTTGCTGAATAAACCAACAATTAATAGTTTATAAAGCTGCGTAATATCTTGCCTACAATAACAGGGTCCCCCTATTTACTTACCTGAACTTACCTGTTTGTCAATAGTCCATCTGTCATGACAATAACAACATACACTACCTACCTGTCAATACTCACTAATTCCATGGCACCCATAAGAATGTCCAAGACCTTACCTACCTCGAGTAACTTGAGCAAAGGCCCTGAAAATTCAAACATGTTAGTTTTCACTTACCTTAATGTTTTATTCATTTTACATACAACATTCAAAAGTTCCATATGCTGTCTGTATGTATAAATCAGCTATCTTACATCAAAGGTGATGTGAGTTTGAACTTGAACTAATCTTACAGTTAACGAACAACAGAAGGTGTATTTCTTACTCACCACCCGGCAGTGTTTACTTGTTTTTCAACATCTTATTATAGACATGGACTATTTGTACAGCTTAGAGCTCTTTTTCAACAGGACATACAGAGAGGAAATAAAAAATATTGAGTAAAAACATACAATGTCAATACTGCTTTCATTTAAGCGAAAACAGAAATAATGATTTCAGCAGCATGTTCAGGACAATGAAAAGTGTGATAACTTCCAAGAGTTGTTGATCAAGGCTTCTACACTAGAGACAGTATATCAAAGAGTGCATTAATGGACATGTGCATCAGTGAACAGCAGTGGGCGGGAGGTTGAGCACATTAACATAGAATGGGGTGAGAAATCAGACAGTAGATACCTGATCCAGGATGTAGTTACGCTTCTTGCGGGCAGCGATCTGGATCAACCTGTTCAGACACTGTGTGGCCTGCTGGATCAGGACATCCCAGCGACCAGCATAGTTCTTCTGACGACGCAGTCCCATCACCTGAGGGTGGAGGTTTTCATTACGTTAGTGGGGAACTTGACACTAAAGACCAAGACTGAAGGATTCTGTGTTCAAACAAAGATAACTGACCTTCATCTTCTCCATTATGGCATTGGTGCCCAGGATGTTGTATTTCTTTGCAGGGTGCTCTGTCGCGTGCTTTGAGGCCCAGGTGGTTTTCCCAGATGCAGGCAGGCCAACCATCATCAAGAGCTGAGGTAAAAACAAGAGACAAACATGAGGAATTGGTCCTGGCATCTCACAGCTACTGACGACAGAAGGAATCTAGTCTAATGATCCAAATCAACAATCCACTCAATGAACCACTATGGCAGACACTCACCTCACAGTCAGCCTTGGTTGCAGGCCCAACTGTTCCCCGTATCCTGTTTTCCAGAGGGACGTTTTGAATGAAGGTGTATCCCTCGGGCAGGGGGAAGAAGGGTTCCTCTTTCTGGCCAAAGTTAAATTCAATTGCACAGTTCTTCACAAGAACGTGGGGAAAGAGTGGCTGTTTAGCTAACTCCTCCCGTGACACACGGAAGGCCACATCCAGCCACTTGCCGTTCTTTGAGAACGCCATCTCCACTTCATCACCACTATCGAAGTCCTGAACCAGATATGGAGAGGAAAACATTTAGGCTTATTGAGTACTCAGCTTTTCTTAGGCAGATGAATCTAAGTGAATCTTCTGTACTATCACAAATACTTACAATGTAGCATCCAAGGACATCATTTTCACAAAACTTTTCCCCGTAATCCTCAAATTTACAATTTGAAGATTTCTTGCCAGTTCCTCCATAGCCATAAGAGAATTGTTCTTCACCTGGTATAGAGTCAAAAACAATGAGCTTGTGTTAGTTGCAAATCGCATAAAATATCTATAATAACAATGAGACAATGCAAAATATTCCAGCTCTAGTACAGAAGCATTTTCACAAACTGACCGAGCTGGGTGTTGCAGGTATCCAAGGACCAGCCAATGCGCACTACATGTGGATCAGGCTCACTGCTGGGAAGGTGCTTCACAGAGATCTCCTCGTTTATCTGGATAACAAAACATGCACCAAATTCATATTTACTCAAATCGATGAGCCTCCTCAATCGGAAAACACAACCTGAATATTCCATCTACAAAGCGCCTAAGTGAAATGCAACTTAATTTAATCAGGAAATACCTTCATTTCAAAGCAGACTTGCCCTTTGTTGACGCCATAGGAAGCTCGTGCACCTGACCACAGGTATGCAAAACCTTCGATGGTGAGCGGGTATCCACTATACCGGTCACGTGATACCTTGAAGTGCAGATCGCAATTATCTGTGAAAAACAAAACCATACCCCAAAGGTAAATAAATACAGTTGAAGCCGGAAGCTGACATACACCTTAGCCAAATACATTTATACTCAGCTTTTCACAATTCCTGACATTTAATCCTAGTAAAAATTCCCTGTCTTAGATCATTTAGGATCACCACTTCATTTTAAGAATGTGAAATGTCAGAATAATAGTAGAGAGAATGATTTGTTTCAGCTTTTATTTCTTTCATCACATTCCCAATGATTGCCTTTAAATTGTTTAACTTGGGTCAAACATTTTGGGTAGCCTTCCACAAGCTTTCCACAATAAATTGGGTGAATTTTGGCCCATTCCTCCTAACAGCTGGTGTAACTGAGTCAGGTTGGTAGGCCTCCTTACTCACACACGCTTTTTCAGTTCTGCCAACACATTTTCTATAGGATTGGGGTCAGGGCTTTGTGATGGCCACTCCAATACCTTGACTTTGTTGTCCTTAAGCCATTTTGCCACAACTTTGGAAGTTTGCTTGGGGTCATTGTCCATTTGGAAGACCCATTTGCGACCAAGCTTTAACTTCCTGAGTGATGTCTTGAGATGTTGCTTCAATATATCCACATAAATTTCCCGCCTCATGATGCTATCTATTTTGTGAAGTGCACCAGTCCCTCCTGCAGCAAAGCACCCCCACCACATGATGTGGCCACCCCCATGCTTCACGGTCGGGATGGTGTTCTTCGGCTTGCAAGCCTCCCCCTTTTTCCTCCATACATAATGATGGTCATTATGGCCAAACAGCTCTATTTTTGTCTCATCAGACCAGAGGACATTTCTCCAAAAAGTATGATCGTTGTCCCCGTGTGCAAACCGTAGTCTGGCTTTTTTATGGCGGTTTTGGAGCAGTGGCATCTTCCTTGCTGAGCGGCCTTTCAGGTTATGTCGATATTGGACTCGTTTTACTGTGGATATAGATACTTTTGTACCTGTTTCCTCCAGCATCGTCACAAGGTCCTTTGCTGTTGTTCTCGGATTGATTGGCACTTTTCGGCACCAAAGTACGTTCATCTCTAGGAGACAGAACACGTCTCCTTCCTGAGCGGTATGATGGCTGCATGGTCCCATGGTGTTTATACTTGCGTACTATTGTTTGTACAGATGAACGTGGTACCTTCAGGCGTTTGGAAATTGCTCCCAAGGATGAACCAGACTTGTGGAAGTCTACAATATTTTTCTGAGGTCTTGGTTGATTTCTTTTGATTTTCCCACAATGTCAAGTAAAGAGGCACTGAGTTTGAAGGTAGGCCTTGAAATACAGCCACAGGTACACTTCCAATTGACTCAAAATTATGTCAATTAGCCTATCAGAAGCTTCTAAAGCCATGAGATCATTTTCTGGAATTTTCCAAGCTGTTTAAAGGCTCCGTCAACTTCTGGCCCACTGGAATTGTGATACAGTGAAATATAAGTGAAATAATCTGTCTGTAAACAATTGTTAGAAAAATAACTTGTGTCATGCACAAAGTAGATGTCCTAACCAACTTGCCAAAACTATAGCTTGTTAACAAGAAATTTGCGGAGTGGTTGAAAAATGTGTTTAATGACTCCAACCTAGGTGTATGTAAACTTCCGACTTCAACTGTATGTTGTTAATGCACACAATAAACCATTCAACACAAATCAAACAGTACATTCACTTACACGTATCAATAGCCACAAGAGTGTCATCAAAATCTTCTTCCTCTTCCTCTGCTGGGGGCTGTGGAGAACGTGCCCTGTGTGCGCAAGAGCGTGGAGCATAAGCTAGGGGTATAGTTCGGAAGAATGTTTTTAAGGCACTTTAGTGAAGTAGTTTTCAACCCTGTTCCCCCACACTTACCTTCTTTCCTCTCGGTGTTCATAATAGCCATAGCCACGGCCTTCATCGTATGGCCTCTTACGGTTGCATCGGTCATCCTCCGTTTTGGCTTGGCTCACCTGCTCAGCCTCCATGGCCTCGCATTCATTGGCAGCATCTGGAAGATGTTCCTCTGGCTGCTTTGGCTCCTTCTTCAACTGCTCCTGCTGCTGAGGTTCATCTGCCTCTTTTTTCAACTCTGCTTTCATCACAAACTCATCTGTACCAAAGAGGACAATGTTGTCAATAATTACAGCGTGAGCAGCAGGGTGAATTAAGAGAATATACTAAGCACTAATCTGTTCATTTGAATTATGTTATTACTGACCTGGCTTAATTTCAGACATCTCCACATGCTTTGCTTCAGGCTCAATTGATGCTGGTTCCACTGGCTTTGGTTGCACCGGTTCAGGTTTCATAGCCTCTGGTTGTGGTGGCTCTGGCTGCACAGGTTCTGGTTGTGGTGGCTCTGGTTCCTCCATCTCTGGTTCTGCTCTCTCTGGTTCTAACACCTGTGCCCCTTCTCGGCTGTCTTCCTGTGCCCCATCCCGGCTGTCTTCTTCCTGCTCATCTTCACTCTGTTCACCATCACCTTTCTCCTCATTAAACTTTTCTTCTTTAGCCTGCGGGACAAACTGTACTTCATCGTCCTCGCCATCTTGGTCTTCTTCCCCATCATCTTTAACTAGTATGGAAAACATAGTGTCAGTATCAAAACCTGCTTGATTTACAACTTTGGTAAAACAGAAGTTTCACCCGCATGTTTACAATTGACAGCCCACTAGTCACGTTGACACAAACAGTACCACCCCCATTTAAAAACGGAAAATCTGTGAACAGTCAACGTGGCTCTACCAATGCAATCGTACAACTGTCTACATACTCATAGAAACGCCTAAATATTTGTTTACCTTCATCTGAGTAGTCGTCGCCATCTGCGCCAATATCGTGTTCCTCATCCCCCCCAGCATCAGCAGTCGGTGGCCCGCCCTCTTCACCTGCAGCCTCGGCCTCAAGTGCTGATTGCAACCTTATGACAAGATCCGCCTTCAGCCCACGAGTATCCAGGCCTCGCTGCTGAAGTTCCTCTTTCAGCTCGTTGACTTTGAGCTTCTTCACATTGATTCCACTCATCTTTCATGCAACTTATTCAGTGATCAGAAATCCCAATCTGTAAATTAGTTTACAGACAAGGAATGTAGTTTAGTAGACGCCTAGCATTGGTAATGTTTGCTACTGTAGCCATTTCGTTGCATTACAAAATCTTACATGGACATCGCTCCCGTTAACAGAAACATACAATCCACGGCAAAACGCATAGGTCCAAAGCCAACAGTTTTCATTAAACTAGCTAGTTCCTAGTTACATTATAGACTTCACTACGGTCTTTGCTACGCCGGTATTGCCTGCCAACTACCGGTAGTTAGCATTAGCAACTAGGCACATTCTTACAGGATAGTCACCTAAGGTCGGACACCAAAACAACGGATTCTGAAACGTCATAGCTAGCTAGCTGTATACAAACATATGTGCATGATAGCTAGCGTCGCTACTATTTGTAAATCATGCGAGTTTACATCCAAAATACACTAGCGTACATTACTAACCTCTTTTCTCACTCTTTTAATTTCCTTGCTTGATTCATGCAGCGACCAACTCAACTGAAACAAAATGGACGATTCTGTTGTAGCCAGAAAAGGTTAGCGCTTGCCGTCTGCTCCGTGATTGGCTAGAGGCCTTGTAGGTAATATTTGAACAACAGTGTTCCAGTTGCTGTGCCTCTCTACAGGCAGCAGAGGGCAAGGAAGGGTTGCTGTTTGTTACAGCGTAATACAATTATTGCAAGCAGTTAAATAGATACGTTATTATGTTAGGTCTATGGTTCAGACAGATGAATGGGTTGGCTATCAGTACCTTTGGTGTATTGTATTTTATTTTTTTATATCCCGACAAGTGTTTTTTTTTTAATGTACAGTTTGCAACCCTTTACAAGTTGTATGGGTTTACCTCACGTGTCCTTCTATAGGCTACAATTTTGCACATAAAAGCATAAATAAAACATCTGTATATAAATATAATAGGTTCAGAGGTTTAAAATCCTAGAGATTTGCCAATTTGTCTGGTAAATTTATCTAGTTATGCGTAAAAGGGAACATAAAACACCCAACCGTTGTTGCAGCCGAGGGAAGCTTTTGTTGCACAGCAGCATTATTAGTACTTCCACCAAATATGGCGGTGTATTAGCGAAGTTGCGCCCTTGTTTCACCAGTGCATTTAATTTATGAATAATAAAGGATCTAATAAGGTAATGTGTTTGCCTCATTTTCTGCTGTAATTGTTGTTGTCAGTAAAGTTATTTTGCAGGGCAGGTGACGGCTAACGTCCGTCACCTAACTAGCATTGCCGGCTAACGTTATGGTTGGTAGCTAACGTTTTCTGTTTCTAACCAAAGTGCGCCAGGGTTTGCTCTTATTTTTTCATAGCATGTAACTAACTAGTAAGTTAATTTAATGTTGTTATTTAATTTAACTTTGTTTCCGTGTATGTTTAGGAGATGGCCGCAAATAACGGAGAAAGTGCTGGTGTGAGGACCAGTGTGGCATCACAGTTTTTCAATGAAGACGAGGACACGGCTATTGTCGATATGACCACCAGTGAAAAGGTATCCCCGAACAACCCTTGGAATGATTTGGTCCATATTTGAATAAAATCGTGTCAAATTATCTATGTTTGATAGTTCCAACATATGTACCTGATTGTCTGTTCTCAACCCACAGGTTGTTGATCTCCTGAACCAAGCAGCTCTTATTGCTACAGACAGCAAACTGACGGTTCTCAAACAGGTTTGTGATCAGCTCTCTGGCAGGCCAGTATAAGGCCATCAGTAATAAGCTCCTTCAAGAGATCATATAGGAATGTTCGGACGGCTATACATTCTACCCTTTTCTTCAGACCTGTAATATATATGGGGCGGCAGGTAGTCTAGTGGTTAGAGCGTTGGGCCAGTAACCGAAAGGTTGCTGGATTGAATCCCCGAGCTGACAAGATAAAAATCTGTCATTCTGCGCCTGAACAAGGCAGTTAACCCACTGTTCGCCGGTAGGCCGTCATTGTAAATAAGAATGTTCTTAACTGACTTGCCTAGTTAAATAACGGCAATTATTATAATTATTTTAATATATATATATAATATTTATAAGTGTATTTTCATTATTCAGGTCCAGGAACTGATCATCAACAAGGACCCCTCTTTACTTGACAATTTCTTAGATGTAAGTATGTAGTTATAACTGTATATTGGTTACCACTAGCTGAGGAACGCTCAGCTCCGTTCTCTTGTATCGAGGGCGGAGTTGAGTTTTGATAACTGGTTGCACAATTTGCTAGGAACAACATTGAGTCACCATCAGTCGATACTTGTAGAAATGTCAATTCTGAAAATGCTTACCTGTACCTATGTTTGTCTTGTATAAATTTTATCGAATACCACTGACTTTTTCCTAATTTGTGTTGCTCAACTGGAGACGTAGTGGCCTTGACATACCACGTAAGCTGAGATTCAGAGTTGTGCAACACATGAGGAAAAAGTCGTTGGTTGTATTCAATAAGTTTTTATTAAAAGTATGAATTTCAGCACCCTGCGAAAGGACTGCGGAGAAACATAGGTACAGGTAAGCTTTTTCAGAATTGTCATTTTTACAAGTATTGACTGATGGTGACGCAATGTTGTTGCTAGCAAACCGTGCGACCAACTCCGCCTCGATATAATATACCAAAGTTGAGCGTTCCTCAGCTAGGTTAACACCAGTTGCAAAAGCACTTTTATAAACTGGGTGGTTCGAGCTCTGAATGCTGATTTTGCTGAAAGCCGTGCTATATCAGACCGTATAACCAGTTTATAATAACAATAAGGCACCTCTGGGGTTTGTGGTATATGGCCAATATACCATGGCTAAGGGCTGTATCCAGGCACGCTGCGTTGCGTCGTGAATAAGAACAGCCCTTAGCTGTGGTATATTGGCCATATACCACACCCCGTCAGGCCTTATTGTTTAAGTGTAAAATGCGCTCTCTCTCTCTCATTGTCACCCTGTGTCTGTAGGAGATCATAGCCTTTCAGACAGATAAGTCAATGGAAGTAAGAAAGTTTGTCATTGGCTTCATTGAGGAAGCATGGTAAGTGTTCATCAGTCTCACACACACATATATAGAACAGTTGTTAGAATATCAAGTTCACGATAGTCGTGTTCAATAAATGTGATATTTTTAACTTGGGTTGTTTTTGTCTTAACAGTAAGAGGGACAACGAGCTCCTGCTTAAACTGATTGCCAACCTGAACATGCTGCTGAAGGACGAAAGTGTCAATGTGGTGAAGAAGGCTATCCTCACACTCACTCAGCTCTACAAAGTGGCACTGCAGGTACACACTTTCATGAATCAATGCCTTCTCATTGTTATCCCATTCAACCCATATTATGTACCCATGTGTGTTGCTGTGTGCTGTACTGAGGCTTGTTTGTTTTCTATGCCAGTGGTTTGTGCGTTCCAAGACCATGTCAGACATGCAGGAAGCATGCTGGGACATGGTGACTCAGATGAAGGAGGATGTTCTGGCTATGCTGGAAGTTGACAACGATGGAGTCCGCACTCATGCTATCAAGTTCACAGAGTCTCTCATCATCACTCTTTCACCGAGGACGTCAGACTCTGACACTCCCAAGCGCCAAGAGGGAGACATCAGCCTGGATAAAATCTCAAAAGACCATGCCTATATCCGCTACGGTGAGAGGGGATGATTTTCTTTACTGTGACATTTTAAAGCTTTACATACATACATTTTCAGTTGAGTTTTCACCAATGTGTTGTGCAGGATTATAAACTGGGTGGTTTGAGCCTTGAATACTGATTGGCTGACAGCCGTGGTATATTTAAGCAATAAGGCCCGAGGGGGTGTGGTATATGGCCAATATACCACGGCTAAGGGCTGCTGTTATCCACGACGCATTGCTATTATAAACTATTTATCAACGTAATTAGAGCAGTAAAAATAACTTTTGTCATACCTGTGGTATATGGTCTGATATACCACGGCTTTCAGCCAATCATCATTCAGGGCTCAAACCACCCAATTTATAACAGACCGTATGGCAAAACATTTATTTTTACTGCTCTAATTACATTGGTAACCAGTTTATAATAGCAATAACGCACCTCGGGGGTTTGTGGTATATGGCCAATATACCACGGCTAAGGGCTGTATCCAGGCACTCCGCGTTGCGTCGTGAATAAGAACATCACTTAGCCGTGATATATTGGCCATATACCACACCCACTCGTGCTTTATTGCTTAAATGTAGCATTGCTGTCTCTACATGTCTTGATGCACCTTACACAATGTCTGCAATGTCTTCCTAAGATACCCTGTGTGGGGAGGGCAAGTCTGCGCTGGAGCAGCTTCTGAAGTTCATGGTCCACCCTGCTATCTCCAGCATCAACCTGACCACAGCCCTGGGTTCTCTGGCCACACTGGCCCGACAGAGGCCAATGTTTATGTCTGAAGTGGTCCAGGCTTATGAGACTCTGCATGGTCAGTATGGTACTACAGTGAGATTAAACACAAGATCACAAGCTTATGTGTATGATATCTGAAGCAAAGTTCATTTTTATTTCTTTATCAATGCCCTAGAAATTGATCTTGGTCTCCTATTTTGAGTACAGAATCTGATTTTGAATAAGTGGTGAACTGGCTGGAGGTGAAGTTCAGTATAAGTTAAATCATATTTCACTTGTTTTTGTAGCCAACCTACCCCCAACGCTGGCCAAGTCTCAGGTGAGCAGTGTACGCAAGAATCTGAAGTTACACCTGATGGCAGTGCTCAAGCACCCCTGCAGCCTGGAGTTCCAGGGCCAAATCAGCACTCTGCTCCTAGACCTGGGGATGTCCCAGAATGAAATAACCCGCAACACGCCAGCCCCACGTGAACCGCGCAAAAGGCCCCGCCATGAGCCCTACACAGAGGGCAAAAAGCTCAAGATTGGTTAGTTGTAAAGATATTGCACCAGTTACCATTCAGACTGATACCTTTTTTAGAAGTACCTAGTTGACACCTCCACACCCCATAAATCCAGAATCAACCTGCGGTTCCATATGCTAGATCTGTAATCTAATGTTGTCTTACTTTCAGAGCCCGCTCTTATAGAAGATGATGAAGATAAAGAAGAGCCAGCCCCCCCTTCCATCTCCAAGCCCTCCTCTGTACCAGTAGCCCAGTCAGCAATCGACCTCACTGCAGAGTTCTTGCGCCCCCTGCTCTCCCCAGAGAACGTGGCCAATCTGGTAAACTGCTGTGGTAGAATGTGATTTATTCATTTTTGACACCTGGAGGATGTGAGGGCCATTCTCATGCTTGTGTTCCTCTTCCACATACAGGTTCTAATCAGCATGGTGTACTTGCCTGATGTCATGCCAGCGTCCTTCCAGGCCACATACACACCAGTGGAGTCTGCAGGAACAGATGCCCAAATCAAACACTTGGCCAGAATGATGGCCACTCAGATGACAGCAGCTGGAGTTGGACCAGGTTAGAGAGAGAGAGGCGGAAGGAAATAGAACAAGGAAATAAAGATAGCAAAATGACTGAGCACAATGGGCCATCCAATTCACAGATTTCAAAGATGGAAATGTTGATTTTCATTTCTGAAAATCTGTTCTCCAAATTCTTAATTCTAATAAAATCTGTTTCAAACCTTCTCCAATCTATCCCTTAGGACTGGAGCAGTGCAAAGCACGAGATGAGAAAGCTGGAAAGGAGGAGGGCATGGATGAAGGCATAGGGGAGTCCTCCAAAGACCTGCTCATCAAGCGTAAAGTACCAGTTATGGGCCAAGCCATCTCTGTGGTTGGAGGAGGCTATGGAGATAAGAGCCAAACTGAAACGGGGGAAGCCCCCCAGGTCAAGAGGCTGCCTGAGCCCATCCTCCCCTCCACACAGATCAAGTGAGTCTGCAGCAGTACAACTATCACACATAAAAGCAAACCCTGTACCCTACAACCCCTTCATCTACAACCACTCTGCCATTTAACCATTCTGACTGTTTCATTTGTGTCTTTTATTTGATTTGATTTTTTTTTAGAACACCTGGTGCAAGTGGGAAGAGGAAAGTGTTCAGATTAGCTGATGTGATCCAGCCTTTGACAGACACCCAGCTTGAAAAGTTGACCAACATGGCTGTCAAGCGCATCCTGCACTCAGAAAAAGCTATAGCACAGAGTGGGATGGCCCATGTGAGTGTTTCAAAACATTCTTCCTCTCCGGTAGAGAAATAAACCAAGGCATCAATTTCCATAGTAACTAACATCTATAGGAAGAGACAAACATCTTATTTGAGTCTGTGATGTAGCCATATGTCAAATTTGATTGGTCTTGTACACATTTTGCAGATGTTATCGTGGGTGTAACAAAATACTTATGTTCCTAGCTCCAACCGTGCAGTAATATCTAACAATACACGCAAATCCCCCAATAAAAATCTAGAAATATTAGAACGCATGGTCAATATGGTACTACAGTGAGATTAAACACAAGATCACATACTTATGTGTATGATACCTGAAGCAAGGTTTTTTTTTATCAATGCCCAAGAAAATGATCTTGGTCTCCTCTTTTGAGTACAGAATCTGATTTTGAATAAGTGGTGAACTGGCTGGAGGTGAAGTTCAGTATAATTAGTTGTACTGCTTCAAATGAAGAAATCTAGAAATATTAGAACGAGTGACGTCTGAGTCCGGAATATAAATATATATGTACTCTTCCTGGCAGGTGCGCGTGAAGCTGCTGTCCAGACTTGTGACTCAGTTTGAGGGGATGATGAAGGATGATGTGCTGGAGTTCATTCTGGAGGACATTAGGACCAGGAGCGACCTGGCCTTCTCTCTTCTTTACCAGGAGTACAACACATACCTCAGTCAGCAGCCCACTGGCTTGTTGGACAGCTACGACCACTGCCTCTTCACTCTACTGTCCGGCCTGCAGGAGAAGCCCGAGCAGAGGGATGGGTGAGGACAGTTACGTTGTTCTTCTGTGGACACCAGCTAAAGGGCTCCGCAGTCAAATAGCAATTACCTAATCCACTTTCCTATCCATTTCTATCCCTTCTCCTAGGCTTTTCACAAAGATTGTGCTGGAGGCTCCGTTAATTACAGAATCTGCTTTGGAAGTAATACGACGGTACTGTGAAGATGAGGTAATGACATTTGATTGTCTTTAAACTTGAGCAAATAATTAAAATAACGTACCAGCTTTGTCATCATGACACTAGTGATTTTGTTTTTGGTTGAATGTGTTTCAGTCGCGGGTGTACCTCGGCATGACTACTCTAAAAGAGCTGATTGTAAAACGACCTTCAAGGCAGTTCCAGTACCTCCATGTGCTTCTGGATCTCAGCTCACATGAAAAGGAGAAGGTAACATAGTCAAATGAACAAAACTGAGTCTCTGTTGCTGCTGGCTTGTGTTTTTCTTTAGTTAACTGTTTTCTGTCCAGGTGCGCTCCAATGCCCTGTCCTTCATAAAGCGGATGTATGAGAAAGACCAGCTGAGGGACTATATTGAGAAGTTTGCCCTGAACTACATGCAGCTCCTCGTACACCCTAACCCTCCGTCGTTACTTTTTGGGGCTGACAAGGATACAGGTTTGACTTCCAGTTTAACTTTTATACACACACGACAATGTCCCTCTCTTCCCCACTGACCTAACCATGTCTGTTTGTCCCTCTCACTCCCACAGAGGTGGCCTCCCCCTGGACAGAGGACACAGTGAGGCAGTGTCTGTACCTCTACCTGTCCCTTCTGCCTCTCAACCACCGCCTGGTTCATGAGCTGGCCTCTGTCTACACTGAAGCCATTGCTGACATCAAGCGCAGTGTGCTTCGAGTGATAGAGCAGCCAGTAAGCCCCTTCTTCTTACCCACTCTCTTTAGTTTTGTCTAATTCCTTTCACTCTCCCTGCACCAGTCTTTGGTCCTCTCTGCCGTTTGGCTTGCTTGTCCACCAGTGTGTGTTTGTGAGTTTTCTCCCTGCCCAATAGATCCGTGGAATGGGGATGAAGTCTCCACAGCTTCTGCTGTTGGTTGAAAACTGTCCTAAAGGAGCAGAGACTCTGGTCACTCGCTGCCTGCACATTCTCACTGATAAAGGTAAAGTGTATTTCACTCCACTGCCCAGCTTATTCGCAGATGGTCTGTGTGCTTGGCAAAAGGGAGATGAGACGGGAATGTCAGCTTCTACATGGACTCTTGTCTTTCCTTAGTGCCTCCGTCACCAGAGTTGGTGGAGAGAGTGAGGGACCTGTATCACAAACGAGTGCCCGACGTTCGTTTCCTAATTCCTGTCATCAACGGCCTGGAAAAGGTAAGTTCCTCAAAGAAACAATGGTGTCATTCACAAAGTGCTACAGTAGGGAGATAACTGAGACATTAAAACAACAGGATCAGTGTTACATTGATCAAATCAAATTTTATTGGTCACTTGTGCCGAATACAACACGTGTGGACTTTGCAGTGAAATGCTTACTTACAAGCCCGTTCCAACAATGCAGAATTAAAAAGTAAGACAAGTATTTGCTAAATAAAAAAGGAAACCGTAACAATGGAAACAATAACAAAGCTATATACAAGGAGTACCAGTACCTAGTCAATGTGCAGTGGTACGAGATTGAGGTAACACAGTATGTACATATGGGTAGCGGTAAAAGTGACCAGGCAGTCAGGATATATCATAAACAGAGTTCTACCTGATTCTGCTGTGTTTCTGTGTACAGAAAGAGGTGACCCAGGCTCTTCCCAAGCTTATCAAGCTCAACCCCATTGTGGTGAAGGAAGTCTTCAACCGTCTCCTGGGAACCCAGCATAGTAAGATCCCATCACATCTTCCAGTGATTGCTGTCCACATGTGTATGTCACAAGTGTGAATGACGTGTAATAACGCTGTCATCTCTCGTTACTAGGCGAGGGTAGTTCCTCAATGTCTCCTCTCACCCCTGGCGAGCTTCTAATTTCTTTACACAATGTTGACTCAACAAAGTGTGACATGAAGTCCATCATAAAAGGTAAGTTGTCTTCTACCTGAGAACCATTCAGTTTTGTTTTCTCTGGTACACTATTACACATTGTTACCAGTGATATTTTTCTGTTGGAACATTTCTGAGCTGATCAAAGTGTATTATTTGTGTGTCCATGTCTGCAGCCACCAACCTGTGTTTTGGGGAGAAGAATGTGTACACGTCAGAGGTCCTGGCTGTGGTAATGCAGCAGCTGATGGAGCAGAGTCCTCTCCCCATTCTGCTGATGAGAACAGTTATCCAGTCCCTCAGCATGTACCCCCGCCTGGGAGGCTTCGTTATGAACATCCTGTCCCGACTCATTGTCAAGCAGGTCAGCAAACTAGGAGTTTTTCTCCTACACTGAGCATTCAGTTAAGCCAACATTTAGACACCGACTTGATTTGATGGCTTTGCTGTCTAAGAACACAGGATGCCGGTAACCTGCTATATGTTATACACTGCCGTTCAAAAGTTTGGGGTGACTTCAGAATTTCCTTGTTTTTGCTACGAAAAGCAAAAAGAATTGTCCATTAAAATAACATAAAATTGATCAGCATTTTGGGGTTCGATTACAGGCTCAAAATGAACAGAAACAAATCATTTTCTTCTGAAACTCGTCAGTCTATTCTTGTTCTGAGAAATGAAGGCTATTCCATGCGAGAAACTGAAGATTTCATACAACACTGTGTAATACTCCCTCCACAGAACATCGCAAACTGGATCAAACCAGAATAGAAAGAGGAGTGGGAGGCCCCGGTGCACAACTGAGCAAAAGGACAAGTACATTATAGTGTCTAGTTTGAGAAACAGACGCCTCACAAGTCCTCAACTGGCAGCTTCATTAAATAGTATCCGCAAAGCACCAGTCTCAACGTCAACAGTGAAGAGGCGACTCCGGGATGCTGGCCTTCTAGGTAGAGTTCCTCAGTCCAGTGTCTGTGTTCTTTTGCCCATCTAAATCTTTTATTTGTATTGGCCAGTCTGAGATATTGCTTTTTCTTTGCAACTCTTCCTAGAAGGCCAGCATTCCGGAGTCGCCTCTTCACTGTTGACGTTGAGACTGGTGTTTTGCGGGTACTATTTAATGAAGCTGCCAGTTGAGGACTTGTGAGGCATCTGTTTCTCAAACTAGACACTCTAATGTACTTGTCCTTTTACTCAGTTGTGCACCAGGGCCTCCCACTCCTCTTTCTATTCTGGTTATAGCCAGTTTGCCCTGTTCTGTGAAGGGAGTAGTACACAGCGTTGTACGAGATCTTTAGTTTCTTGGCAATTTCTCACATGGAATAGCCTGTATTTCTCAGACCAAGAATAGACTGACGAGTTTCAGAAGAAAGATCTTTGTTTCTGTCCATTTTGAGCCTGTAATCAAACCCACAAATTCTGATGCTCCAGATACTCAACTAGTCTAAAGAAAGACAGTTGTATTGCTTCTTGAATTAGTACAACAGTTTTCAGCCTTGCTAACATAATTGCAAAAGGGTTTTCTAATGATCAATTAGCCTTTTAAAATGATAAACTTGGATTAGCTAACACAACATGTCATTGGAACACAGGAGTGATGGTTGCTGATAATGGGCCTCTGTACACCTATGTAGATATTCCATAAAAAAATCTGCCGTTTCCAGCTACAATAGTCATTTACAACATTAACAATGTCTACACAGTATTTCTGACCAATTTTATGTTATTTTAATTGACAAATACAGTGTAGACATTGTTAATGTTGTAAATGACTATGCTATATATTTTGATTTGTTTAACACTTTTTTGGTTACTACATTATTCCACATGTGTGATTTCATAGTTTTGATGTCTTCACTATTATTATACCATGTAGAAAATTGTAAAAAATAAAGAAAACCCCTTGAATGAGTAGGTGTGTCCAAACTTTTGACTGGTACTGTATATACATATGTGTGTCCCTGTTTGTTGTGCAGGTGTGGAAGTATCCTAAGGTGTGGGAGGGCTTTGTGAAGTGCTGCCAGAGGACCAAGCCGCAGTCCTACAGCGTGCTGCTGCAGCTCCCACCAGCTCAGCTTACCAGTGTGTTTGAGCGCTGCCCGGAGATGAGGGAACCTCTTCTACAGCATGTCCACTCTTTCACCCCCCACCAGGTAGCTAGCTAACGTTGTCTCTTTATTTTAGTGGGAGACATTTTAAGCTCATACAAATGAAATGCACCAGTGTAAGAAAGTCTCTCTATTGTTTATCAAACTGATCCAGCTCCCTATTTATCTGTCTCTCATAACAAAACCTTCCCTGGTTGTTGTTACAGCAAGCCCACATTCCCGCCTCCATCATGACAGTCCTGGAGGCCAACAGCAAGCAGCCAGAACCAGAGGCCATGCAGCCTGTAGTATTGGAGAGACAAGTAATGGGCACAGAAACAACAGATGGCTATGTGTCTGTCTGTCACTAACGATTGTCATGTCTAAACTCTTAATTATGTCTTTTACTTTTTTATTTAATTGTATTATTCTTCTTTCACTACATACAGGTTGAGACACCCATTGCAACCATCGCACCCAATGTAACCATTGCACCCGTTGCAACCTTCGCACCTGTTGCAACCCCTCCAGTACGGGCAGAACCTATTCCAGTACCGCTGAGAGATCCAGAGCCAGCAGTCCAGCAGCATCTGCCAAATAAAAAAGAGGAAGAGGAGCCCATGGAGGAAGGAGAGACGGCCCCTGCTAGTCAAGAGGAAACTGCAGACACCACTTTGCAGGTAAGTCGAGACTATTGTCATTTTGTCGCCGTTACAGCAGTTGGTTGTATTTGTGGAAAGTTTTGAAAAGGTGTAGATTGACACAACTGGTGTCTTGCAACTGACAACCAGCAGAATAATCTACAGTCACTGAGCTTCCCTTCAAAATAACACTTATAAAAGCCATGCTGAAATATTATTACATATAGATAGTGTGTGTATATAATATAACTCTAATCAATGATGTTTTCTACCAGGTGGATTTGCCAGTAGTGGAAGAAAACCCCACTCTGGATCCTATAGAGACCGTGGAGGAACCAATGGAGGAGGCACCTGCTGAACCTTCAGATGTCACTGACCAATTAAAAGATGTCACCGAAGACGGTACCACAGAACCTGAGACTGGCACAGGAGATGCAGAATGATGTTCCATCTAAGGAGAAGTCATAAAGTACACTATAATGAACCGAGGGTGAACTGTTGCGAAATTGTTTTGACTTCACCTTTGTATTTGTACTGGCTCTTACCTGTATGAACCTCTTGAAAATACACATTCTTGGTCATCCAAAAATATCTACGTTATGTGTCCTTAGTTTTGTATTTGTCGAAATTGAGAAATGCACTGCGGAACTCTAGTCAGGAAAAATATTTACTACAATTTATTTTACTTTAGAAAGTCCTTAATAGAAAATGTATTTGTCATGAAAATAAAACAGATTTGTTTATTTGTTCCATGTCTTTTTATTGTGCCCTAAATATACAAAATATGTATAGCATATGTGTACTGATCAACTCTCTGTCAAAGGTGGTCAGTGAATTCAACCTTTATTTCATGCTTCGATTGAGACAACCTGCAGCAAGATCCTGCATGTCATTACATTTTTAAAGACTGTTAGGAGTGGAGGATATGCTGCGGCTTGTGGACATTTTATGCATGAAGTACCACGAGCACAGCAACAGTATTATTTACCCTAGAAACAGGCCGCTGGTAACGTGGACTTTCTGGAAAGGAACTTGGATAGCAATTTTCAAAAGCTATCTGTTGATATTGGCCTTTTTAATGTTTTGGAAAAGTGTTGATTTCTAACGCATGATAAACAACCTAAACTTAAGCGCGGTACTGTGTGTTAGCGAGTTGTTTTCTGTTTTGTTGGGAACGAAAGAAATATGGAGTCAGAGGGAGCACCACTGAACGATCAAAGGGAGCAGACATCGATCTGCTTCAAGGCCTTTATGCTAAAAAATAGTACAACAAGTAACCTCAACCTGTGAGTATTTGTATGAAAGCAATAGTGGATGGGTGATGCTAGTGTGTAAGTAAAGTATGACACTCTTCTCCAACCTTTCCAGCTATGACCATTTGGCACGGGTACTGACCAAGGTGATGGATGAGCGCCCAGAAAATGTGGTTGACGTAATTGAAGACATGAGCCATGAGGTGAAGCGGGGATTGCTGCTGGACAAGCAGAGCACATTGAGAGACATACCTCTGTCGCCTGCTGCACATCTCCTGGCTGAGCAGCAGATGTTGCTGTTTTCATGGGGAGGGGGTGATGATGGTGACCAAGAGGTAAGGTGGCCAGGGCTGCGTTCAGTACCAAAAATGTAATAGAACGTTCAATTGAACGGAAACGCTGCAGTACTGAATGACCTGTGGAAAAACAAACACACAATATATACACAAAGTATGTGGACACCCCTTCAAATTAGTGGATTCAGCTATTTCAGCCACACCCGTTGCTGACAGGTCTATACATTTGAGCACACCGCCATGCAATCTCCATAGACAAACATTGGCAGTAGAATGGCCCGTATTGAAGAGCTCAGTGAATTTCAACGTGGCACCGTCATAGGATGCCACCTTTCCAACAAGTCAGTTTGTCTAATATCTGCCCTCCTAGAGCTGCCCCGGTCAACTGTAAGTGCTGTTATTGCGAAGTGGAAACGTCTAGGAGCAACAACGGCTCAGCCGTGAAGTGGTAGGCTACGCAAGCTCACAGAATGGGACCGCAGAGTGCTGAAGCGCGTCTGTCCTCGGTTGCAACACTCACTACCGAGTTCCAAACTGCCTCTTGAAGCAACGAAAGCACAAGAACTGTTCGTCGGGAGCTTCATGAAATGGGTTTCCAAGGCCGAGCAGCCACACACATGCACAATGCCAAGCATCGGCTGGAGTGATGTAAAGCTCACCGCCATTGGACTCTGGAGCAGTGGAAACGTGTTCTCTGGAGTGATGAGTCACGCTTCACCATCTGACAGTCCGACGGACGAATCTGGGTTTGGAGGATTCCAGGAGAACGCTACCTGCCTGAATGCATAGTGCCAACTGTGAAGTTTGTAGGAGGAGGAATAATGTTCTGGGGCTGTTTTTCATGGTTCTGGCTAAGCCCCTTAGTTCCAGTGAAGGGAAATCTTAACGCTACAGCATACATTGACATTCTAGACGATTCTGTGCTTCCAACTTTGTGGCAACAGTTTGGGGAAGGCCCTTTCCTATTTCAGCATGACAATGCCCCCGTGCACAAAGCGAGGTCCATACAGAAATGGTTTGTCGAGATCGGTGTGGAAGAACTTCACTGGCCTGCACAGAGCCCTGACCTCAACCCCATCAAACACCTTTGGGATGAATTGGAATGCCGACTGCGAGCCAGGCCTAATTGCCCAACACAGCCAGACCTCACTAATGCTCTTGTGGCTGAATGGAAGCAAGTTCCCACAGCAATGTTCCAACATCTAGTGGTAAGCCTTCCCAGAAGAGTGGAGGCTGTTATAGCAGCAAAGGCGAGGACCAACTCTTTATTAATGCCCATGATTTTGGAATGAGATGTTCAATGAGCAGGTGACCACATAGTTTTGGTCATGTAGTGTATCTCAAAGTCTGTTCAGGAACGTTTTTGGGAAAACGTGTTGTTCAGCAAACTGAACGCACTATTTACCACAGCCACAACGTCTATATTGTAAAAATTCATTGGGGGGAAAAAAATGTACTTTTTGGTCTTAATTTAAGGTTAGGGTTAGGCACAAGGCTAGCAGTGGGGTTAGGTTTAAAATGAGATTTTAAGAAGATACATTTTAGAAATATCTCTGTGACTGTGGTAACCAGTGACGACCCCGATTTAGGTGTCCTGTCTAGAGCTGTCCCCGGAAAGTCCTCAGAAAGAAAAAAGCAACTCTGAAGTTACATTGAGGCTGATATAGCCAGCCTATCAATAATAAAACGCTGTATTCGCATTTAAAATGATGTATATCCCTGTACCCAAATCGTTTGCTCCAGCGGCTTTGCAGCCGACCTTTTATGAGAACGTTTAGTTAGTGATACATTGTAACCACCGCATGATCAACCATGCCCATGGTCAGAAAGTGCATCCAACAGCATAGGCTACCAAACTTGGGTGATTCAAAAATGACTAAATAGGCTAAGATTAAGAAAACGGTGGAGGGGTAATACATTTCTGTGTTATAATTAATACAAATATTTGAAAGTACTCACTGCCGGCCCGCTCATTGGGCGCCTGTGGTGGCATATTGATGAGGGCGGCACTTTATGAGCTAAACTGGCCGATACGCACCACTAACAACAACACAAAAAAACTCACATAATTCTGTCAAAAAATAATATACATTTCTCTCAAACAGTGGCATATGGGCCGCAAAATATTTAGCTTGTCCATTCCCAGCGCGCCTCTCCAGGGTGCTGTTGGAGAGATGCATCGCTGCAGCGCTCCACCAACGTTCCTAAAAAAATCGCATCTAAAAATCGTACATAAATCATGTAGCAGATATAGGATATGGTAGAAATAGTTTGTGACCTTTTCATTAGTCTACAGGCTGGAGAGAAAATGTATGACAATGTAATGAGACACTTTTTACATAATGCAGGTTTTTCAGATCAAATAGCCTAACCTAAATGGCGCTCAATCAAATAAAAAAAGCGCTGTCATTTTAACAAACAACATACCCTAAAAACAGCACAGGTCAAAGTAAAATGGACAATATGGAATGGACAATGACAACTGTTTTCCATAAGTTTCACCCCATTGTCATGATCAATGTGGTTTCCTGTTTGTATCAGTAGATTTTTGACAAGCTGATCATAACGAAAAATAAAATACTTCTGCATTTCCCGCTGTGTAAACACATAGCAAATAGGCTCACTATAACTCCGTATAAAGTTTGGTAGCAGATATTCAGAGTTTAAATAGCCAAATTGATTAGTCACAGGAATCAGGACTAATAAAGCAGATGTAATGGCCTGTTTTACAAACGCTGAGCCTATACCACATGGATGGGCATTCATAAAATTAAATTGCGGGCCGAAATGGTAGGCTACACCCCAGTAAGCACGAGCCGACGTTTTTTGGACTTATTTGTGTTTTACAAACGGTAGGCTTACCACAGATGGAAATTCATAAAATGTAATTTCAGGCAACACTGTAGGCTACACCTCAGTAAGCACGGCCGGGCGACGCCTTTCGAATGTCTTTTTTGGTGCAGTTAGGGACAGGTCTTGATTTCCACATCCACAGACATTGGTTTTTGGTCCGGTCCGGAACAAATCTGAACCAGTCATAGACGTCGATGTTTGGTTCAGATTTGGTGTGGTCCAGACTGGCCTTTATTTCAATTCTCACGGTCATTGATTTTTGGTTCGGTCTGGTCTGGACCAAATCTGAACCAGACATTGACCAATCATAGAGGTCTATTTTTGGTGATTTTGTCCAGTCTGGACCAGCCTTGATTTGGCCCAAACAGATATTATTTTCAACATTCATTCAGAACCAAACATTTGCCTGATTTAAACATCCGGAAAATACATATTTTCAACGTCAGGAAAATACGTTTTTTTTTAACTTTCTTTCAGAACCCAAAACGAACCTGATTTCAACATCCGGAAAATGCGTATTTTTCAACGTCCGAAAAAGATGGCTTTTCAACGTCCTGGAAAATATGTATTTTAAACATACAGAAAATATATTTTCACCTTTCATTTTGCTTAAAGGGACTATTCTAGTTTTCGGGCAGCATTGGTCTGGCAGAACGGCAAGGAACGGCCCTGATAAGTGCTGTAGTGAAATTTGATAGTAAAATATAGTTCCATTCCATTGTTTTTTATATACACTGCTCAAAAAATAAAGGGAACACTTAAACAACACAATGTAACTCCAAGTCAATCACACTTCTGTGAAATCAAACTGTCCACTTAGGAAGCAACACTGATTGACAATAAATTCACATGCTGTTGTGCAAATGGAATAGACAACAGGTGGAAATTATAGGCAATTAGCAAGACACCCCCAATAAAGGAGTGGTTCTGCAGGTGAGGACCACAGACCACTTCTCAGTTCCTATGCTTCCTGGCTGATGTTTTGGTCACTTTTGAATGCTGGCGGTGCTTTCACTCTAGTGGTAGCATGAGACGGAGTCTACAACCCACACAAGTGGCTCAGGTAGTGCAGCTCATCCAGGATGGCACATCAATGCGAGCTGTGGCAAGAAGGTTTGCTGTGTCTGTCAGCGTAGTGTCCAGAGCATGGAGGCGCTACCAGGAGACAGGCCAGTACATCAGGAGACGTGGAGGAGGCCGTAGGAGGGCAACAACCCAGCAGCAGGACCGCTACCTCCGTCTTTGTGCAAGGAGGAGCAGGAGAAGCACTGCCAGAGCCCTGCAAAATGACCTCCAGCAGGCCACAAATGTGCATGTGTCTGCTCAAACGGTCAGAAACAGACTCCATGAGGGTGGTATGAGGGCCCGACGTCCACAGGTGGGGGTTGTGCTTACAGCCCAACACCATGCAGGACGTTTGGCATTTGCCAGAGAACACCAAGATTGGCAAATTCCCCACTGGCGCCCTGTGCTCTTCACAGATGAAAGCAGGTTCACACTGAGCACATGTGACAGACGTGACAGAGTCTGGAGACGCCGTGGAGAACGTTCTGCTGCCTGCAACATCCTCCAGCATGACCGGTTTGGCGGTGGGTGGGGTGGCATTTCTTTGGGGGGCCGCACAGCCCTCCATGTGCTCGCCAGAGGTAGCCTGACTGCCATTAGGTACCGAGATGAGATCCTCAGACCCCTTGTGAGACCATATGCTGGTGCGGTTGGCCCTGGGTTCCTCCTAATGCAAGACAATGCTAGACCTCATGTGGCTGGAGTGTGTCAGCAGTTCCTGCAAGAGGAAGAAGGCATTGATGCTATGGACTGGCCCGCCCGTTCCCCAGACCTGAATCCAATTGAGCACATCTAGGACATCATGTCTCGCTCCATCCACCAACGCCACGTTGCACCACAGACTGTCCAGGAGTTGGCGGATGCTTTAGTCCAGGTCTGGGAGGAGATCCCTCAGGAGACCATCCGCCACCTCATCAGGAGCATGCCCAGGCGTTGTAGGGAGGTCATACAGGCACGTGGAGGCCACACACACTACTGAGCCTCATTTTGACTTGTTTTAAGGACATTACATCAAAGTTGGATCAGCCTGTAGTGTGGTTTTCCACTTTAATTTTGAGTGTGACTCCAAATCCAGACCTCCATGGGTTGATAAATTGGATATCCATTGATTATTTTTGTGTGATTTTGTGTCAGTACATTCAACTATGTAAAGAAAAAAGTATTTAATAAGATTATTTCTTTCATTCAGATCTAGGATGTGTTGTTTAAGTGTTCCCTTTATTTTTTTGAGCAGTATATTTCTGCGCAGTGACACCCCTCATTTTCTTTTCCAAAATCAGGTCACTTTACCAAGAGGAGGAACTGGTAAGAAAACAAATTACGATAGTGGTCCTTGCACATTCACTTTACCAAGACTGATCTGGGGACTGAATGAGCAAGTTGTATAGTGTGATCAATAATTAGTTCAATGTGTCTGTCTCATTAGGTAGAAACACCGCTCCCCAATGTGAGTGAAGTTGGCTTCTTACTGGAGCAGGCTGGAGTGGGACTGGGCAGAGAGGAGATGCTGAGGGTTTTCCTGGCACTCAAGAAGTTGGTAAATTCCCAACCACTAGCACGCTGCCGACTCTGGGGTAAAATCCTGGGCACAGAGGGCAACTATCTTGTTGCTGAGGGTGAGTACAGAGATGGGGAGGAGGAAGGGATTAATGAGGAAACAGCGGAAGACGCAGAAGGAGAACCTCGGGATGATGCTGAGGTGGTGGAAGTGGTGAGTTACTGAAAAAACCTGTCTGACTGTATGTTGCTTTCATATTACGTTTCTTCTTTTATGAAAAATGTATAATGACTTTGCTTTTTAGATTGATACACTCCCAAGATCCACTTTCAAGCCGCCACCTGTGGTGCCAACGGAGGACAACCGCACAGGTGTGAACAAATTCACTTACTTTGTGTGCAGAGAGCCTGGCCTTCCCTGGATGAGGCTGCCCACTGTCACTCCTACCCAGATTACAGCTGCGCGCCACATCCGCAAATTCTTCACAGGGAGACTGGATGCCCCCATCGTCAGCTATCCTCCTTTCCCTGGCAATGAGGCCAACTATTTGCGAGCCCAAATTGCTCGCATCTCTGCCGGCACACAGGTTAGTCCACTCGGGTTCTACCAGTTTGGAGAGGAGGAAGGTGAGGAGGTAGAGGAGGGAGCCCGAGACAGCTTTGAAGAGAATCCTGACTTTGAGGGTATTCCTGTTCCTGAAATGGCAGAATCTCTATCCACCTGGGTGCATCATGTTCAACACATTCTCCAACAGGTAACGCTGACTCAAAAACATTCATTTTTCTGTGTGATTTTGATCAGCAATTTTCAGGTATACTCCAGACCATTTTTTTTGTTGCCCTGTAAATTATCATATGGCCTCTCCTAGGGTCGCTGTGTGTGGGTGAACCTGGCTGAGAAGCCTGAGGATGACTTTGAGGAGGAAGCAGATGAAGAGGTGAAGGAGGCTGATGAGCCTGAGCCAGAGGTGGGCCCCCCCCTCCTCACACCACTCTCTGAGGATGCAGGTCAGTCTATTCTAGTCTGTGTTGGCCTACGATAAGGTGAAGAGACATTTTCACTCGATTCTGGTAGCATGTTGTCTGTTATAAAACATTTTATGTATTAAACACATTTTGACTTTTTGCTTGTATGTGCGTTTCAGAGATTACCACCACCCCTCCCTGGAGCTCCAAGATGTCCTCCACCCTCATCTCTCAGTTTGCTATTGCAGTGCTACGCTCCAACCTCTGGCCAGGGGCTTATGCTTATGCCAGTGGAAAGTAAGTTTGGGTTCTTTATTTTCTGAATGTTATTCAGGGAATGTTATGTTGTTGTAACTGTGGCATAGACAACATCCCCAATCAAATAAATGTTTTTGTTGTTTCCTAATTTAGGAAGTTTGAGAACATATACTTTGGCTGGGGCCTGACATTTGCAGGGGAAGCCTACACCCCAACTTTTCCAACAATGCCCCAGCGAGAATACACCAGCGGGCCAGAGATCACAGAGGCCCTGGACCCTAGTCTGGAGGAAGAGCAGGCCCTGAAAGCAGCCCTGGAGGAGCAGAAGACTGCCCAAGATGAGACAGAGGGCCTGGGTGGAGATGAAGAGGATGATGATTGAGGAAGACTTTGTAGGAAACAGACACTACATTACAAAATTGACTGTTGACTAAAGCCATAATTTGTCAAGAAAGCACAAACTAAACAATTCACAGATCAAATGAGGCAGACAATTATATGGATAATGAACTGCTTTTATTGTTTCACTGCAAACTTGCACATCCTTCAATCACAGTCATCTGTAGCTGTGTAATACAGCTGTTTGAGTAATGCATACTTTAATGTACATGTTACCTCTTATTAATCAAGCCAGAAGATAAATGAAAACCAAATGTTTAATCCATGGAAGGTTAATCCATGGAATCATCCTAGTTCTGCCAATAGCACTGAGGTAATCCAGCTTCCTGTGTAGGAATTTAAAGAGGTCTCCTTTGGAATGACAACATAAAAATAGTATCTACAGTATAATAATGAAACAAAATTCAAAATGTTCACAGTTCAGAGATCAATAAATAATGATTAAAAGGGGAATGAATGGCTGATAGTAGACCCACTGAAATAATTATACTCATCAACAGAGTTAAAAACATGTGTTCCATCTCTTCCAAAGTCTTAATTCAATATAAGATAGCAACTAAAAAAAATGTTGGCTGATGAGACTTTGCTATTGTGTAACACAACAGCAGCATAATTGAGCAATGACCAATATATTTAACAGTAGACGCCTCAACTTATGACTAAAACATTGTTTTTAATTAACTAACCAATTTAAGACATATACTGTATGTTCTAGTAGAATATACTGTTGCCTCTGGAACTGTCCAGGTCAGAAATGACCTAAAACCATTAACACTTAAGACAGTTGTGTGGAATTACTATTACACAACACAACAGAAAAAACTACAACAAAGTTATTATCCACCTCATTTGGATGGGCTAGCTAGTACAGTAGGCTACACCTTTATCTACCTGGTGCTATTCTACACAGGGTTTAGCCAGTTCTTTGGGGTCTGGGCCAGGACCCTTATTGCTTGACAACACATCACACAGATTGATAAGTGGATAGACAGTTATGAAACACTAAAGGGTTCAATGCCTGGTGATTAAAGGATGAAACCACTCAGAGAGAAACATTTAAGATTGGTAAGTTATTCAGGAATGTGATGTGATAAAGTTTCAGGAGTAGTGAGGGAGATGATGATTAGTTCTGATGGATTAGTAGAGGGGAGGGGATTAGCGAAGGTCACTCTCGTCATCCTGTATTTGTTTCTTTATCCTCAGTAACATAGTAGTGTTCCACTGATCCAATCTTGAGATGGAGTCAAAGTCCTTCACCTGTTAAGAGAAGAAGAAATGGTTTAATAGACAAACATAATTCAGTTAAGAGGTCGAACAATTATAATTTTTCAATGCCGATACTGATTACTGGAGGACCAAAAAAGCCGATACCGATTGATCGGCCGATTTTTATTTATTTGTAATAATGACAATTACAACAATACTGAATGAACACTTTTATTTTAACTTAATATAATACATCAATCAAATCAATTTAGCCTCAAATAAATAATGAAACATGTTCAATTTGGTTTAAATAATGCAAAAACAAAGTGTTGGAGAAGAAAGTAAAAGTGCAATATGTGCCATGTAAAAAAGCTAATGTTTAAGTTCCTTGCTCAGAACATATGAAAGCTGGTGGTTCCTTTTAACATGAATCTTCAACATGCCTAGGTAAGAAGTTTTAGGTTGAGGTTATTATAGGACTATTTCTCTCTATACCATTTGTATTTCATATACCTTTGACTATTGGATGTTCTTATAGGCACTATAGTATTGCCAGTGTAACAGTATAGCTTCCGTCCCTCTCCTCGCCCCTACCTGGGCTCGAACCAGGAACACATCGAAAACAGCGACCCTCGAAGCATCGTTACTCATCGCTCCATAAAAGCCGTGGCCCTTGCAAAGCAAGGGGAACAACTACTCCAAGTCTCAGAGCGAGTGACGTTTGAAAGGCTATTAGCGCGCACCCCGCTAACTAGCTAGCCATTTCACATCGGTTACACCAGCCTAATCTCGTGAGTTGATAGCCTTGAAGTCATAAACAGAGCTGTGCTTGAAGCATTGCGAAGAGCTGCTGGCAAACGCACGAAAGTGCTGTTTGAATGAATGCTTACGAGCCTGCTGCTGCCTACCACCGCTCAGTCAGACTGCTCTATCAAATATCAAATCATAGACTTAATTATAACACACAGAAATACGAGCCTTAGGTCATTAACATGGTCAAATCCGGAAACTATCATTTCGAAAATAAAACTTTTATTCTTTCAGTGAAATACGGAACCGTTACGTATTTTATCTAACGGGTGGCATCCATAAGTCTAAATATTCCTGTTAACATTGAAGGTTGTGCAATGTATGTCTACTATGTGTCTGCCTATCCCTGTTCTCTCTCCTCTGCACAGGCCATACAAACGCTCCACACCGCGTGGCCGCTGCCACTCTAACCTGGTGGTCCCAGCGCGCACGACCCACGTGGAGTTCCAGGTCTCCGGCAGCCTCTGGAACTGCCGGTCTGCTGCCAACAAGGCTGAGTTCATCTCAGCCTATGCTACCCTCCAGTCCCTAGACTTCCTGGCGCTGACGGAAACATGGATCACCACAGATAACACTGCTACTCCTACTGCTCTCTCCTCGTCTGACTACGTGTTCTCGCATACCCCTAGAGCATCGAGCCAGCGGGGTGGTGGCACTGGAATCCTCATCTCTCCCAAGTGGACATTCACTCTTTCTCCCCTGACCCATCTGTCTATCTCCTCATTTGAACTCCATGCTGTCACAGTTACCAGCCCTTTCAAGCTTAACATCCTTATCATTTATCGCCCTCCAGGTTCCCTTGGAGAGTTCATCAATGAGCTTGACGCCTTGATAAGTTCCTTTCCTGAGGATGGCTCACCTCTCACAGTTCTGGGTGACTTTAACCTCCCCACGTCTACCTTCGACTCATTCCTCTCTGCCTCCTTCTTTCCACTCCTCTCCTCTTTCGACCTCACCCTCTCACCTTCCCCCCCTACTCACAAGGCAGGCAATACGCTTGACCTCATCTTTACTAGATGCTGTTCTTCCACTAATCTCATTGCAACTCCCCTCCAAGTCTCCGACCACTACCTTGTATCCTTTTCCCTCTCGCTCTCATCCAACACTTCTCACTCTCCCCCTACTCGGATGGTATTGCGCCGTCCCAACCTTCGCTCTCTCTCTCCCGCTACTCTCTCCTCTTCCATCCTATCATCTCTTCCCTCTGCTCAAACCTTCTCCAACCTATCTCCTGATTCTGCCTCCTCAACCCTCCTCTCCTCCCTCTCTGCATCCTTTGATTTCCTCTGTCCCCTATCCTCCAGGCCGGCTCGGTCCTCCCCTCCTGCTCCGTGGCTCGACGACTCACTGCGAGCTCACAGAACAGGGCTCCGGGCAGCCGAGCGAAAATGGAGGAAAACTCGCCTCCCTGCGGACCTGGCATCCTTTCACTCCCTCCTCTCTACATTTTCCTCTTCTGTCTCTGCTGCTAAAGCCACTTTCTACCACTCTAAACTCCAAGCATCTGCCTCTAACCCTAGGAAGCTCTTTGCTACCTTCTCCTCCCTCCTGAATCCTCCTCCCCCTCCCCCCCCCCCCCTCCTCCCTCTCTGCGGATGACTTCGTCAACCATTTTGAAAAGAAGGTTGACGACATCCGATCCTCGTTTGCTAAGTCAAACGACACTGCTGGTCCTGCTCACACTGCCCTACCCTGTGCTTTGACCTCTTTCTCCCCTCTCTCTCCAGATGAAATCTCGCGTCTTGTGACGGCCGGCCGCCCAACAACCTGCCCACTTGACCCTATCCCCTCCTCTCTTCTCCAGACCATTTCCGGAGACCTTCTCCCCTACCTCACCTCGCTCATCAACGCATCCTTGACCGCTGGCTACGTCCCTTCCGTCTTCAAGAGAGCGAGAGTTGCACCCCTTCTGAAAAAACCTACACTCGATCCCTCCGATGTCAACAACTACAGACCAGTATCCCTTCTTTCCTTTCTCTCCAAAACTCTCGAACGCGCCGTCCTTGGCCAGCTCTCTTGCTATCTCTCTCAGAATGACCTTCTTGATCCTAATCAGTCAGGTTTCAAGACTGGGCATTCAACTGAGACTGCTCTTCTGTGTCACGGAGGCTCTCCGCACTGCTAAAGCTAACTCTCTCTCCTCTGCTCTCATCCTTCTAGACCTATCTGCTGCCTTTGATACCGTGAACCATCAGATCCTCCTCTCCACCCTCTCCGAGCTGGGCATCTCCGGCACCGCGCACGCTTGGATTGCGTCCTACCTGACAGGTCGCTCCTACCAGGTGGCGTGGCGAGAATCTGTCTCCGCACCACGTGCTCTCACCACTGGTGTCCCCCAGGGCTCTGTTCTTGGCCCGCTCCTATTCTCGCTATACACCAAGTCACTTGGCTCTGTCATATCCTCACATGGTCTCTCATATCATTGCTATGCAGATGACACACAATTAATCTTCTCCTTTCCCCCTTCTGACAACCAGGTGGCGAATCGCATCTCTGCATGTCTGGCAGACATATCAGTGTGGATGACGGATCACCACCTCAAGCTGAACCTCGGCAAGACGGAGCTGCTCTTCCTCCCGGGGAAGGACTGCCCGTTCCATGATCTCGCCATCACGGTTGACAACTCCCTTGTGTCCTCCTCCCAGAGTGCTAAGAGCCTTGGCGTAACCCTGGACAACACCCTGTCGTTCTCCACCAACATCAAGGCGGTGACCCGTTCCTGTAGGTTCATGCTCTACAACATTCGCAGAGTACGACCCTGCCTCACACAGGAAGCGGCGCAGGTCCTAATCCAGGCACTTGTCATCTCCCGTCTGGATTATTGCAACTCGCTGTTGGCTGGGCTCCCTGCCTGTGCCATTAAACCCCTACAACTCATCCAGAACGCCGCAGCCCGTCTGGTGTTCAACCTTCCCAAGTTCTCTCACGTCACCCCGCTCCTCCGCTCTCTCCACTGGCTTCCAGTCGAAGCTCGCATCCGCTACAAGACCATGGTGCTTGCCTACGGAGCTGTGAGGGGAACGGCACCTCCGTACCTTCAGGCTCTGATCAGGCCCTACACCCAAACAAGGGCACTCCGTTCATCCACCTCTGGCCTGCTCGCCTCCCTACCTCTGAGGAAGCACAGTTCCCGCTCAGCCCAGTCAAAACTGTTCGCTGCTCTGGCACCCCAATGGTGGAACAAGCTCCCTCACGACGCCAGGACAGCGGAGTCAATCACCACCTTCCGGAGACACCTGAAACCCCACCTCTTCAAGGAATACCTGGGATAGGATAAAGTAATCCTTCTAACCCCCCCCTTAAAAGATTTAGATGCACTATTGTAAAGTGGTTGTTCCACTGGATATTATAGGTGAATGCACCAATTTGTAAGTCGCTCTGGATAAGAGCGTCTGCTAAATGTCTAAAATGTAAAATGTAAAATGTATGTCATAATGAAGTAAAATTCTGGCAAATTAGTTCGCAACGAGCCAGGCAGCCCAAACTGTTGCATATACCCGGACTCTGCGTACAATGAACGCAAGAGAAGTGACACAATTTCCCTAGTTTAATATTGCCTGCTAACATGAATTTCTTTTAACTAAATATGCAGGTTTAAAAATATATATTTCTGTGTATTGATTTTAAGAAAGGCATTCATGTTTATGGTTAGGTACATTTGTGCAACGACTGTGCTTTTTTCACAAATGTGCTTTTGTTAAATCATCCCCCATTTGGCGAAGTAGGCTGTCTTTGTTAGGAAGAAATGGTCTTCACAGTTCGCAACGAGCCAGGTGGCCCAAACTGCTGCATATACCCTGACTCTGTTGCACAGAACGCAAGAGAAGTGACACAATTTCCCTAGTTAAAATAAATTTGTTAGCAGGCAATATTAACTAAATACGGAGGTTTAAAAATATATACTTGTGTATTGATTTTAAGAAAGGCGCTTTTTTCGCGAATGCGCTTGATAACCTCTCTTGGGTAGGGGGCAATATTTTCACGTCCGGATAAAAAAACATACCCGATTTAATCTGGTTATTACTCCTGCCCAGAAACTAGAAAATGCATATAATTGTTTGATTTGGATAGAAAACACCCTAAAGTTTCTAAAACTGTTTGAATGGTGTCTGTGAGTATAACAGAACTCATATGGCAGGCCAAAACCTGCGAAGATTCTATACAGGAAGTGCCCTCTCTGACCATTTCTTGGCCTTCTATAGCCTCTTTATCGAAAACAGAGGATCTCTGCTGTAACGTGACATTTTCTAAGGGTCCCATAGGCTCTCAGAAGGCGCCAGAACGGGGAATGATGACTCTGCAGTCCCTGGCTGAAAAACAGTAGCGCATCTGGATAGTGGTCGATCTGAGAACAATGACACGGGCGCGCACGTGAAGACACCGTTTTCTTCTTTCAGTCTTTGAATGAAAACAACGTCTCCCGGTCGGAATATTATCGCTATTTTACGAGAAAAATCGCATAAAAATGTATTTTAAACAGCGTTTGACATGCTTCGAAATACGGTAATGGAATATTTAAAAAAAAATTGTCACGACATGCGCCCGCGCGTCACCCTTCGGATAGGGACCTGAACGCACGGACCAAACAGAGGATATTTGAACATAACTATGGATTATTTGGAACCAAAACAACATTGGGTGATGAAGTAGAAGTCCTGGGACTGCATTCTGACGAAGAACAGCAAAGGTAATCCAATTTTTCTTATAGTAATTCTGAGTTTAGTGAACGCCAAACTTGGTGGGTGTCAAATTAGCTAGCCCGTGATGGCGAGCTATCTACTCAGAATATTGCAAAATGTGCTTTTGCCGAAAAGCTATTTTAAAATCTGACACCGCGATTGCATAAAGGAGTTCTGTATCTATAATTCTTAAAATAATTGTTAGGTTTTTTGTGAACGTTTATCGTGAGTAATTTAGTAAATTCACCGGAAGTTTTCGGTATGTTTGCTAGTTCTGAACGTCACATGCTAATGTAAAAAGCTGGTTTTTGATATAAATATGAACTTGATTGAACAAAACATGCATGTATTGTATAACATAATGTCCTAGGAGTGTCATCTGATGAAGATCATCAAAGGTTAGTGCTGCATTTAGCTGTGATTTTGGTTTTTGAGACATTATATGCTAGCTTGAAAAATGGGTGTGTGATTATTTCTGGCTGGGTTCTCTCCTGACATAATCTAATGTTTTGCTTTCGTTGTAAAGCCTTTTTGAAATCAGACAATGTGGTTAGATTAACGAGTCTCGTCTTTAAAATGGTGTAAAATAGTCATATGTTTGAGAAATTGAAGTTATAGCATTTTTAAGGTTTTTGAATATCACGCCACTCGATTCCACTGGCTGTTGACTAGGTGGGACGATTTCGTCCCACGTACCCGAGAGAGGTTAAATCACTTAAATCACCCGTTTGGCGAAGTAGGCTATGATTCTATGATAAATTAACAGGCACCGCATCGATTATATGCAACGCAGGACAAGCTAGATAAACTAGTAATATCGTCAACCATGTGTAGTTAACTAGTGATTATGTTAAGATTGATTGTTTTTTATAAGATAAGTTTAATGCTAGCTAGCAACTTATCTTGGCTCCTTGCTGCACTTGCATAACAGGTAGTCAGCCTGCCACCCAGTCTCCTCGTGGAGTGCAATGTAATCGGCCATGATCGGTGTCCAAAAATGACGATCACCGATTGTTATGAAAACTTGAAATCGGCCCTAATTAATCGATCATTCCGATTAATCAGTCGACCTCTAATTCAGTTATCATGGAATGGCAAGTATAAAAAAAACCTACCGCATCAGTGAATGCGTCAACATCCTGCTCCTCATATGCATCTAGAAGTTTCTGTTAAAATAAGCATAAAGACATGTATTGTATACAATACAACACTCAGGAAATGCCATGTTTTATTTTTGGTTTCTACTACAAATAACCATAAATGTTCAATAAATGATCAACTCAGATAAAAAGCCATTTAAAGAGCTGTTTAACTTTGAAACACAATAGACTTACCTTAACCAGTTTGCATTCTCTAGCGTCTGAGAAGGCTGGAAACATATCCTCATATCTCTGTACAGACAGCTGTTGGTAGACAAGAGATATGAACAGGGTCAAAACTAGTACATAGAGGCTGTGTGATGTAGGTATACAGAAATAAAAGGCTCACCCTTGCATTAAGCATGTCCACACAGAAGTGACACAGAGCTGCTTTGAAGAAGTGGTCTTTAGCGCCATACTTTAACAGGACGCTGTCCATTGCATATGTTCCGATCTAGGAATTACACAAAACAAACTCATAATAAGGTAATTGGGAAAGCCCACTAAGTTTTACGGGCTCCTAACCAAAATGAGCTATTTCTGTATTTTCACATTGTTTGTAAACTCATTTTGTACACAATGTTGATGCTGCCGTCTCTTATGACCGAAAAGAGCTTCTGGACATCAGAACAGCGATTCCTCACCTCGAACTGGACAAAGATAATTTTCTTTAATGAGTCCGATGCGATGGATATACTGCTTTGTCAACACAAGAACCAAATCCCCATCATCAGCATGAAGAAAAGATGGAGGAGGGTGGGGTGCCTTGTAAGAATTCGCAGACGAGTGGGTAAACCACCACTTCCCTCCGTATTATTGGCCAACGTGCCATCATTGGAAAACAAACTGGGCGATCTACAATTAAGACTATCCTACCAACCGGACATTACAAAAAAAAAACGGTAAAATATTAAGTTTTACCGAGACGTGGCTGAACGACGACATCGTCAGGACAGAGCATCTACGCTACCGGTCAAAAGTTTTATAACACCTACTCATTCATGGGTTTTTCTTTATTTTTACTATTTTCTACATTGTAGAATAATTGTGAAGACATCAAAACTATGAAATCATGTAGTACCCAAAAAAGTGTTATATAAATCAAAATACATTTTCTATTTGAGATTCTTCAAATAGCCACCCTTGCCTTGACAGCTTCGCACACTCTTGGCATTCTCTCAACAAGCTTCACCTGGAATACTTTTCCAACAGTCTTGGAGTTCCCACATATGCTGAGCACTTGTTGGCTGCTTTTCCTTAACTCTGCGGTCTGACTCATTCCAAAGCATCTCAATTTGGTTGAGGTCGGGGAATTGCGGAGGCCAGGTCATCCGATGCAGCACTCCATCACTCTCCTTCTTGGTAAAATAGCCCTTACACAGCCTGGAGGTGTGTTGGGTCATTGTCCTGTTGAAGAATGAATGATCGTACCACTAAGCCCAAACCGGATGGCGTGTCGCTGCAGAATGCTGTGGTAGCCATGCTGGTTAAGCGTGCCTTGAATTCTAAATAAATCACAGACCGTGTCACCAGCAAAGCACCCCCACACCATAACACCACCTCCTCCTCCATGCTTAAGGGTAGGAACCACACATGCGGAGATCATTCGTTCACCCACACCGTCTCACAAAGACACAGCGGTTAGAACCAAAAATCTCCAATTTGGACTCCAGACCAAAGGGACAAATTTCCACCGGTCTAATGTCCATTGCTCGTAATACTTGGCCGAAGCAAGTCTTTCCTTCTTATTGGTGTCCTTTAGTAGTGGTTTCTTTGCAGTAATTCGACCATGAAGGCCTAATTCACACAGTCTCCTATGAACAGTTGATGTTGAGATGCGTCTGTTACTTGAACTCTGAAGCATTTATTTGGGCTGCAATTTCTGGGCTGGTAACTTTAACGAACTTATCCTCTGCAGCAGAGGTAACTCTGGGTCTTCCATTCCTGTGGCGGTCCTCATGAGAGCCAGTTTCATCATAGCGCTTGTTTTTTGAGACTGCACTTGAAGAAACGTTCAAAGGAATGATGGACTGTCGTTTCTCTTTGCTTATTTGAGCTGTTCTTGCCATAATATGGACTTATATGGAATATGTATTGGAATATGTATTTTACCAAATAGAGCTATCTTCTGTATACCCCCCATACCTTGTTACAACAACTGATTGGCACAAACGCATTAAAAAGGAAAGCAATTCCACAAATTAACTTTTAAGAAGGCACACCTGTTAATTGAAATGCATTCCAGGTGACTACCTCATGAAGCTGGTCGAGAGAAATTCCAAGAGTGTGCAAAGCTGTCATCAAGGCAAAGGGTGGCTATTTGAAGAATATCAAAATTATTTGATTTGTTTAACACTTTTTGTCGTTACAACATGTGTTATTTCATATTTTTGATGTCTTCACAATTATTCTACAATGTAGAAAATAGTCAAATAAAGAAAAACCCTTGAATGAAAAATACCTCATGATAAGTTGTAGACCACACCATCTACCAAGAGAGTTCTTATCTATATTATTCGTAGCCGTCTTAACCACCACAAACCGATGCTGGCACTAAGACCGCACTCAACGAGCTGAATAAGGCCATAAGCAAACAAGAAAATGCTCATCCAGAAGTGGCGCTCCTAGTGGCCGGGGACTTTAATGCAGGCATACTTAAATCAGTTTTAACTCATTTCTACCAGCATGTCACATGTGCAGCCAGAGGGGGGAAAAAAACAACTCTAGACCCCCTTTACTCCACACACTGAGACACATACAAAGCTCTCCCTTGCCCCCCATTTGGCAAATCTGACCATAATTCTATCCTCCTGATTCCTGCTTACGAGCAAAAACTAAAGCAGGAATTACCAGTGACTCACTCAAAATGGAAGTGGTCAGATGATGCGGATTCTACGCTACAGGACTGTTTTGCTAGCACAGACTGGAATATGTTCCAGGATTTATTCAATGGCATTGAGGAATATACCACCTCAGTCACCGGCTTCATCAATAAGTACATCGACGTCGTTCCACAGTGACTGTACTACGTACATGTCCCAACCAGAAGCAATGGATTACAGACAACATCCGCACTGAGCTGAAGGCTAGAGCTGCCGCTTTCAAGGAGCGGGACACTAATCCGGACGCTTATAAAGAAATCCCGCTATACCCTCAGACGAACCATCAAATAGGCAAAGTGTCAACACAGGACAAAGATTGAATCCTACTACAACGGCTCTGACGCTCATCGGATGTGGCAGGGCTTGAAAAATATTACGGACTACAAAGGGAAACCCAGCAGCGAGCTGCCCAGTGATGCGAGCCTACCAGACAAGCTAAATGCCTTGTATGCTCGCTTCAAAGCAAGCAACACTGAGGCATGCATGAGAGCACCAGATGTTCCAGAAGACTGTGATCACGCTCTCCGTAGCCGATGTGAGTAAGACCTTTAAAACTGGTCATCATTCACAAAGCCGAGGGCCAGATGGATTACCAGGATGTGTACTCAAAGCATGCGCGGACCAACTGTCAAGTGTCTTCACCGACATTTTCAACCTCTCCCTGTCTAAGTCTGTAATACCTACATGTTTCAAACAGACCACCATAATCCCTGTACCCAAGAAAGCGAAGGTAACCTGCCTAAATTATTACTGCCAGTAGCACTCAAGTCAGTAGCCATGAAGTGCTTTGAAAGGCTGGTCATGGCTCACATCAACACCATCATGCCGGAAACACCAGACCCACTCCAATTCGCATACTGCCCCAACAGATCCACAGATGAAGCAATCTCTATTGCACGTCACACTGCCCTTTCCCACTTGGACAAAAGGAACACCCATGTAAGAATGCTGTTCATTGACTACAGCTCAACAACATAGCTTAATGATTATCTATCTTTGTGGGCACTAAGGACCCTGGGACTAAGCACCTCCCTCTGCAACTAGATCCTGGACTTCCTGATGGGCTGCCCCCAGGTGGTAAGGGTAGGCAACAACACATCTGCCACACTAATCCTCAACACTGGGACCCCTCAGGGGTGCATGCTTAGTCCCCTCCTGTACGCCCTGTTCACCCACAACTGCGTGGCCAAGCACGACTCCAACACCATCATTAAGTTTGCTGACGACACAACAGCCTGATCAACGACAATGATGAGACAGCCTATAGGGAGGAAGTCAGACCTGGTAGTCTGGTGCCAGGACAACAACCTCTCCCTCAATGTGTGCAAGATAAAGGAGCTGAAAGTGGATAAGAAGGGCCGAACAAGCCCCCATTAACATCGACAGGGCTGAAGTAGAGCGGGTCGAGAATTTCAAGTTCCTTAGTGTCCACATCACCAACGAACTATCATGGTCCAAACACACCAAGACAGCCGTGAAGAGGGCACGACAACACCTTTTCCCCCTCAGGAGACTGAAAAGATTTGGCATGGGTTCCCAGATCCTCAAAAAGTTCTACAGCTGCACCATCGAGAGCATCCTGACTGGTTGTATCACCGCCTGTATGGCAACTGCTCGGCATCTGACCGTAAGGCGCTACAGAGGGTAGTAGGTACAGCCCAGTAAATCACTGAGGCCAAGATTCCTGACATCCAGGACCTATATACTAGGCGTGTTAGAGGAAGGCCCAAAAAATTGTCAAAGACTCCAGTCACCAAAGTCATAGACTGTTCTCTCTGCTACCGGAGAGCCAAGTCTAGGACCAAAAGGCTCCTTAACAGCTTCTACCCCCAAGCCATAAGTCTGCTGAACAATTCAAATGGCCACCCAGACTATTAACATTGAGACCCCCTCCCCTTTGTTTTTACACTGCTGCTACTCGCTGTTTATTATCTATGCATAGTCACTTTACAACTTACCTCGACTAAATTGTACCCCCGCATATACAGTGAGGGAAAAAAGTATTTGATCCCCTGCTGATTTTGAACGTTTGCCCACTGACAAAGAAATTATCAGTCTATCATTTTAATGGTAGGTTTATTTTAACAGTGAGAGACAGAATAACAACAAAAAAATCCAGAAAAACGCAAGTCAAAAATGTTATAAATTGATTTGCATTTTAATGAGGGAAATAAGTATTTGAACCCCTCTCAAATCAGAAAGATTTCTGGCTCCCAGGTGTCTTTTATACAGGTAACGAGCTGAGATTAGGAGCACACTCTTAAAGCGAGTGCTCCTAATCTCAGTTTGTTACCTGTATAAAAAACACCTGTCCACAGAAGCAATCAATCAATCAGATTTCAAACTCTCCACCATGGCCAAGACCAAAGAGCTCTCCAAGGATGTCAGGGACAAGATTGTAGACCTACACAAGGCTGGAATGGGCTACAAGACCATCGCCAAGCAGCTTGGTGAGAAGGTGACAACATTTGGTGCGATTATTCGCAAATGGAAGAAACACAAAAGAACGGTCAATCTCCCTCGGCCTGGGGCTCCATGCAAGATCTCACCTCGTGGAGTTGCAATGATCATGAGAATGGTGAGGAATCAGCCCAGAACTACACGGGAGGATCTTGTCAATGATCTCAAGGCAGCTGGGACCATAGTCACCAAGAAAACAATTGGTAACACACTACGCCGTGAAGGACTGAAATCCTGCAGCGCCCGCAAGGTCCCCCTGCTCAAGAAAGCACATATACATGCCCGTCTGAAGTTTGCCAATGAACATCTGAATGATTCAGAGGACAACTGGGTGAAAGTTGTGGTCAGATGAGACCGCCGTGTTTGGAGGAGGAGGAATGCTGCCTATGACCCCAAGATCAACATCCCCACCGTGACACATGGAGGTGGAAACATTATGCTTTGGGGGTGTATTTCTGCTAAGGGGATAGGACAACTTCACCGCATCAAAGGGACGATGGACGGGGCCATGTACCGTCAAATCTTGGGTGAGAACCTTCTTCCCTCAGCCAGGGCATTGAAAATGGGTCGTGGATGGGTATTCCAGCATGACAATGACCCAAAACACACGGCCAAGGCAACAAAGGAGTGGCTCAAGAAGAAACACAATAAGGTCCTGGAGTGGCCTAGCCAAATCTGTGGAGGGAGCTGAAGGTTCGAGTTGCCTAACGTCAGCCTCGAAACCTCAACGACTTAGAGAAGTACTGCAAACCTGGTGGCCAACTACAACAAATGCCTGACCTCTGTGATTGCCAACAAGGGTTTTGCCACCAAGTACTAAGTCATGTTTTGCAGAGGGGTCAAATACTTATTTCCCTCATTAAAATGCAAATCAATTTATAACATTTTTGACATGTGTTTTTCTGGATTTGTTTGTTATTCTGTCTCTCACTGTTCAAATAAACCTACCATTAAAATTATAGACTGATAATTTCTTTGTCAGTGGGCAAACGTACAAAATCAGCAGGGGATCAAATACTTTTTTCCCTCACTGTAGCCTCAATATTGTTATGTAATTTTCTTGTGCTACTTTATTTTTTTATTTTTTTTAATTCACTTTAGTTTATTTAGTACATATTTTCTTAACTCTATTTCTTGAACTGCATTGTTGGTTAAGGGCTTGTAAGTAAGCATTTCACGGTAAGGTTGTATTCGGTGCATATTACAAATACAATTTGATTTGATCTTGTTTCTCATGGTGTGAGTCCTTTAGGTGCCTTTTGGCAAACTCCAAGCAGACTGTCATGTGCCTTTTACTGAGGAGTGGTTTCCGTCTGGCCACTACCATAAAGGTGGAGTACTGCACAGATGGTTGTCCTTCTGGAAGGTTCTCCCATCTCCACAGAGGAACTCTGGAGCTCTGTCAGACCAAGACCATTCTCCCACAATTGCTCAGTTTTCCCGGGCGGCCAGCTCTAGGAAGATTCTTGGTGGTTACAAACTTCTTCCATTTAAGAATGATGGAGGCCACTGTGTTCATGGGGGCCTTCAATGCTGCAGAAATATTTTACTACCCTTCCCCAGATCTGTGCCACGACACAATCCTCTCTCAGAGCTCTACAGACAATTCCTTTGACCTCATGGCTTGGTTTTTGCTCTGACATGCAATGTCAACTGTGGGACTTTATATAGACAGGTGGGTGCCTTTCCAAATCATGTCCAATCAATTGAATTTACCACAGGTGGACTCCAAGTTGTAGAAACATCTCAAGGATGATCAATGGAAACAGGATGCACCTGAGCTCAATTTCAAGTCTCATAGCAAAGGGTCTGAATACTTATGTAAATAAAGTATTTCTAAAAACCTGTTTTCACTTTGTTATTATGGGGTATTGTGTGTAGATTGATGAGGGGAAAAAAACAATTGAATACATTTTCGAATAAGGCTGTAACGTAACAAAATGTGGAAAAAGTCAAGGGGTCTAAATACTTTCTGAATGCAATGTACATGAGTTAATACACACCTGTTCATAAATGTCAATGGCTTTCTGGTACTGTTCCAGTTGGGCAGTGTAGGTAGCAACTTTCAGAAGGCATTTATTTGCAGCACTACAATTAGATTGGCAAGTAAATAATCAGTTCAAAAGACATTTACACAACACCAAGAGAAAAGTATGAAAATTGGGATGGAATACACCAGTAAATCCCATAAGGGATTACGCAAGAATGTTAAAATACCTCTTTGACTCTTCCCCTTTGTAGTAATCTGCTGCCTGTTCATAGTGACAAATGGCCTGTGGATAAAAAATTCACATTTACTTTTCATGGCCTCTCATTGATATCAAAGGCTGAAATATGTGCGAAAGATCTATGAAAACAGTACATCCAGGCTGTATCACAACCGGCCATGACTGGGAGTCCCATAGGTCAGCGCACAATTGGCCCAGCATCGTCCGGGTTTGGCAGGTGTAGGCTGTCATTGTAAATAAGAATTTGTTCTTAATTGACGTGCCTAGTTAAATAAAGGTGAAATAAAAAAAATATAAAATACATTACAGGATACCACATTCACTATTAGGCTCTTGTGAGTGACTGGCCTTATCAACATCTAATAGCTCACTCTCGTAGATCTCAGCAATAGATATGTGGTGTTTGGCTGCGATGGTGAAACGGCCCTGCAGACAAGAAGAGGTGAAATAATAATCAACACACCATACAACCAGTGCTCCTGAACACTAGGCACAATTGTCTATCATTGAGCAGGCTTGAGATTGACTTCTTTATTATTACACTGTGTAGTGAATGCAGAAATACTCCCAGCTTCTCACCATGTCTGTGTAAATGTCAATGGCTTGGTTCAGGCAGTTGATGGCCTCTGTGGAGATAAAAAGTACATTCAATTAGAAACCCCAAATTACATTATAATAGGGCATATACAGTGGCATATATTCTCGACCCTTGAGAATATAATAACATGTGTGTGTGTGTGTGTATATATCTGTCCCATAACCCAATAATGTTGATAATGCAACTGTAATCTTTTTCAGAGTGTAAAGTAAAACAGGATGTACCCTGTGGGTCTGCTTTTTTGAAAGCATTGCCTGCATCAAGGAAATTGATGGCTCCATCGAGTTTGTTGTCCATCTGCAGATGAAGGTGTGCTGCTTGAGAAAATGCGTTGCCAGCAGCTGGAACAAAATATGAACCAAGATATTATGTTGGTTACACCCCACACACCCCTTGCAGTTCTAAATGTCCACTATTCAATTCTAACCAAATCTTACCACTCCAATTCTTGGCCATTTTGAACATGTTTGCTGCCCTCACATACATGTCACAGGCTTCCTCATACTTGCGGGATGAACCTCTGGAGAAAAAGACAGAAAATATTATTTAGACCTAATACTACATATCACTATCAAAACATGTTGGTCATGACAATGAAGGAACAAGACAAAAAAAAGGTGTTCCCGATATTTTTTCCCCATCCAATTGGAGACAGATTTTTATGCAAATATTTAAAAATCCGTATAAAAACAATATGCCTATTTTCCCAACAGAGATGTTCCCATCAAATTGACTTGTTGCATATACAAGTCTGTGCGTGATGACGTAGTGCACATAACATATATTTTGCTGTTAAATTCCCATGTACTGAATAAAAAACACAAGTTAAATGGGTTTCCAAACAATATTGCGATATATAGCGAGTGTGCCAACTCTGGTATTGGCTAGAGAGCACATATAGCCTACATGATGAGATTATTATTATGGACAAAAGAGCGAGACTATTTTTGTTTGTCAAATGGCAGCCAAACTTCGATTACAGCGTCACCAGAATAAGACCCTCGATAGTGCTGTGGGCTGGAGTGCACTTGCCAATAGCAGACTATATAAAGCAAAAAAAAGTGTGATAACCATCAGTAGAGTGTAAAATCCGTTGGAAACTCATTTAACGTGTATGTTTTATTCCGTACATGGGAATTTAACCGCAAAATATATTTTATTTGCACTACGTCATCGCGCACAGCCTTTTATCTGCAACAAATCCAATTTGATGGAAACATCTCTGTTGGGAAAATGCACATATAGTTTTTAATGCGGATTTATGAATAGTAGCATGAAAATCTGTTGCCAATTGGATGTTAACAAAGTTTATGATTAAGAAAGCGGAGGGGGCAAATTATGGGATATTGTCGATATTTTAACTTTTCTTGCAATCAATCTCAAATCCTTTTTGTAATATTTAATGTAAATGTAATGTTTTGATGCTAATTTCCTCGTTTGATTCCAAAAACTAGAGAAATATTTAGGAAATAAAATCATAATAATATATACGTAGACTATTAAGTATGGAATAAAGATAATTCATAAAGAGAAGCAACAAAAAAAGAGATGATGCAAAACAACTGCAACTCATGAAACAGAAAAGTAACAGAGATATGTTGTCATTATCTTGTTTAAAAACATATTTTTTTTGGGGGGGGGGAAGCAAAAATGAGTTGGCTAAACCACTTAACAGATGGAGCCAGCAAAGTGAAATGACAACACTGTCAGTAGACCACAGATGAATAGGGAATCTGAGTAGACTGTGGCTAAACATTTGGTGTGGGACATAGCTAGTTAGTTAACGTTATCGTCACTGTACATAACGTTATTATTTTAGTGTTTTTTATTGTGTTTCGCAGCTACATACTTTCATGTTAAAATAAATGTATGGGATCTGGAACAAGTGGCGAACGTTAGCTAATACAAAACAAACACGCCAACGATAGCTACCAAAGGTTAGCTAGGCCAGTTTGCGTTTACCCGAACAACGTCCCAAATCCTCGTGAGGATTTCATCTTTTTATCAGCCTCCGTCATGAGAGTCAAAGCCTCCTTCTCTTTCCCGGAATTATCCATCTTTTTAAACCAAATGATTATTCGTGAGCTCTGAAAATCGATCGTGGTATCCACTGCAGAAAACAGTAAACTCAGTTAAACGTATTTATGTTTAACTACGCGTTACGTCACACTGAAACCGGAAGTGTAAAATCAGGTGATCAGTAATAAAAACTCGTGGTGGTATGGTACTTTTCTGAGACATTTTAGCAAAGGTTATCTATATCACTGACCATTACTATTAACAATGGAAGGCTATAAACCACTCAAAGGAAGTTTATATGGAAGTTTTGGCTTTAAATTGGATGCGAAAGGAATCTTAACAGACAAAAGCATAGTTTACTGTTTCCATTGCGAACAGAGCTTTTCCTACCACCGCAGCAAAACAAGCTTGCAATACCATTTGCGAAAAAAACATCCTCTCGTCACTAAAGCTAAACCTAGTGATGATGTAGAGTCAGACTCGGAAATCACAGGTATTTTTGCATGATCATATGCATTCAGTTGGTCAAAATTGTATTTGGTTATTTGAATGTTTCTCGTTTTTCTCAACGTATGCACTTTTGACTATAACCCAAAGTCTTTGATCAGTTCCTGTTCAAAGGTCTTTAGTTTGATAGAGATGGCCTTATTTTGAAACTACGGGCGCCGTAATTTTATGGCGATATTTGTGATACAGTTAAAAAAATTAATATATAATAATCAATTTATTCTGGACTCGAGATAATTAATAGTTGGATATAGTCGTTCATCTCAGGTGAAATATACCATTATCAAAGATCAATGGATCCTAGTCTGAACTGACAGACAGGCCAGGAGCAAAGGTACCTCTAACTCTTTGGTGGAGAAAATATTTCTGTCAGGAGAACATCTTGAGATCCTTAGTCATGTTTTGAGATAGAAAAGGAAATCAACATGCATGCCAAACATGATGGTCATACAATTAGTGCATGTTTTCTGTGCCCTTTTTAGTTAGTTATTGCCAAGGTAGTTAAATGGCAATTATTTTTCTACATGTTAATATTTGGGAGCTATGTAACAAGTCACAGATTGACCTAACATTGAACAAATGTGTATTTATCTTGCATTCCAGTGATCTCTGACAACTCTAACATGGATTTCCGAGGGTACCCGTTGTCCAGCAGTCTTGGACCAAATTTGAGGAGAAGGGGGGATCGGGGAGCACCAGGACTGGTTCTGGATAGACGCAAGTCTACAGTTTGGAATTACTATATCCAGCTTAATGAGATGCATGTTGAGTGTAATATATGCAAGAGACAGTTGTCTTTTCACAACAGCACTACGACTATGAGGGAGCACCTTGTCCGCAAACATAATATACGCGACAATGGGCCACCTGTACTCCATAACACAGTGGTGGCCTTGGCCCCGTTTCCAGCTACATCACCTCAGCCAATGGCCCAGCCCAGATTCCCCTGCAATGTCTCCACTACATCTACTACTGCTAACACATGCATGTTCCAGCCAGATTTGCACGTAGTTGTAAAGGAGGAGCAGCAGGATGCTGACTTATCTCCTGAACAAGGGACGGCCAAACGTGCACGAATCACATGTGCTCCCCCAGATGTAGGAGGCGGTGCCAATGCAAACCCTGTCTGCAGCCGAGATTTGGAACCGTCAAATTCAAATACTGGATTACTATACAGTGAGAACAACCACTTTGGTGATAGCAATCGCAGTGGCACTTGTATCAAGGAGTCCAATGATAAGCGAACTGGGTTCCTGACTGACCTAATATTAGAAGTGGTGTACAGGGACTTGCAGCCACTGTCTGTGGTGGAGGAGAGGGGATTTCGTCTTCTATTGAGCTGCTTAGAACCACAGTACCAAGTGCCATCTCCCTCTCAGCTCGGCAGCCTTATTTGGCATCGCTATGATGTTCTTAAACGGCAACTGCAGCAGTGTCTTCAGTCTGGCCTGGCACCACGTGGCATAACACTTTGCACTGAATACTGGCGGTCAGTAGCAGGTTGTGAGGTGGGAGCAAGCGGCCGGCTGTTCTTCACTGTAAGTGCACATTTTATTGACAAAGACTGGCGCTTGGCCCGTTGTGTGCTGCGGACCCGTCCCATGACCGATATCAGAGAGAGGGCTTGTGGAAGTGGGTTCACTCAATTTGGTGACACCCTAAAGGCAGTTCTCTCTGACTTCCATCTCCCCCAGAGCTCTGTTTTCTGTGTTGTGCACAATACTCCCAGGACCTCAGAGGCCAGAGGTACTGTGAATATGGGACTTCAGAAAGAAAATCAAATTGCTGGACCAGGCCAATCGCCTCAGGATCTCCCAGCGAGCTGGGTAGCATTACACTGTGCAGGGGAAGCCCTCAAACTCTGCATCCAGGAAGGGCTATGGATGGAACCTGTCAGACAGGCTCTTTCTGAGGCCCGTAGGATTATTTCACATTTCCAGCATGACACACCTGCTGCTGCCGCTCTGATCCACAAAGCAGAAGCTGCTAATAAAGCCGGTGCTTGTCTGGCGCTGGATGACCCAGGGCGCTGGGCAACTACTATCGAAATGTGTGAGAGTCTGCTAGGGCTGAAATGGGTGGTGAGCTCAGTTCTAGAGGAGCAGAAAGCTGCTCCAAATTTAGTGGACCACCAGTGGCGCCTCCTCCAGGAGCTGGTGCCAGTTCTTAAGACCATGCGCATCGCTGCCTCCTTTTTGAGTGAGGACATAAATGTGTCCATCTCCGCCCTTATGCCGTGCCTGCATGGCGTATTCCGTGTCCTAAGGCAACACATCGCAGAGAGCAGCTGCCCTGTGGCTCGAGGAGTCATGGAGACCGTGCAGTCAGGAATGGAGCGACAGTGGAGACTGAGTGAAGAGGAGGCCTTACTGGACAGCCCTGCCGTCCTCTCCTCATTCCTGGACCCGAGGTTTAAGGAGCTGCGCTTCCTCAGCCCACATGCACGTAGTAAGCTGCACGACAAGGTTAAAGAACTGTTATCTGCTCAAGCGCAAATAGAGGCAGAGGAAATAAGCAGAGAGCGTGATAAAGGAGGTGATGATGAGAAGGGCAAAGAGGGAAGGGAAAGGGGAGTGACTAATATGAGATTGATTAACTCTCAGTCAACAATCGTTCATCTGCAGCCCCCTTCCTATAATCAAGTGAGCCCAGTGGCCAAAACCATGTACGACATACTGCTAGGAGAGGATCCCACTGAGCGAATGCCTGAGATCCACCAACAGCTGGAGAACTACATTGCAGAGCCGTTGTGCAAACGTAGCCTGTCACCTCTCCACTGGTGGCACTCCAAGGAGCATCGCTTCCCTGCCGTGGCCAGACTTGCCCGTACATTTCTGGCTATTCCTACTACGGCTATGGCTGCAGACAGAGCTTTTGCTCCTAGAGAGACTACTGTTGCTCAACGCAGGGCCATTCTGGGGCCCCAGCATTTGGATCATATTATTTTCCTTCACCAGAACAGTGACTATGTGGAGAAACTGATGGGAGGGTCTATGGGGCATGAAGGAAGGGGCAGTGACAGGAATGGAGCCAAGAAGACAAGAGAGACTCTGTATCAGTCTTTAGTGTCCTATGAGAGCAAGACTTGGATGGGAGGGGAGGAGTTGTGAGCTTGTAGTCAGTCGATATACCTTTATCATAGTAAGAACAGAGTTGTCGATATGCACACTCAACATAGGCCTGTGAGAAAATATCCATCCATTCCTGCCTAAGATTTAGCTGATTTCAACTCATCTAGGTAAAGGGTTGAAAAATCAATGACAAGGCAAAAAAATTATGCAGCTATTGGGCTCAAAGCCACACTTGTGTGCCATCTGTTTTTACATGTAAAAAGTGTCTGGCCTACTAGTGTCTGGCCTACATATCTACATGTGAGCTGTGAATTTTCATCATAAGTCGTTGTAAAGTGCTTTCAATGTGTACCATACCAAATAATATGTATCTTATATGTAAAGTTGTTAGGAGTTGTTGCACTTTGTCCTTGGTTTGCATGAAGTAAAAACACTGGTTCAGCAGCGACGCTTGTTCAATAATTGCAGCATAATGTTCATTTAGAAGTAAGAAATGTCTCAAACACTATCCGTGAAGAACTGTTGCATTAAAGGAATGGTTAAAAAAACATTCAAACATTTTCAAACAAACAAAAGTATTTCAATAACATTTATTTTAAAACAACACCTGAGTGAGACAAATGTAACTTTCATCAACACTCTCACAATAGAGGAAATACCACTTAGGTAAAGCCCAGTACACTTCCTGAACTACAAAAATATAAACGCAACATGTAAAGTGTTGGTCCCATGTTTCATGAGCAGAAAAACAAATCCCAGAAATGTTCCATATGCACAAAAAGCTGATTTCTTTCAAATTTTGTGTACAAATTTGTTTACATCCTTGTTAGTGAGCATTTCTCCTTTGCCAAGATAATCCATCCACCTGACAGGTGTGGCATATCAAGAAGCTGATTAAACAATATGATCATTACACAGGTGCACTCTAAAAGGTGCAGTTTTGTCACAGAACATAATGCCACAGATGTCTCAAGTTTTGAGGGAGCGTGCAATTGCCATGCTGACTGCAGGAATGTCTACCAGAGCTGTTGCCAGAGAATTGAATGTTCATTTATTTACCATATGCCGCCTCAAGTCTTTTTACAGAATTTGGCAGTGTGTCCAACCAGCCTCACAACCGCGGACCACATGTATGGCATTGTGTGGACGAGCAGTTTGCTGATGTCAACGTTGTGAACAGAGTGCCCCGTGTTGGCGGTGGGGTTATGGTATGGGCATAAGCTACGGACAACGAACACAATTGCATTTTATCAATGGCAATTTGAATGCACGGAGATCCCGAGGCCCCTTGTCGTGCCATTCTTCCGTTGCTATCACCTCATGTTTCAGCATGATAATGCACGGCCCCATGCCGCAAGGATCTGTACACAATTCCCGGAAGCTGAACATTTCCCAGTTCTTCCATGGCCTGCATATTAACCAGACATGTCACCCATTGAGCATGTTAGGTATGCTCTGGATTTACGTGTACGACAGCGTGTTCCAGTTCCCGCCAATATCCAACAACTTTGCACAGCCATTGAAGAGGAGTGGGACAACATTCCACAGGTCACAATCAACAGCCTGATCAACTCTATGCGAAGGAGATGTCACGCTTCTTGAGGCAAATGGTGGTCACCAGATAGTGACTGGTTTTCTGATCCACGCCCCTACCTTTAAAAAAAAAAAAAAAAAGTTTTTAAAGTACAAATGCTTATCTGCATTTCCAGTCATGTGAAATCCATAGATTAGGGCCTAATTTATTTATTTCAATAGACTGATTTCCTTATATGAACTGTAACTCTTTTAAATTCATGTTGCGTTTTATATTTTTGTTCAGTGTAATTTGAGTCCCGGATTTATGTTTTCTATGTTACACATAGTCTATGAAACCAGTCTGCCAAACTAACTGGCCTGACTGGCTGATGAATTGCATAGGCATACTTGCTTTCCTATTAATCTTCTGGTTTGGCACAATGGCTGCCAATTTCTTTAAATTATTATTATCCAATAGAGGGAGAGGGGAAGGTCGAGTCATGCGTCCTCTGAAACATGACCCGCCAAACTGCGCTCTTAACACCCACTCGCTTAACCCAGAAGCCAGCCGCACCAATGTGCTGGAGGAAACACCGTTCAACTGACACCCGGTGTCAGCTTGCAGGCGCCCAGCCCACCATAAGGAGTCGCTAGAGCGCGATGAGCCAAGTAAAGTCCCCCCGGCCTAACCCGGACGATACTGGGCCAATTGTGCGCCACCCTATGGGACTCCCGGTCACAGACGGTAATGACACAGCCTGGGATCGAACCCCAGGCTGTAGTGATGCCGCAACACTGCGATTCAGTGCCTTAGAACTTTTTCTTTTCTTATGTCCGAGCTTTTCTTATTCGCCTTCTCAGTAAAAAATGGCATTGTTTCACTCCTCCACCCAATCCCAATTGACATGTCTGTGTTCGGTGCACTTGAACAGCTGTGGTCAACACCCATCTCCACCCTCTGAGCATGTCCCCGAGGCAGCATAGGCTCAGGCAGCTCAGACCACTGTGTTCTATTCACAATTTCCAGCTCATTCTTTGCAATCACTACTTTTCACATTCTTCTACAGCAGAATAAGAGGCTCACCAACACTTCAAGGACCTTTTATTTGTTCTATATTACTCCACCATCATGTCTAGTGGGGGGCTGAAGGACAGAAATGCTGAAACGCTGGAGGATGTCAACGCAGTCACAAAAGAGCTCAAGTATCTTTACTATAAGAGGCTGCTTCCCATAGAGAAGCAATATGGCTTCCAACACTTTCACTCTCCCAGCTTTGAGGATGCCGATTTTGACAACAAACCAATGGTGCTGGTGATGGGTCAATACTCGACAGGGAAGACTACCTTTATCAGGTGACTAAGTTATTTATTCAATCGTAAGGGCTCACGGGCCTATGGCACAGATGCAGTATTTGCCATACAAATGTCTTTCTTTATATGGTGTATGTATGTATATTGCTTATCTCTTTGTGTGTGTGTGTGATAAAGATACCTCCTTGAGCAAGACTTTCCAGGTAGCCGTGTTGGTCCTGAGCCCACCACAGACAGCTTCACTGCCATCATGCATGGGGAGCTGGAAGAACTGATCCCAGGCAATGCTCTGTCAGTAGACCCCAAAAAGCCCTTTCGCCACCTCAACTCTTTTGGAAATACCTTCCTGAACAGGTAAGAGCACATCAGGGCAAAGTTAGTGGCTGTTGGCAAAATAAATGTTTTAATTGAGGTGCAGGGACAGGAAATAAAACAAATCAAGGAGTGGATGGAAAACTGAGAATAGGGAAAGGGGGGACATGAGAAATGAAAAAGTGAGCTGCATTAACTTTAGTGCTACCAAAGAGGAGAAGCTTGGAAATGTTATTTAGAATTTCAATTTCAACACATACTGCATCTTCGGTGATGTTTGAAAAACATGCAAAGTTTGATGCAGACAGTCAAATTCTTGTTAACTCTTTCCCCTAGGTTCCAGTGTGCCCTGCTGCCAAATCAGGTCCTGGAGAGTATCAGCATTATTGACACACCAGGCATCTTATCTTCGGCTAAGAGGAGAATGAGTCGAGGTCAGATGCAAGAAAGATAAATTGAATGGGGGGTGGAGAAGTCCTACTGTCCTAATATATATCTCAAATCAATTGTTTGAATTGAAAAATGTTTCAGTAGTCCATGTATTCTGCATACACCTTATCCTGCTGGAAGTTTGACTTGTAAGACGGGTGTTGATTAAAAAACAATAATAATAATTTGGAGGGTGCTTATATTTGTACAAGTGTGTTTAATACACTTGTGAATTGGAAATGTTTTTGGGGGATATCCCAACTCTCCCTGAGACACCCTCGGTCCTCAGAGAGAGGGTGGGTCTTGATTTGAAGCAGAATGTATGATGTCAAATTATTGTATGTGTTGTATGGGATGGGAGGACTGTGCAGATTATTTTTACTCTGTGGAGATATTAATCCATGGGTGGAGCTGCTAACAGCCACTCAATCAAATGAAATATTTTAGGTCCACTGGGATTATGCATGTTGACCTAATTCACTGAGTTATTCAATTTCAGTGTTCCACTTTTAATGATTTCATACAACTTCTGTGCTGTTTCTTAATTTAGGCTATGATTTCCCAGCAGTGCTGCGCTGGTTTGCAGAACGTGTGGACCACATCATCCTTCTGTTTGATGCACATAAACTGGAGTTCTCTGATGAGCTCACGCGTGCCTTTGGGGCTCTGTGTGGCTATGAAGACAAGCTGCGTGTGGTACTGAATAAAGCAGACCGGGTCGACTCTCAACAGTTGATGCGAGTGTATGGTGCTCTCATGTGGTCACTGGGGAAGGTGTTTCAAACCCCTGAAATACTCCGGGTTTACATCGTCTCCCTCTGGTCACAGCCACGTCTGTTGTCTGACCACTGTCAACTGCTGGAGCTTGAGGAACTGGATCTTTTGGCAGATATCCGGAACCTGCCTCGAAATGCTGCCGTACGGAAACTTAATGACCTAGTTAAGAGGGCACGCCTAGTTAGGGTGAGGCACGTTTATTGTCTATATTCATTTGATATAATTGTTTATGAATGAACATAAGTGTATACTTTGAGAGCATTTGCACAGGCATGAATCTATAAAAATGATGGACTCTTTTGAAACCAAGGTTAAGTGCTTCCCATCTTTGTCCTCTTCACTCTAGGCCCATGCACATATCATTAGCCATCTCAAGCAGGAGATGCCCACAGTTTTCTGCAAGGAGAGCAAAAAGCAGAACCTGATCTATGAGCTTCCTCTCATCTTCTCCAAGATTCAACAGCAACAGCGAGTGCCAGCTGGTGACTTCCCTGACTGTGCCAAGATGCAGGTCTGCTACCCTCCCAATTTTGTTGCATGCATATTTGGTTGGATTACCTATTCCATTTACCAAGAACTCATAATTAGAGTCCTATGTTTTGTGCAGTCATAATGTGACATAGTAAGATTTTATCCTGTATTTTAAGCCATCCAGAAATAAGAATTACACAAAAAATGTAAGCAATTGTCTGACAATGGCGCTGTACCAAAAGGGAAGAATTTAATGAAAAGGCTTCAAATAAAGGTTAAAATCCAGTCATGTCACATGATTGCACAAAACACAGGGCCCTACTCATAATGGTTATTGCTGATGTGTTTATTACAGGAAACAGAAAGCTGTCAAGATCAGTACAACCTCTAGATAATCAGACCAGTTGATTATCACTTACTCAAAATCATGCTCGTATGACTTTCCTGCTTTTTTCTGTTCTCAGGCACGGCTAATGGGTCAAGATTTCACAAAGTTCAAGACACTCAAGCCCAGCCTAATGGCTTCCTTGGACAAGTTACTGTCCAATGACATTGCAAAGCTGATGCCTTTACTACATCAACAGGACCTGAAGAAGGCTTCCCCGCCAGGGATTCCGGATGGAACCTTCTTGCAAACTGGCAGGTCTCTCTTTGAGCAAGTTACAAAGAGTGGAGAAAGCAGGGAAATACAGAATGATGAGTGGGTGGTGACAAAAGATAAACAAAAATATGATGAGATATTCTACAATCTCTGTCCAAATGAGGGCAAACTGAGTGGTACTAAGGCCAAGGAGTGGATGGTCAGCACCCACCTGCCAAACTCGGTACTTGGCCATATCTGGAGGCTGTCTGATGTGGACTGTGATGGCATGCTGGATGATGAGGAGTTTGCCCTAGCCATCCACCTCATTGAGGCCAAGCTGGAGGGCCATGGTCTCCCAGGAGAGCTGCCTGCCCACCTGGTGCCACCTTTGAAACGTTTGCATAAAGGATTAGCTGTTTAGCTTAGTCTGGCAGGTTGAACAGGAGCCTATGATTGGCTGGGCAAAGCAAAACTAGAGAACATCAAATAATGCAGTCAAAAACAACAACCCTTTTGAATGAAGATAAATAATTAAACAAAACATTTGTTCCTAGAAAAGATGACTGGACAGGATAGATTTCCAACAACTTGGTCATGTCAGGCCACCCACTGATTTTCCCTGAGAAACCACAATCCTGGCAGGATTTTCCTTCCAAATGATGTACTGTCTACAAACACTACGCATTTATATTGTGGATCCTGACACTGGTTCACTCCAATAGATCGCTGGATTGTGAATTGGACTCGTTCTGTCATTTCTTGATATCTTGTTTTGATTATATGTATATTTGTATTGTATTTTAAGAAATACAAATCACTACAAGTGAATTGCCAGTGACAACAATTTCACAGAAATGCAAGTATCTCAAATAAAATAATCAGAAAAAGGTCAGGGGTTACAATTGTATAAAACTATGATAGAGTTGTAAGAATACATTGTTTTGTCATTGACTAATTCTAGAGATTTTATTACATTTGGGGACAGATTTCAAATATTTGTTTTTGTGTATGTAAAATTGACAAGAGAATTAAGAAATGAACAACTAATTCAGTAGCTTGTTTTCATTTTAATAATATATTACATCTTTCATTGTAAATACATGGGTCTTATTAATGAGAGAACACATGCAATTACTTAACTCGCTCCAAAATAACTTTACAGAGTCACACTTATAAAACCTGTGTAGTAGTTTCCCCTTTTTTTTAAATCACAAAACATGCTATTAAAAGTTATTACAATGGTATAGTTTGTGCAATATTTTAAAGTAAATTTGTTTTACTTCATTTGATATACAACATTTGTGAGGGAGCAACCAAGCTTTCTACCATTAAATTTCAGTAATATGTCTACATTCCAGAAGAATTTCCCCGAGAGAGATCTTGTTCTTGGAATGTAAAAGTCCCCTTAATACATTTCTTATCCAGCTGGGGGCAACCATACAACATAAATTGTGCCTCTATCTTGACATGTTCTACAAAACACAAATTATATTTAATTAATTGATTAAAACCTGAAGGTATTGCTTTGCATGTAGAATTAAATTATTTAATGTATTGAGAAGTTATATGTTTTTAAGAACATTCTATAAGAGAGTATATTCCCTTTATCAAATAAATCAAGCAAAAAATATAATGGTTATTTCAAATCACTTAGGGAAGAATAAAGACTTGTTTTTAACAATATCTTTGTTGAAGAAGTGTTTTGTGGGGGCAGAAGATGTGCACATAAGGCAGTATCCAGGCTAAAAGGGCTTCGTTCTCTAAAGTGTAGTTGTCACGTGAATGCAACGATGACGTAGTTGGGAGGTCGAATTTCCCAACCAAACCATTTGATGCAAGCTTTTAGGGGTGGACAAAATTGACTGTTTTATATATTTACTTATGTAAATAAATCTATGTATGAAAACGTTATGTACATGCATAAAAATAATCAAGACTAGAACATGCACTTATTCTTGCCATACTTGTTTTCATGTGAAGTATTTTGGTAAAGCAAAAAACACATCTCTCCTCCTTGGTAAAGATGTGTTCTCTCCTGTGTGAACGGGGACCTCATGAAGATGATTCGTGGGTCGCTCCGCCTTATTTGTTTCATAACGTCAAATATCAAGGAAATAGCCTTACACCGACAACCTTTTTGCAACCACTACCTCTCTCAGAGAAGGGCTGCTGCGACTTGCGATATGGGAGTCAAAGTTCATATCACCTACTGGTAGGTTGCTATTTTTACTACTGCTGACGGTACAGTTTATCCTCCACGCAATGGTTTATTTAGATAACATTACCGCTTGGTTGCTTTTGCGAACTGCTAGATTGATTGTTAGGTAGGAGCAATCGTAGGCCCTCACCCCAAATGATTGGTTCTCTGAAAATGAGTTGCTGTAACTATTTGCTTATAAAGTTGCATATAGATGGCACAGTGAAGTGACACAGTGTTGCTAATCCTCTGTTTCTCATGCCTAGCGGTGGATGAGGGTACGGGCCCAAGGTACGTGTCCATTAAATGTGTAAATAAAACATGTTAGTACATTTTTAATCAAATTGTATCTTTTGATTTAATCATTCTTTCTACATCTGAGTGATATTTATGCCTTAATTTTTAGTTCACCAGACTCAAGACACAGCTTGAGGATGAATTCCCAGGTGATCTTGAGATTGTGAGTCATTTTAAGTAGCCTAAAGAGTAGAAAATTGCAGATGGATGTTACCAGATATTTGTTTCAAGTTACTATACTGACACCCCTCTTTCTGTCTCACATCCTTTCTATCGATCACTCACTCACCAGACTGGTGAAAGCACACCTTCAACCTCTGGGTGGTTTGAGGTGGAGGTGAATGGCAAGTTGGTCCACTCAAAGAAGGTACAGTATCAAACAGTGGAACTTGTTTCTTCACCCAACAAAACATGTGTGCACAGTATGATTAATGAAATATTTTTTTTAAATACAAACATTTGCTTTCTACAGGAAGGGTCAGGCTTTGTGGACAACGAGCAGAAAATGGCAACATTGGTTGATGCCATTGATAAGGTGTTGGGGAAATAAGATAGTGCTGATTATGGAGGTATGAACCACAGGAGGTTTGTGGCATCTTAATTGGGGAGGATGGGCTCATGGTAGTGGCTGGAGTGGAATATTACAAAATAAATGCATCTAACACATGGTTTCCACGATTGTTACACAATGTAATTTTTTTTAATTATTACTTTGGCTTCTTTCTTGTACACTGTTACTGGTAGCAGCATACATCCATTTCAGTGTACATTTTCTTAATTTAAATGTTTTCTCTTTCCACAGTCTGATCTCTGTTTGTCATCTCCTTGACATTGCATAATAATGATGGTGGTGCTCCAATTGTCAAAGACATGGGTGCTGCTTGATGCAACCTGCTCTGCCAGGGAGGTGCCCTGCAGATTGCTTCAACTCCTACAGTGGCACTGCTTTTGTAAGATGGTGGGTGATAAAGGGAGAATATACTGTATTTGTAATTGAAACATAACATCTCAATTGAGCTTCTTACATTTTCATTATTTGTACCTGTTAGGCATGGCCAAGCATTAAAACATTTAACATTGTATGTATCTTCCCAAATGTTGATGCGATTATGAAATGCAAGTTCTTAACTTATCTTTTGTTTATATGTCAGCTTCTTCTCTTAGTTTGTCTGTATTTTAAAAAGGCCTGACCTTTTGATTAAACAAGGAAAGGAAGATGCAACTCCTTGACAGAATACAAATGCGTATTGCAATGTCCAGTAGACTAGTGAGTGACAGTGACACCCTTGGTAGACATGCTTCAAGGAAAGTTATAGAGCTGCACTGTCTTTTCCATGACAGATAAATAGGATACATTTTCATCTTAAACAGCATCTATTTAGTGTAAAAACAAGACTGTTAGCCATTTAGTGTTACACATTCATTTGGGGTTTTATACACATTTCTATAAACCTTAGTTGTTTTAATCTACATTCAAGATTGGTGTTACATGTATCTTCGCTTAAACTAGATCATGTTTAATGCATAATGAAAGTTGAAACTGAAATATTTGTCAGCTGTGATATCTGATACAGGCAGCCTGTAGGCATGTGAAAAATGATCCCCTTGCCTGGGTATGGTAGATACCAGTAGGTTGTGCACTTGTTAGAGGAAAAGTGTACTAAGTGTACAAAACATTAAGGACACCTTCCTAATATTGACTCCAATGCTTCCCGCAGTTGTGGTAAGTTGGCTGAGTGTCCTTTGGGTTTTGGACCATTCTTGATACACACGGGAAGCTGTTGAGTGTGGGGAAAAAATCGGGCACCGTTGCAGTTCTTGACAAACCGGTGTGCCTGGCACCTACTACCATACCCCTTTCAAAGGCACTTCAATCTTTTGTCTTCCCCATTCACCCTCAGAATGGTACACACACACACACATCCATGTCTCATGTCTTAAATCTTTATTTTTTTTTTTTTTTTTTTTCACATGTCTCCTCCCCTTCATCTATACTGATTTGAAATGGATTTAACAAGTGACATCAATAAGGGATCATAGCTTTCATCTGAATTCACCTGGTTAGTCTTTGTCCTGGAAAGAGCAGGTGTCCTTAATGTTTTGTACACTCAGTGTATAATTATCCCTACCAAGATGGCACATGTCCAAACACATTCTCATTTTCACATGTCGTTCCATCAACAGAAACTTCTGTGATATTTTATTATAAATGTGATTCTTCAAGGTCCTATGATGTAATATTCTAGATCCAACCCCTCAATAAAAGTTAGGTTTTCATTAGTCATTCTGAATCTTAGTTCAGGATACCAAAATCAGTTATCTGTTTTCCAAATGGTATATCACTACACCTTCAGAGTGAAGCTGGTAAAAGGCAGAAATTAGCATTTTGCAGATGTAAGTGTCCCTATGTGAAGGATTGCCATCTGGTTCATTCTCAACAGCAGAGATACTGTATAGTGATGAGATGGTCTTGTCTCCGCCCTAACAATGGGAGTCGCTCAGCTTGACCGATAAGCAGAATCACTGTATTCCCACGTGGACAGATTTTGACGGAATGTACCCCTTCGCTTCGCCTCTTCCTCCCTGGTAACCGCCTCCAATTAAGGTAGAACAACCTATGCATTTGATGCATTAAAGCAGTGGTTCCCAACCAGGGATACTAGGACTTGAGTACTTGAAGACTCATGAGACCATAGGCTTACTGGTAAAATGCACATGAGTGGGTACTCCGGGCAGAGCAAAATTCAATTGGTGGTACAGTAACTTAAAACGTTTGGGATCCACTTCATTAAAGTGGCAATATGCGAATGCGACATACATTTTCTGACTTTTAAATTAATTCTATATAATGATTCTTGAAAAATAAAACTAAGCCTCATGAGCTTAGTTAAACTGTCTGTCACACTCCATCAGAACCCAAAACATAAGCTTGTTTTTATCCATTGTAAACAATGTCATTCTAAAAAACACAATAGCTTCAAAACATTATTAAAACTATCATTTTGATTTCATGGATGGTCAGTCCATCTATAGCCCTGTCTATGAATTTGATAAGCCGTTTAGCCAAAAAGGTGGCAGGGAACCCATTTGTTTGAACTCCAGATTCCCCCTTTAACATTGAAAATATATTTAACAGCAAAGGTCAAGAAGAACATAAGACATTTTATTTGTATTTATTTAAACTCTATTTAACCAGGAAGGGTTCATTGAAATTTAGATAGGCAGATAAGTCATTACACAATTACAGACAGATAATCTAATAAAGTAATCTATAGGTAATCTAGTAAAAAAACATAGAATTCACAAGAGTATTACAAAATCATAAAACAGCCAATTAAAAATATTGACAGGTCAGGGAATCGGCCTCAAAATCCTTCATCAATGATTTAAAAACACCAATCAGGACAAGTTATTCCAGTTTAAAAGTATTTTGTTAGGCGTTCCAAGCCAATGGCGCAGGGTACATAAAAGCCTTTTTACCAAATTCAGCTCGGACATTTGGAACAGTTAGCAGGATAAAGTCCTGCGGACAAGAGAGTACCCACCACATTTCTGAACAATAAAAATGCCCAAATAAAATGGTAGTAAACCCAAAATGGCTTTGTAAATAAAAGTAGACCAGTGACTAGAGAAGGCCAGCCAACCCTGGTATATAAAGTGCAGTGGTGCGTAAGGGTTTTGCAGTTTAAAATAAATCTCAATGCTCCATGGTAAAGGGTGTCAGTTGATCTCAAAAACTGAGCAGAAGCTTTCATATAAAAGATCCCCAGAGTCTAGTATAGGCATAAATGTAGCTGATACTAGCCTCCTGGCTTCAGAACAGGTAGATCTGTGGGTGCACTGACAATGTGACATTTGCAGTTCTATGATATTTTTATACCGAACACCTCACCTCGCTGGACAAGGGAGATATAGTGCCCTAGATACAAGAACGTGTCCAACTGTTTGCACACGATAGACACATGTACTTTCCCAGGGGTGAGCTGAGTTTGATTCCTTTGAGGTAGGCCTGATCAATATGGACGTGACCATTTTTGAAATCTCTAAACTCCTGTAGCACACCGTAACACAATCGCCCTCTGGGCCACCATAACCACAACGTTCTTCAACTGATTGTTCAGTACAGTACCAACTCCATTGAATTAAACGTTGCACACCGTTCTGTTGTACTAAACATACCCCAGGTGAGTCACTGACTGCTCATGTTCAAGTAAAAGTAAGCGCATGTTCTGGGAATGACTGCCATCTGGGTTATTCTCAACAGTAACATAAGTGCATCTGACCTTTTGTCTTTAAAGGAGTGTTGTATTTGAGAGTAACCCAGATGGCAGTTATTCCCAGAACATGTGCTTACTTTCCCAGAACTCACTTGGGGTATATTCAGTGCACAGAACGGTGTGCAACGTTTAATTCAATGGAGTTGGTACTGTACTGAACGACCAGTTAAAGAAAGTTGTGGTTATGGTGTCCCAGAGGGCTCCCGAGTGGCACAGCGGTCAAAGGCACTGCGTCTCAGTGCAAGAGGTGTCACTACAGTCCCTGGTTCGAATCCAGGCTGTATCACACCCAGCCGTGATTGGGAGTCCCAGTCTTCTGGGTTTGGCCGGGGTAGGCCGTCATTGTAAATTAGAATTTGTTCTTAACTGACTTGCCTAGTTAAATAAAGGTTAAATAAAATAATCAACAGATTTAAGATACATTGAGGCCAATAACATAATGAGCATGGAGCAGGTAGATCTGATTTTGTCCCCCCCCAAGGATCGAGTCAATGGCAATTTGATATTGGCAGTGGTGGAAATGAGGTGGATTCAGGGAGTGAATTATTTCAGCATTCAGCTCGAACCCAGATTACCCTTTGCTGGGTTTTCTCAGTGAATCCAGTACATTTCCACCATTGGACAGGCCTATAAGTTACACTGAATAAGAACATTTTATATTTTCATTATTGTAGTGTACACAAGTACCGTGCAAATAATGTTTTTTGTAGCTTTTGTGGTTTCACTGGGCATGTACATGTATTTTTTTTCTTTTTTTGCCCACCTCCACCCTACATAATGGGAGGACAACTTCATTATTTAGATGTAATTTAAAAATAGGGTGTTTCAGATAAAGAGTCAGTAGAGTGGGTCAAATATACAGCGCCTTCGGAAAGTATTCAGAATCCTTGACTTTTTCCACAGTTATAAGCTTATTCTAGAATTGATTCAATATTTATTTTTTCTCCGAAATCAACACACAATACCCCATATTGACAAAGGGAAACGTTTTTTGACATTTCTGCACATTTATTATAAATACAAAAACAGATACTTTATTTACATAAGTATTTAGACCCTTTGCTCTGAGACTCAAAATTCTGCAGCATTGAAGGTCCCCAAGAACACAGTGGCCTCCATCATTCTTAAATGGGAGAAGTTTGGAACCACCAAGACTCTTCCTAGAGCTGGTCGCCCGGCCAAACTGAGCAATCAGGGGAGAAGGGCCTTGGTCAGGGTGGTGACCAAGAACCCAATGGTAACTCTGACATAGTTCTAACGTTCCTCTGTAGAGATGGGAGAACCTTCCAGAAGGACAACCATCTCTGCAGCACTCACATGATGGGAGAACCTTCCAGAAGGACAACCATCTCTGCAGCACTCCACCAATCAGGCCTTTATGGTAGAGTGGCCAGACGGAAGCCACTCCTCAGTAAAAGGCACATGACAGCCTGCTTGGAGTTTGCCAAAAGGCACTTAAAGGACTCTCAGACCATGAGAAACAAGATTCTCTGGTCTGATGAAACCAAGGTTGAACTCTTTGGCCTGAATGCCAAGCGTCATGTCTGGAGGAAGCCTGGCTGCATCCCTACGTTGAAGCATGATGGTGGCAACATCATGCTGTGGGGATATTTTTCAGCGGCAGGGACTGGGAGACTAGTCAGGATCGAGGCAAAGATGAACAGAGCAAAGTACAGAGAGATCCTTGATGAAAACCTGTTCCAGAGCACTCAGGACCTCAGACTGGGGTGATGGTTCACCTTCCAACAGGACAACAACCCTAAGCACACAGCCAAGACAACGCAGGAGTGGCTACGGGACAAGTCTCTGAATGTCCTTGAGTGGCTCAGCCAGAGCCCAGACTTGAATCCGATTGAACATCTCTGGAGAGACCCGAAAATAGCTGTGCAGCAACGCTCCCCATCCAACCTGACAGAGCTTGAGAGGATCTGCAGAGAAGAATGGGAGAAACTTCCCAAATACAGGTGTGCCAAGTTTGTAGCTTCATACCCATGAAGTCTCGATGCTGTAATCGCTGCCAAAGGTCTTCAACAAAATACTGAGTAAAGAGTCTGAATACTTAAGTAAATGTGATATTTCAGTTTAATTGAATAAAGTAGCAAAAATGTCGAAAAACCTGTTTTTGCATTGTCATTATAGGTTATTGTGTGTAGATTGAGATAAAAACAACAAGAATGTAATACATTTTAGAATAAGGCTGTAACGTAACGAAATGTGGAAAAAGTCAAGGGGTCTGAATACTTTCTGAAGGCACTGTATATAAAAGCAAGTACACCAGGCACCAAATATGAGCTAGTATCTTCTTGATACCCACTCCCGTCACATAGCTCTACCACCTCTTTACCCTCCCCATCCCACCATCCAACAGTACATACAACTGTTTATTATAGTGAAGAAGGTCAACTTCAATTTAAAAGTAAGAAAGAGCAGGAAGGTTGGGTAAGAATAAAAAAAGAGGAGGAAGCAAAAAATAAAAATAAGGGAGAAGTCAAAACAGGACAAAACAAGAGATGATCTGACTGGAGAAGACAGGACAGAATGGAACGGGACAGGACAGTTAGCAGAGAGCTAATCATTAGGAAGGAGGTGCCATATTTGATCTTGTCTGGGGTTACCTGGGGGAATGTAGGATTTGAATGGTTCCCAGATTGTGTTAAAGTCCTTCAGTTGTTATTTCGTTTTAAGGTGGATCTCTCCAGGGAGGCCAGGTCAGACAGTAAACTAAGCCAGTGTATGGTTGGAACATTGGATCTGGTTTTCCAGTTTAACAGTATCACTTTTTTTGCAGATTGTTCATGAAATTAATAGGAAAAAATGTTTGTCCTTGGGGATAGCAGAAACACAGGGGTTGTCATCAAAGTAGTGCAGTATACAGAGTGATGGAGTTGTAATATGGAGGACGTTTGAGAGAATGCTCACAACTTTTTTCCAGTAATTCTCAATGATGGGACAAAACCAGAATGCATGGAGATGAGTGTCTGGAAGGTATTCTCGGCAGAATGGACACAGAGGTGAATCAACAAGCCCCATCGGTTACAACGTTCTATTGGTATAGTGGAATCTATGTAGGATTTTTTATTTTTTGGCTAAAGAGTACCAATTAATTTGATTTATGGGGACTTTCTCTGATTTGCCCCAATTAATCTTACATCCTGATATACTGTACTACCGAATGTGTTGATTGTCGAGAGCAAGTGTTCTAATGATCGATCGGGTTCTTGTACGAACATCAGAATATCATCAGCATAGACACTTATTTTGTGAGTTATGTTTGGGGATCGGACACCTATGATTGAGCTGTTTTGGCAAACAGCAACAGCCAAGGGTTCAAGAAAAATGTTAAACAGAAGTGGAGACATTGGACAGCCTTGTCTGGTCCCATTTAGTAATTTGAACAGATTTGAGATTATATTATTGGTAATTACGGAGGCTTGTGGTGAGCTACAGTTGAAGTCGGAAGTTTACGTACACTTAGGTTGGAGTCATTATAACTTGTATTTCAACCACTCCACAAATTTCTGGTTAACAAACTGTAGTTTTGGCAAGTTGGTTAGGACATCTACTTTGTGCATGACACAAGTAATTTTTCCAACAATTGTTTACAGACAGATTATTTCACTTATAATTCACTGTATCACAATTCCAGTGGGTCAGAAGTTTACATACACTAAGTTGACTGTGCCTTTAAACAGCTTGAAAAATTCCAGAAAATGATGTCATGGCTTTAGAAGCATCTGATAGGCTAATTGACATCATTTCAGTCAATTGGAGGTGTACCTGTGGATGTATTTCAAGGCCTACCTTCAAACTCAGTGCCTCTTTGTTTGAAATCATGAAAAAGTCAAAAGAAATCAGCCAAGACCTCAGATTTTTTTTTATAGACCACCACAAGTCTGGAAATTGCTCCCAAGGATGAAACAAATGCCTGAAGGTAGCACGTTCATCTGTACAAACAATAGTACGCAAGTATAAACACCATGGGACCACGCAGCCGTCATACCACTCAAGAAGGAGACGCGTTACGGTCTCCTAGAGATGAACGTACTTTGGTGCGAAAGGTGAAAATCAATCCCAGAACAACAGCAAAGGACCTTGTGAAGATGCTGGAGGGAACAGGTACAAAAGTATATCCACAGTAAAACTAGTCCTATATCGACATAACCTGAAAGGCCGCTCAGCAAGGAAGAAGCCACTGCTCCAAAACTGCCATACAAAAGCCAGACTATGGTTTGCAACTGCACATGAGGACAAAGATCGTACTTTTTGGAGAAATGTCTTCTGGTCTGATGAAACAAAAGTAGAACTGTTTGGCCATAATGACCATCGTTATGTTTGGAGGAAAAAGGGGGAGGCTTGTAAGCCGAAGAACACCATCCCAACCATGAAGCACGGGGGTGGCAGCATCATGTTGTGGGGGTGCTTTGCTGCAGAAGTGACTGGTGCACTTCACAAAATAGATGGCATCATGAGAAAGGAAAATTATGTGGCTATATTGAAGCAACGTCTCAAGACATCAGTCAGAAAGTTAAAGCTTGGTCGCAAATGGGTCTTCCAAATGGACAATGACCCCAAGCATACTTCCAAAGTTATGGCAAAATGGCTTAAGGACAACAAAGTCAAGGTATTGGAGTGGCCATCACAAAGCCCTGAACTCAATCCTATAGAAAATGTGTGTGCAGAACTGAAAAAGCATGTGCGCGCAAGAAGGCCTACAAACCTGACTCAGTTATACCAGCTCTGTCAGGAGGAATGGGGCAAAATTCAGCCAACTTATTGTGGGAAGCTTGTGGAAGGCTACCCAAAACGTTTGGCCCAAGTTAAACAATTTAAAGGCAATGCTACCTTATACTAATTGAGTGTATGTAAACTTCTGACCCACTGGGAATGTGATGAAAGAAATAAAAGCTGAAATAAATCATTTTCTCTACTATTATTCTGATATTTCATGTTCTTAAAATAAAGTGGTGATCCTAACTGACCTAAGACAGGGAATTTTTACTAGGATTAAATGTCAGGAATTGTGAAAAACTGTGTTTAAATGTATTTGGCTAAGGTGTATGTCAACTTCTGACTTCAACTGTATATAGAGAAGTTTGATCATTTGCATTCATACAGTTGAAGTCGGAAGTTTACATACACCTTAGCCAAATACATTTAAACTGTACTTCACAATTCCTGACATGTAATCCTAGTAACAATAACCTGTCTTAGGTCAGTTAGGATCACCACTTTATTTTAAGAATGTGAAATATCAGAATAATAGTAGAGAGAATGATTTATTTCAGCTTTTATTTCTTCTTTTATTTCCTCCTGACAGAGCTGGTGTAACTGAGTCAGGTTTGTAGGCCTTGCTCGCACACACTTTTTCAGTTCTGCGCACAAATGTTCTATTGGATTGAGGTCAGGGTTTTGTGATGGCCACTCCAGTACCTTGACTTTGTTGTCCTTAAACCATTTTGCCACAACTTTGGAAGTATGCTTGGGGTCATTGTTCATTTGGAAGACTCATTTGCGACCAAGCTTTAACTTCCTGACTGATGTCTTGAGATGTTGCTTCAATATATCCACATAATTTTAGTTCCTCATGATGCTATCTATTTTGTGAACTGCACTAGTCCCTCCTGCAGCAGCACCCCCCACAACATGATGCTGCCACCCCCGTGCTTCACGGTTGGGATGAGGTTCTTTGGCTTGCAAGCCTCCCCCTTTTTCCTCCAAACATTACGATGGTCATTATGGCCAAACAGTTCTATTTTTGTTTCATCAGAACAGAGGACATTTCTCCAAAAAGTACAATCTTTGTCCCCATGTGCAGTTGCAAACCGTAGTCTGGCTTTTTTATGGTGGTTTTGGAGCAGTGGCTTCTTCCTTGCTGAGTGGCCTTTCAGGTTATGTCGATATAGGACTCGTTTTACTGTGGATATACTTTTGTACCTGTTTCCTCCAGCATCTTCACAAGGTCCTTTGCTGTTGTTCTGGGATTGATTTTCACTTTTCGCACCAAAGTACGTTCATCTCTAGGAGACAGAAAGCATCTCCTTCCTGAGTGGTATGACGGCTGCGTGGTCCCATGGTGTTTATACTTGCGTACAATTGTTTGTACTGATGAACGTGGTACCTTCAGCCGTTTGGAAATTGCTCCGAAGGATGAACCAGACTTGTGGAGGTCTATAATTTTTTTTCTGAGGTCTTGGCTGATTTCTTTTGATTTTCCCATGATATCAAGCAAAGAGGCACTGGGTTTTAAGGTAGGCCTTGAAATACATCCACAGGTACACCTCCAATAGGCTAATTGACATAATTTGACTCAATCAGAAGCTTCTACAGCCATGACATAATTTTCTGGAATTTTCCAAGCTGTTTAAAGGCACAGTCAACTTAGTGTATGTAAACTTCTGACCCACTGGAATTGTGATACAGTGAATTATAAGTGAAATAATCTGTCTGTAAACAATTGTTGGAAAAACTACTTGTGCCGTGCATGAAGTAGATGTCCTAACCGACTTGCAAAAATTATAGTTTGTTAACAAGACATTTGTGGAGTGGTTGAAAAACGAGTTTTAATGACTCCAACCTAAGTGTATGTAAACTTCCGACTTCAACTGTATGCACTAAAACAAATTTCTCAAGTGCCAAGTTCAGGAAGGTCAGATTGACTGTCAGATGCCTTCTCTGCATCCAATATCACTAATGCTGTAGGAATATCGGTTTGGGATGCGAGATGCGGAGTGAAATTCGTTGGGAGTTAGCGCAGTGTATACAGTAGTTTGGAATAAAATACTTTGAAGATGGAATTAATATTTTCTTTGTGGTTGCTAGATTAACATTACCTTCAATGTTTTTAATAGAGTGGATTACCAATTTTTCCTTGTTATGTTTAAGCATATTAGCCAAGAACTTTCCGGACTTATCCTCGAGTTCATGGTCATTTTGTCGCGTTCTCATAATTAAAGCCTCTGTTTCTGCAGAAATCATTTAATTAAATTTTAGTTTGGCCTGTAATAGTCGCTTATGAATATCATCGGTTTGAGTGGATGCAAAGAGGGTATCAAGCTCCTTGACAATTTTTGCAAATTCTACTTTTTATTTTCCTTATTTTTCTTCTTTGCTGAGCAGAATGATATTTTTTCCTCTAAGTACAACTTTTGCAGCTTCCAAGAGTAGTGCCGGTGTACATTCAGATGTGCTATTAATCTCAATGAATTTGTTCTATTTGCTATTAAAATGCTTATCAAATTTGGAATCTGATAGAAGCAAGCTGTTAAATTTCCATATTGAAGGATGACGTTCGGAGTTGATGGTTAAGACAAGGCTGATCAATGCGTGATCGGAGGTGCTGCTCCAATGAATTTGGGGTTTGGAAATTTGGGATTGCAAAAATGCATTACCGATGAAAAGGTTTATACTGGATTACGTTTTATGATGAGGTGAGATACAGGTGTACTCTCTCTCGCCGGGATTGAAGAGGCGCCAAATATACCTTGTAGCTTTTAATGGTTCCTGGAGCGCTTGTTGAATGCATGTGCGCACTGCCATGGGACCTGTCAGCTAGTGGATCAATAACAGCGTTAATGTCTCCTCCAGCTAGAATTCTGGACTTGTGAAAATCTTGTAAATGCTTAAAGATTAAATGGAAAAATTGAAGATAGTCAGTTTTGCGACCATATAAAGTCAGTTTTGCGACCATATAAATTCAGCATGGTGTAGGATTGATTGTTGATTCTACCATTAATTAAAATGAAGCACCCTAAAAAATATATTAGTTTAAATGGTGTTTCTTTGTCGATGAGGATAGCGACCCCTCTGCTCTTGGAGTTAAAGGAAAAATAACACATTTGGCCAATCCACTTTATTTCTAATGTTTCATGTTCAAGATCAGTTAGATGTGTTTCTTGTAATAAACAAATATCTGATTTGACCAGACTGAGAGTGATGCCTTTTATTATTTTATTTGGTAACACTTTATAACCTTTCATGAATAAGCATTTATACACCATTAATAAAGAAGTATTTCATTATTTGTTAATATGTATAAACATTTATAAAACCGTAAAATGGATTGTTCATGAAAGTTATTATTAAGTATTACACATCATTATTTGGCTAAAAGATAGAGCCTATTTGTAAGTTATATAGCTAGGTCAATATGTATCATGTTGGTTTCTGAACTGGTTCTAATCTGGTTCAAAAAGAGAAACCTTCAGGACACCTGCTTAAACACACTCAAATTCTCACACATGACAAAACATCGACATGGTCAGAGGTTAAGGCTATTTAAGGAGACACCTGCACCCCTTCTGTCCAGACACCAACGAAGCAACCATGAAGGTAATGATCGCTCTGCTTCTGAGCACTTTGTGCTTTGAAGTCCTCAATGCCCAATGCCCAGAAGCCAATGCGTTGAAAGACGCAGATGGCGTGAAGCTTTGTGCACGGATGTTCGAGGACAGCCACTATTATTACGAGCAGAGTTGTGGGGGAGAGTACCTTGATTCCTACCCAGGTGAGGACGTCCCGATCATCCCATGGCGTTGGAACAACCGTATCTCTTCCTTGGTGGTGTCAAGGGGTTGCAGCCTTACTGTTTGGAAATACACCAAGAAGAGAGGAAGCAAATCTAAATTCGGTGCTGGAATCAAATATCGCCTCAAAGAAACGATGCAAGGTCTTTTCGGCAATTGGGAAAACGACATCTCTGGATACTACTGTGTGTGCTAGAGGCCAACATCACCATGTTCACCAGACACTTCTACCCATTCCTCTGAATTGTTATGCGCAATTAGCCTGAGGACGAGTTTAGAGATCATGCTAGAAGAGAGTCTGTCACCAGGAGAGTCTGCCAACAGAAGAGTCTGCCAATCAAAACAGAGACTATGTTGAGTGCATGATAATGATATCCTGTGTCTGGAGAATAAATGTATTTCTGCAAATCATCTTTGGGCCTATGTGAATTTATTTCAGGGAAAATGTTTTGTCCAGGTCAGTTCATAATAACAGGCCTTAAAACAAAGTACCCCTTTTAAAAATGTGTTTTGAATGTATTCATTGACTAATTGTTAAGGGAAATGGCCAGTCAGCATGTTATGGAGTGAGGAAAACAAGTTTAAAATGCACCAGAATAGTCTCAGGTGTAATCTGAACAAGTTAGTGTCTGACAATGGGCCATCCTTATCGTCTGCAGAATTCATTCAGTTCAGTGGGAAGTATAGATTTGAGCACAATATATAATAATAAAACATAATAATAGAGTTAATTTATATACCAAAAAAAGTGCATGTAGTGCTTGGGCTGGAAAATGGTCTTCAACAGAGGTTGGTGCCTCCAGGTCACACCCAACTCCGGTGGGCTGCACAAAGGCCTAGCCTAGAACAATTAAATCATCAACAAGTGTACATAAACTGCTGTTATTTAACCTATAAACATCTCAATGACTCACCAGCTGCTTAGCCCTCTGTGGCAACTTCTATACATGGTATGATATATCATTACACCATGGTCGAGACCCCTTTATACTTAAATCTGGACCTCGAAGCTATTTCCACTGCAATTTGTCATTGTTCCCCTCTAATCAGGGACTGATTTAGACTTGGAACACCAGGTGTGTGCAATTAATTATCAGGAAGAACAGAAGTCCAGAAGGCTCCGGACCTCGTAGGGTAAGAGTTCAGTACCCCTGGTCTAGACTCTAGAGTAAAAGTTTGATAAAATAACATGAATTCAATAAAAAAAACACCATTTAACAGAACACATTTCTGTGGGCAAACTATCCACCTCTGCCCCAGCAGCAGAGAAAGGGTTAGTGTAGAAGGGCTAGCTGGTTGGGCTGGTTGGAGCCCCCTACTTGCAGTGAGACGACCAATTAATGCAGGAAAAAACCTGCTAATGAGACGCTTGGCATTCAACTATGAGGCAGGCACTGTGCCCCCTGCTGTTGTCTGGCCCTGCAAGCCCTGCTGGAGATACTGACAATCCAGGCAGTACTATGAGTTACTGGAAGCTTACTGTAACTGCCCCTTGAAAGATTACATTTCACATTCTATATCAGACTGTCAGGATCCCTAGCATCACAAGGAATTATGATAATAGGCTAGCTATATGGTATTAAACATTCCGTATTACACTCCATCAAGAGTATTTTAAGATTACGATGATATTCTCTCCCTTCAATCCCAACAGATAAAATGTGTAGAGTCTGAAACTAAGCTTCCTCTCTTGTGTAATCTTGCAGGTACATATTTGTTGTGGGAGTATGTGGGAAAACAACCACTGGGCATATCTCTCACGACACCGGTCCTGCCTAAGGCACTTGGTTACATGCAGATCACTGGCTTAAATAATGAAATCCAATAAGCATTACCCAAATTTGCAAGAAAAATTATTATGAGAAGAAAAGTACAACCTTTACAACAAAATTACAATCTCCTTTCCAAAGAATGATCTAGTTGTCTAAGGTAAACAGATGAAATGCTAGTCTAATTGATGACAAGCAAATGATAAAGGAAGGTCACACCCCATGTTGCCTGCTACTACTGTTGCATTGAGCCCAACATGGGGGTAGAAAGACAGCTAATTATAAGAGGAGGCAACCTATTCAAGCACTCCTCCCCATCTTACCCCCTAATCTCTCTCCATTTGGAACTCTAAGTGGGTGGAGTGTGCCTTGTTCAACCATCACACCTCAACTGTAGCGCCCTGGACCTACCAACCCGTCTGTCTTGTTTTTGCGGTAAGTGGCTAATTAGACTCTTTGAATAAGATTGTGTTGATGTTTATGTTTTGTAGTCCATAGTGACAGTGACATTGTGTTTTGGTAAATAAAACATACATTTGGCTGTGTTCTGATATAAAAAATTATAAAGTTGTACATATTTTTTGTTGTACAGTCCATTAAAGTGTAGGTCATGTTATGTAAATGTTCATGTCAAAAACAAAACTAGTTTTCATCATCAGTTCATTCAGTTGTCTATGAAAGAAAAGTCTGAGAAAATAAACTGCAGTTAAGTTTGGATGTTTCACTGCCCTCTGAATGGGCATAGTGGGCAACAGTCATCAAGAGACAAACTGTGCCACATGATGACCAGCAACAAAACTGGGCATTGTATATGGAGGGATGAGAGGTGATTGTTATTTTCTTTATTCACATGCAATGTGTAAGAGAACGAATGCTACTTTAAATCATCACAAATACAGTACGATCCTCATTAAAGGATAATAAGTGTTAAGCTAATTTCATTTACAGATACATATACAGATACAGAGAAACAAGTGAGGTGCCCCCTGGGTAATGCTGCCGCCTATGCATGCCCCTCCCTGCACCTCTCCCTCTAAGGCCCTCACTGTAACACTTCCAGCTGAGACCCAGGCAGCAGAAGCAATAACAAGCACATGAAACCATTACACACTATCTCTTTGGCATGTATGTATGATGGAAAATGGCACTACCTGTGCAACTGATTTTAAGAAAAGTGTGATTTTGACGATTCTTGTTAATTGAATTAACATAATACATGATCTACAAACAGTTGGACCAGGCTGAGGTACAGCGACAGGAAGCAGGATGTCCAATAACATGGCTAAGATTGCAGATGCTCGCAAGACAGTGGAACAGCTGAAACTGGAGGTCAACATTGAAAGAATGATGGTGAGCAAGGAATGGTTACAAGGCATAAGCGCTGGAGTATCAGTAGTAGATTATATCTCTTCATGTTACCGAATAAGCTGTTGATTATCAGTAACTACATTGTAAATAGAACACATTGTCTTTGTCCCCACTCTCCAATCTTTTATCTTTGTCTTTGTTAACCATGTTTTATATGTGCAGGTGTCCAAAGCAGCAGCTGATCTAATGGCCTTCTGTGAGGCTCATGCCAAGGAGGACCCGCTGGTGACACCAGTGCCATCCTCTGAGAACCCCTTTCGGGAGAAGAAATTCTTCTGTGCAATACTCTGATCCCCACACTTATAACCTCAAGTTTTGTGTCATTATTAGCAATAATTAATTTCCAGTTCTAAGGAATAAATCTGATAGTAACAGTGAAGAACACCTGAATATGTTGGTTTTGGTATGCCTAGTCAGGGTGATGATTTTGTATTTAAAAACCTGTATAGTAAATGCTTTAAATATTTATCTGGATTGATCTGATTGACTGAAATAAATATTATTGATGATGGGAGAAAATTTCATTTGAGTCTGGCATTTACACTGGCCTCTCCCTTCCAGCAAACACTTCCCTGAAAGTAAGAGATTACACATTAACTGAAATTGTGCCTAAGTCCTCCTAAAACCCCCAGCAATACTCTACTGTAAAATGCCTGACATCTGAGAGTTGTGTGACCCTTTTCAGAGGTTACACAACAGTGTTGAACAGGGCTGTTCAACTCCGGTCATGGAGGGTGAAGCCACTTCTGGTTTTCATCCTCTCCTTCTAATCAGGGACTAATTCAGACCTGGGATACCAGGTGAGTGCAATTAACTACCAGGTAGAAACAAAAACCAGAAGTGTTTCAGCCCTTCAGGACCGGATTTGAACAGCCCTGGTATAGAAAAGTCAAATTTCAGTTATTTTGAAATTGACAACAAAATAGCTACCTGCCTTCAGAAAGTATTCATACCCCTTGACTTATTCCACTTTGTTGTTACAGCCTGAATTAAAAATTTATTAAATCAGGAGTTTTTCTCACCCATCTAAGCACCATACTCCATGATGACAAAGTTTAAACATGTTTTTAGACATTTTTGCACATTTACTGAAAACGAAATACAGAAATATTTTACACAAATTTACATAAGTATTCACACCCGAGTCAACACTTTGTAAAAGCACCTTTGGCAGCGATTACAGCTGTGAGTCTTTCTGGGTCTCTAAGAGCTTTGCACACCTGGATTGTGCAATATTTGCCAATTATTACTTTCTAAATTCTTCAAGCTCTGTCAGATTGGTTGTTTCAGGTCTTGCCATACAGTGAGGGAAAAAAGTATTTGATCCCCTCCTGATTTTGTACGTTTGCCCACTGACAAAGAAATGATCAGTCTATCATTTTAATGGTAGGTTTATTTGAACAGTGAGAGACAGAATAACAACAAAAAAATCCAGAAAAACGCATGTCAAAAATGTTATAAAATGATTTGCATTTTAATGAGAGAAATAAGTATTTGACCCCTCTGCAAAACATGACTTAGTACTTGGTGGCAAAACCCTTGTTGGCAATCACAGAGGTCAGACGTTTCTTGTCCATCGTCCCTTTGATGCGGTGAAGTTGTCCTGTCCCCAAATGTATTCAGGACAAAAAGTTAATTGCTTTGACACATTCTTTGCAGTATTACTTTAGTGCCTTGTTGAAAACAGTATGCATGTTTTGGACAATTCTTATTCTGTACAGGCTTCCTTCTTTTCACTGTCAATTAGGTTAGTATTGTGGAGTCACTACAATGTTGTTGATCCATCCTCAGTTCTCTTGTAACAGCCATTAATCTCTGTAACTGTTTTAAAGTCACCATTGGTGAAATCTCTGAGCAGTTTCCTTCCTCTCCGGCAACTGAGTTAGGAAGGACGCCTGTATCTTTGTAGTGACTGGGTCTATTGATACACCATCCAAACTGTGATTAATAACTTCACCATGATCAAAGGGATATTTAATGTCTGCTTCTTTTTTTTAACCTATCTACCAATACTGTAGCTGCACTTCTTTGCGAGGCACTGGAAAACCTCCCTGGTCTTTGTGGTTGAATCTGTGTTTGAAATTCATTGCTCGACTGAGAGACCTTACAGATAATTGTATGTATGGGGAACAAAGATTAGGTAGTCAATCAAAGATCACATTAAACACTATTATCAAAGACAGAAGGGGTAACCCAGACATGTCACAGGGGCTGTAAACCTGAAGCATCCGTTTGAACCATCTTGGGTTAGTTATAAATTCTTTGCTAGTATTGCACACAGAGCGAGTCTATCCTACTTATTTTGTGACTTGTTAAGCAAATGTTTACTCCTTAACTTATTTAGGCTTTCCATAACAAAGGGTCGAATACTTGACTTAAGACATTTCAGCTTTTCATAATTAATTGGTACAATTTTTGAAAATGGGTTAGGGGGTATTGTGTGTAGGCCAACGACCAAAAACATCTCAATTTAATCAATTTTAAAATCAGGCTGTAACACAACAAAATGTGTGGAAAAAATCAAGGGGTGTGACTACTTTCTGAAGGCACTGTATATTACTAGATCAAACTGTTTGCATATGAAACTGGTATTTTATTCGACTATTGAAGTAGCCATAAACACTGCAGGTGTCTCACATAATTCCATTGATGCACTACAATGACCAACAAAAAATACATTAATGTAATAAATAGATAATTAAAATAAGCATACCATGTGTTTCCAGTTGTAATTAGAACCCTGGGGGCTGTGCTCATTGGTCGCAGTCAAGTCATGCAGAGCAAACAAGAGCAGCGTCACATGATGCTTTCAATACAGGTAGACGAGCAGGTGCACGGTGTGCGGACAGGTAGGATACTGTTATTGCAATTCATCTCAACTAACAGGATTCACTGATTTGAGAGGGAGCAGTCATCCCAACTGCTCTGTAACAACAAACAAGGTATGCACATTTTAAACTTTCTCTGGATTTTTATGGTTGTTTTGTATACAGTTTATTAATAGTGGAGAAAAAACAGTGTTCTTTCATGATTGATGAGTAAGGGTACAAAGTCTGGTGTTAATCCGGTAACGGCCCACATGTCAACAAGTCTGACGGTTTAATTTATAAACCAGACAGAAGAGGAGAAATACTCAAATTAAACTCAAAATCAACAATTCTTAGTTTTAATTGTGATGAGAACAGAAAAATGAACAGAAAATAAGGCAATATTTTATGCAATGTTGAAAGCGAATACAAGGCGACCAGTCGAGAAAAACTTGTCTGACAGATAGCTTACCACTCCTCTTTTTTAGCTCAAACACACACACACACACACACACACACACACACACACACACACACACACACACACACACACACACACACACACACACACACACACACGTCCCCTGTCGAAACTAAAATAAACAGTAACCAACCAAAGGTATACAATACATTACACCAACAACCAAAAAATAAAAAGGATGGAACTCCAGCCTACTGTGATGCCTAATAAGTAAGTGACATCCCACCAGCATGACTTAAAGGACATCACCCGCATAACCAACTCTTGTTTTCCCCAGTACAGACAACATAGCAATATTGACCTATTATACACAGCACATGCATATTCAACTCAATACAGCATTTTTATTAAAGGTCAAATTTACTATGATCACACAAGTGCTTTTTTATATCAATTATCTGACATGACTGGAAACTACAAACCGGTGTGCAAACTCCAGAATTTTCTTGCCTTGGTCTCTCTCTACTATGCACCTCTAGGTACTCTCTAACCATCTAGCTCTCTTTTGGACTGCACAAATGGATTTGTATTTTAATTTGCAAGACAAATGTCTTTAGGACTGGTAGCTATCTCCCGGATACATGGGAGTCATTGCCAGGACTCAATGCGTGTTCTAAATGAATATACTTTCATTCTGGATGACTGAATAGGCCTAGTACAAAATCATTTCCATCTGCATCGTTTAGCTCATACGCACCTATTTGCATATTTTCTTAAAGTTGTGAAAATTGTAAAGTTGCTCAAACAATTACTCTCTGTGGTACTTTCTATTAGCACAAAACAACTTGTTTATGATTTATTTCTCATTTAATGTATCATTCCTATTTCTAATTTTTAGTTTTGACAGGAGGATGGCCAACTTCAAGGGGCATGCCCTTCCTGGCAGCTGCTTTCTGCTGTTAGGCCTGTGTTGGTCAATGAAGTACCCTCTCCGACACTGCTGGAGAAGGCGTCAGCCTAAAGGAAGACAAAAACTGCCCCTGTTCTTTAACAGAATCGACTTAATCGAGGGGGCACTCATCATTTTCTTAGCCTTTGTGGGTGAGTGTCTTCCTTGGTGCACTTATTTGTACCACTCTCTCTTTCAGGATTTTACACTATGGAATCTCTCAACCACTTTTGACCGGGATATTGTTCTGTCATTCTGTAGGCATCATGGCAGAGCAGTTTGTGCCCGATGGGCCCCATGGCCACCTGTACCTCAGAGAGACTAAGTCCTGGGTGAAGCTGATGAACTGGCAGCACAGCACAATGTACTTCTTCTTCGGCATCTGGGGAATTGTTAAAGTCCTCAGTATGTCACCGCTTCCAGTCCCACTTGGTCTTGACCGCCTTGCTCTCTCTCTGGCTTTTTTCATTGAAGGTACAGTGTCAAAAAGGTTGATTGTCGTTAGCAGACTTGAGGCGTATTTTAATTTACAGGTATTCTTACCATCAGGATAATTGTTATAGTTATTACAAATAGTATTTCCTTGCTTTTTGAACTGTAGACAGTGACTAGATGTTATCTTCATGTTGTGTTAATATTCCAGGATGTTCCATTCCCCTCCAGGGTTTCTGTTTTACTTCCATGTGCACATGCGTCCTCCTCTGGATACCCACATCCACTCTCTGCTGTTTGTGGCGGTGTTTGGTGTGGCGGCCAGCACCCTGTTGGAGGTGTTCATGCGAGATAACATCATACTGGAGCTGCTCAGGGTCAGCCTAACCATCCTGCAAGGCTCCTGGTTCTTTCAGGTAATACAGTAGCAAACCACCACCAAAAGAACCACTTTTATTTTCAAACGAGTCGATCTCATGAATCACACTCTCACAGAGAAAAACTGAGCAAATATGTGTTTGTTCTTTCAGATTGGATTCGTGCTGTACCCATTAAACGGAGTACAGTGGGATCTGACGGCACACGAAAACACAATGTTCGTCACCATGTGCTTCTGCTGGCATCTAGCTGTGGCCCTGCTGATCGTTGGCATCAACTACTGGATGGGCTGGTGGTGAGCATCTTCCTTTATCCACGTTTTATCCATACGCTTTCATATCGTCTCCAAATAGGTCAGTTAACTTTATCCCTACTAGCACTGACTTTGCTGATAGCTACTTTATTGAGGAAACATGTGTTTACTATGACTGAGATGTGGTTATCCCACCTAGCTATCTTAAGATGAATGCTAAATGACTAAAATGTAAATGTCAGTTTAACTTGAACAAAATAAACTAACTCATTACATTAATATAGCTTGGGTAAATTCACTGCCAGTATGGGCCAACTTCCACCTATGGCTTCTTCTTCTCTGGTCCTAACAGCTGTGTACAAAGATGTGCCGGGAAGGGAGGTGACATAGAGATTGGGATGAGAAAGACATCCAGCTCCCAGAAAGCTCTGCTACAGGATTCCGATGAAGAGTAAGCGGAAGGATCATGAAGTGTACCACAGGAGGTTGGTGGCACCTTAACTGGGGAGGACGGGCTAGTGGTAATGGCTGGAGCAGAATAGTATCAAATACACTACATCAACACACATGGAAGTGTTTGATGCCATTCCAATAGCTACGTTCCAGCCATTATTGAGCCGTCCTCCCCTCACCAGCTTCCACTGGTGTGTACAGTAGTAGATCACTGTTATTCTATTCTCTCCAATAGTTTTTTTTTTGTCTGAAGTTTGATTAACAGCTTTTTCCTGTTTGTATCCGTGCTAGCGTGTATATTTGTTATTTTGAGTGATATTTTTCAATGAAATTATGAGATGCATTGTTGAGTTCAGATTAAGGCCAAATGAATTGCAAAAAAAATGATTTACAAATGCATGTAATTCAAAGTATAAAAGCTAATTTCTGATTGTCAAGATAAGTGAAATGTACTAGCATTCCTTTGAGGTTTCTTCCCTGAAGTGAAACATTAACACCTGACATTGTTACCTGACAGGGTTTCCTCTCCTCTTAAGACAGTTTAAACATTTGCTCATCCCGCCTGTGGCTATAGAGCAACACACTTCCTTCCATCCTGAAAAAACAGAATGTCTAATGGATTACCAAAGATAATACACTGAACAAAAATAGAAACGCAACATGTAAAGTGTTGATCCTATGTTTCCAATCTGAATGTGTGGCATATCAAGAAGCTGATTAAACAGCATGATCATTATACAGGTGCACCTTGTGCTGGGGACTATAAAAGGCCACTCTAAAATGTGCAGTTTTGTCACACAACACAATGGCACAGATGTCTCATGTTTTGAGGCAGGGTGCAATTGGCATTCTGACTGCAGGAATGTCCATCAGAGCTGTCGCCAGATAATTACATTTTTATTTCTCTACCAGAAGCAGCCTCCAAAGTCATTTTAGAGAATTTGTCAGAACGTCCAACTGGCCTCACACAGACCACGTGCATGGGCTTGCGTGGGTGAGCGGTTTGCTGATGTCAACGTTGTAAACAGAGTGCCCCGTGGTGGTGGTGGGGTTATGGTATGGGCAGCCATAAGCTATTGACAACAAACACATTTGCATTTTATCGATGGCAATCTGAATGCATAGATACTGTGACGAGATCCTGAGGCCCATTGTCGTGCCATTCATCCACTGGCATCACCTCATGTTTTAGCATGATAATGCACGGCCCCATGTCACAAGGATCTGTCACAATTCATGGAAGCTGAAAATATCTCAGTTCTTCCATGGCCTGAATACTCACCAGATGCTCTGGATCGACATGTACGACAGCGTGTTCCAGTTGCCACCAATATCCAGCAACTTCGCACAGCCATTTTTCTTATTTATTTAACTAGGCATTGAAGAGGAGTGGGAGAACATTCCACAATCAACAGCCTGATCAACTAAGGAGAACATTACCTGCCCCAATTCATAGTGCCAACTGTAAAGTTTGGTGGAGGAGGAATAATGGTCTGGGGCTGTTTTTCATGGTTCTTGTGGCAACAGTTTGGTGAAGGCCCTTTCCTGTTTCAGCATGACAATGCTCCCGTGCACAAAGTGAGGTCCATACAGAAATGGTTTGTCGAGATCGGTTTGGAAGAAACTGACTGGCTTGCACAGAGCCCTGACCTCAACCCCATCGAACACCTTTGGGATGAATTGGAACACCGACTGCGAGCCAGCTCTAATTGCCCAACATCAGTGCCCGACCTCACTAATGATCTTGTGGCTAAATGGAAGCAAGTCCCTGCAGCAATGTTCCAACATCTAGTGGAAAGCCTTCCCAGAAGAGTGGAGGCTGTTATAGCAGCAAAGGGGGGGACCAACTCCATATTAATGCCCATGATTATGGAATGCGATGTTTGATGAGCAGGTGTCCACATACACTACATGACCAAAAGTATCTGTGACCAACAGTATTCCCAGTCATGTGAAATACACAGATTAGGGCTAATGAATTTATTTCAATTGACTGATTTCATTATATGAACTGTAACTCTGTAAAATCTTAGACATTTTTGCATGTTGTGTTTATATTTTTGTTCAGTATATATTTCCAATAAATCGTAAAAATATTTTTTTCATTCATTGTACTGTAGTTATTTATTTTTTAGGTACGAAATACTTCTACTTTCACAACCACAGAAAAAAATAAGACTATATTACAACCAGAATCATCAAGAAATGAACAACGACAAACCACTGACAAGGATGTCAAGAGAGCCTACACTGCGATCGTGTTTTATACCATGTCCTAAAGATGGAACCACAAACTTTGCATTCAAATTGTCAGTAATTGCAATGATAAGGCCCTCCATAGACTTAGAGATGAAGGATACCTAGAACAATGTATCTGCTTACTGGATAAGACACCATACCAATCTGGCTTTAAATTGGATAGAAATAAAGAGCAATCAACTTGAGTTTGTTTATAAAGATCAATGAGTAAGGTGAAAATGCACTTCCAGTCTGTTTACCATTAGTAGAAACTAGGCTAGTTTCAGTCTAGTTTGCATAGTGACATGTACAAGCTGTTGAACGAGCCTTGCCTGATACCTACTGTAAGAAAGCTTACAGTAAGGATGGATTGAAATTGACATAATGGGTACCTGGAGGAAAATGGGGGAGGGTCATGCTTAGTCAATTTTATCCAAGAGGAGTGTCTAGTATTTTTTTTCTATCTAGTCCAGGGGCGTCATCATTTGTAATTGATGAAATTTCTATATTTCTCAGTGTTTTAGAATTAGTTGCTTATAAGGCGATGTGTGCCCGATGCCACCCCTCATCTATGATTCTCCGCTGGGCATGCTATTGAAGTGCCCTTATAAGCTATTTAGTGTGGTCTCAATCAAATGACCCATACCCTATAGGCCAGGGTTCTCCAACTGGCGGCCCGCGGGCCACATTTTATTTGGCCCCACAAGTTTTTTTTAGTGTGTGGAATTCTCATTGTTGGACATAAAAGACTGTAAAAACACCAGGAAATCGGCTCCAAGTGGTTTAAATTTAAGAAATCTGTTCCCAGGTATTCCCACGCATAATTGAGAGACCCTTGATCATATACAAATGTAAGTAAGGTTTGAAATAATTATGTTTTCGTTAAACATATCTGTTTGGGCTTCTTGCTGTCAATTTGCAGTCTACAAATTATGTGTAATTGTGTTCTGGCCACCTGACCATCCGCTCCAGAAAAAAATTGTCCCGCGGCCGAATCTAGTTGATGATCCCTGCTATAGGCTACGAAGTGCATCCTCAGACAAGCACAGAACAAAGTTATATTTCTAAGATAGCTGCTGGGATGGTGTAAATAAAACTAGACTGCATTACACACGGCAAGGGACATTCCAACCCTGAGCCCCAGCCTGCTCTGCTCTTGCTGATCAAAACCTTTTTGTGTGCTGCTTAACCAATGGTTGTACTGTGTAGGCCTAAGGTGGCAGTTCAGGAGGAAAGTCAAAGGCTTCTTCCAAAAATAATATTTTATTAATTAAGCCTAGTCCAAAAAATTCACTATCTTGCCCATGTTCTGTTCAGTTCAGTTTGAGAAGGAGAGCGTGAAGATGAGGAGGATCAGAGGTAAACTTTGATAGCTTGCTACTATAGATTTGATTAAAAACAATGTTTCTTTCCCATGATGTAGACCTATTTACCAGAGTTAAATAATTAGCCAGGTTCGAGCCACTTACATTGTGGTGCTGAGACTTGAAGCAGCAGCCACGGCACAATCAATCAGAAACGGACAGCTCATGGTGCTAAAAGTAGGCATAATTCATTTGAACCATATTCATTTTTATTAGACTTTACTAACAAGAGGGCTTTGTGCTGGAGCCTGTTTCTTCCTATTTAAGAAAGAAGAGGTAGGTCTACCTGTTTGACAGAAGAAATTAGGCTGCTGCTATATCCATACATTTGTCAGTCAAATCCTCCACTCTTTAAATAGCCTACCTCCGTGTCATTGAAGGGCTGTTAAGTTAAAAACTAGACTCAAATTGAGAGGGTATGAGATGTTATGTCATATGCCTACTTTTTACTAAAGAGAATGGCAAAAAGCACAGCCCTACCCCTTGTTATATTAAGATTTTGAAGAAAATAGAATGGATCCGATTATATAAAGTGATCTATAAAATCGCTTTCGTCCGCGATGCTTTATGCTAGAAACAATCTGTATCATTGGGGATATCATTGTTTTGTTTCTTTGACATTGAGAGGCTGATCTACAACCTCTTATATCCAAGAAGACAAAACAATCACTTTGCTTGGGAAGTAATCTAATTCTGTCACTATCAATTGATTAAGCTAATCACCTTCTGTACAATAAAATATGTTTAAACCAAGACAGCTTTTAGGGAAGCACTTACGACCTTCTCTCATTGGGTTAAGCCATGGAAGAAGAGTAGCCAGCAGTTAAAGCTTACATTTTTCTGCATCAGTAGGCCTTCTCTGTCTGGGGTGGAAAGGTAGGCCTACTCTGTCTGGGGTGGAAAGGTAGGCCTACTCTGTCTGGGGTGGAAAGGTAGGCCTTCTCTGTCTGGGGTGGAAAGGTAGGCCTACTCTGTCTGGGGTGGAAAGGTAGGCCTTCTCTGTCTGGGGTGGAAAGGTAGGCCTACTCTGTCCGGGGTGGAAAGGTAGGCCTACTCTGTCCGGGGTGGAAAGGTAGGCCTACTCTGTCTGGGGTGGAAAGGTAGGCCTTCTCTGTCTGGGGTGGAAAGGTAGGCCTACTCTGTCTGGGGTGGAAAGGTAGGCCTTCTCTGTCTGGGGTGGAAAGGTAGGCCTACTCTGTCTGGGGTGGAAAGGTAGGCCTACTCTGTCTGGGGTGGAAAGGTAGGCCTACTCTGTCCGGGGTGGAAAGGTAGGTCTACTCTGTCTGGGGTGGAAAGGTAGGCCTAACTTTTGAAAGTACCATGTTCAGATTCATAATGACGTCTCAGATTTAATTATTTGCAAACAGGGCCAGTGTCGTTGCAAACAAGACACAGTGATTTGACATTGGAGAAATATGACAAGATGAACAGATAGGCCTCTCTCTCTGTCCCTTCGTTTGGTAATTTGTGTGGCATTAAAAAAATATTCTGCTGATATGTAAAATTACGTAGAACTGCATGACATTATAATAGATTCATGCAATGCTTTTACTATAAAGGAGATCTTTCTACCCCTACTCTTGTTCACATTGGTCTGCGAACCCACAACCTTCTAGCCCACAGCCATGTTCGCTCTCAAAAGTCCTATTTTGCCATGTAATGCTTACAGGACGAAGAACAGTTTGTAAAACTGCATACGTGAGGCTCTGGTCTGTCCCAGAAGTAAAGGCTAAGCGCTAGACGTCCTCTGCTATCCACTTAGGTTTATTATTATTGTGTGTTCAGGGAGGGTTTAGGTCAAATATATTGTGCTGAAGGGAGGGCCATACATTTTCATTTCAAAGAGGTCCAATTTTCTCCATGTAACCCTTAATAATGTTAACTCCCTAAATGCAGGCTATTTCATTAGTGTTGCCTTGCACAACAGATATGTCAGGTGAAACCACTGTCTATAAATGGTCTAGTGAAATGCTGTCCTGGGATTACTCCTATGTTCACCTGCTGCCAGATTACTCCTGTGTTCATCTCCAGACATCCGTCCTAAACATTGAGAGAGCAGAGTTGGGCTATGGCTCCCAAGCATCACCTGCCTCTGGAGCGGTGGCACTGCACAGAGCAGTTTCTGGCTTTGGGAATGCGTGTCACTGTGCTGGTGGTGGCGGGTCCGGGGCCCGTTTGGGTGAGGGTGCGGTGGTGACTACGACAGTGGACATTGACTTGGGGGAGCCTGCTGCCGAGCGCTGCTGGAGCTGCTGGGCTGGCACCGTCTGGATCCGCACCTGTAGGAGACAGATACATCAGCCACTCCTACCAACTACTATACCTGATGGGTCAGGAGTTCCCCCATCACATGGTCAAGAACAATTCTTGTCCTGCAACAGAATGCAGTTTGTTTGGGAGCTGGGTAACGGATAACAGGTGAGCTGCTGACTGACCTGTGTGGCCTGTCCCTGCTGCTGCAGCTGCTGTAACTGTTGAGCCGTGACAAAGCTGACTGGCTTGTTCCCAGCTATCAGCTTGGTACCGGCAGGCATGGTGGTGAGGATGATGTTCCTGCCCAGACTGCTGATACTGCACCGACCATATACATACACAGTGAGCTACAAAAGCATTGGGACAGTGAAACATTTTTGGTTGTTTTGGCTCTGTACTCCAGCACTTCTGAAATGATCAAATGACTGAGGTTAAAGTGCAGACTGTCAGCTTTAATTTGAGGGTATTTTCATCCATATATCCAGAAATTACAGCACTTTTTATACATAGTCCCCCATGTTAGGGGACCAAAAGATTTGGGACAAATTCACGCACCCTGAATGAATGGTGAATAATGATGAGTGATAAAGTTAGAGGTATAAATATCATACATCCTCCAGAAATGCTAACCTCCCCTGTTTTTGGTAATGGTGAGAGGTTAGCATGTGTTGGGGGTATGTTATTTGTGCATCTAACTTTCTCACTCATCATTATACACGATTAATTCAGGACATCTGTAATCATGGTAGCATCCACATGAATGTAGATGTGTTAGAAACATATTCTATTCATTTTGCTTCATAGGATGCTGCGTTGTGCATCGTATGATAATAAATACATCATTTGGGAATGATTTATGTCTTTTTTAAGTTACATTTCTTCAAAACTTGATTGGAGAGAAGCAAAACATTTTGGGACTATGTCAACAACAATGGACTAAAAGATAGTTTTGGGGTGGAGTTTTCCTTTAAGGCTGAACTGAACATGAGGACTCACTTGGTACTGAGGTTTCCTTTCAGTATGGGCGTGGTCATCACACTCTTACTTTTCAGTGGTTGGCTGAGGACAGACAGAGGCACTGTGAACCGAGCTGGTAACTTCCCCTGGGGAAATAAAAGAGACAGACAATCATTGGATGATCCTTTCAAAGGTGGGGTGGTGGGGGCTATATAGAATGTGGCTATATAGAAGGTGGCTATCGAGAATGGGGCTATATAGAATGGGGCTATCGAGAATGGGGCTATATAGAATGGGGCTATCGAGAATGGGGCTATCGAGAATGGGGCTATCGAGAATGGGGCTATAGAGAATGGGGCTATATAGAATGTGGCTATAGAGAATGGGGCTATAGAGAATGGGGCTATATAGAATGTGGCTATAGAGAATGGGGCTATATAGAATGTGGCTATAGAGAATGGGGCTATAGAGAATGGGGCTATCGAGAATGGGGCTATCGAGAATGGGGCTATAGAGAATGGGGCTATAGAGAATGTGGCTATATAGAATGTGGCTATAGAGAATGGGGCTATAGAGAATGGGGCTATATAGAATGGGGCTATATAGAATGTGGCTATAGAGAATGGGGCTATATAGAATGTGGCTATAGAGAATGGGGCTATATAGAATGTGGCTATATAGAATGGGGCTATATAGAATGGGGCTATATAGAATGGGGCTATATAGAATGGGGCTATATAGAATGTGGCTATAGAGAATGGGGCTATATAGAATGTGGCTATAGAGAATGTGGCTATAGAGAATGGGGCTATAGAGAATGGGGCTATATAGAATGTGGCTATAGAGAATGGGGCTATATAGAATGTGGCTATAGAGAATGGGGCTATAGAGAATGGGGCTATATAGAATCTTGAAAATAAGAGAGATCCGACGTTAGCCCTCCCAACAGAGGCAGAGAAGGTGTCTGGATAAAGAATTGCTACACTCCTGTTATTACACAACCATCCTGAATCCCACAGTAGATATAAGAGGGGAGTTAATGGTGATGTTGATGAAGCTGTGGGACTTACTGGTTGTGTGGACACCACTGTGGCTGTGACGGGGACCTGGCGGACAGTAGCTGTGGCTGTTCCCAGAGTCAGGGAGCCTGAGGCAGAAGAGCCTACCGTCACCCCTTTAGCTCCGGCCAGTCCGCTGGTGGCTATGGTGACAGTGGCAGCTCCAGTGGAGACTGGTTTGCTGCCAGTGGTGGTTGTGATGGTTTGGCCCTGTTTCTGTGGGATGACCCCGAGGCCGGGCATGATCCGTATGGTGGTGCCACTCTTCGAGTCAGACGAGGAGACGGTGGAGAAGGTTCTGGTCTTCTGCTCGGCCATAGTGACTGCTAGGGTGGGCATCAGGCGGATAGTATCCCCTGCAGCCTTCAACAGGGTGGTGGTGCCAGCAGAGGCCTTGCTGGTCCGGACTTCACCCGAGGAGGAGGCTGGGCTGGAGGTGGAGTGGGGTGGGGTCACATGGAGAGTAGCAGATATGCTCTTGGTAGTGGCAGTGCCTAACATGTCGGGGGTGAGTTTGACGGTGGTGAGAGGGGACTTAGTTAGGGTGGCCATCATGTCAGGAGTGATCCGCAGCACCGTCTGTCCTTTAGAGTCTGTGGTGATGGAGGAGGGGGGCAGGCGGAGCACATCCTTGCCCTGGATGCGAAGATTGGTAGCCGTTATTGGAAGACCCGGTCTACCTTGAGACTTTATGCCCAACTGGCCTGTGATAGCCACCTTTAGAGAGATAAATTACATGAGAATAAAACATACAGGAAATACTCTGACAAATGAAAAAACAAATCTCTTTCATGAACACATTACAGCGAAACTATAAATATCTGAAACCTTATTTACATGTAAATCCTTAAATGCCTCCTAATGAACTGTACTAACTTCCTGTTCACCTGTTTGATGATGTTCTGGCTGGTGACTCCCTGTCGGACAGCGGGGGAGGTAGGGTTGTGTGCTGGGCTGCCAGGGGACGCAGTCTGAGGTTTGAGGACAGTAACAGCAGTCGTCAGGCCTGACACTGACAGGGTTGTCTGCCCTCTGGACGCCTGCACCTGGATGGGGCTACCAGCAGACTGGGTCCTCAGTGGTAATGACACCACAGCCTGCTCAGTTACAGGGTGGAGAAAGGAGAAACACAACCCTTCAATTACCTGCGCCAGTGTATTACAGCAAAAAATGCCTCTCATCTGTGGTTCAAGACCATGTCTGATTAATACAGTTAAACATGGTGCAAATTCCAGGTAAATGTTTTTAACTCTACTCAAAATCAATGTAATACTGAAGAGACTCAGTTCTCTTGATAGTAAGCATTGCATTGTTTTGTGGGTAACAGAATGGTCAGTGATTAACCTGTGTGATGCCCTTGGTTCCCATGGTGACTGGCACTCTGATTTGATGAGGGGTTTGGTGCACCAGCGTGGCATGCTGTCCTCCTGCTGTCTGGGAAGAAACCACTCGTACCTGTGGGAGAGAGCCTGACTGGTGGCCCACTACCCTGGCTGTGTGTTGGGAGGTAGCTGGCTGAGAGACCTGGGGGCCAGACTGGCTGCTGGACAACAGGGTCCCCAGCTGGGGCATGGGGGGAGGAGATACCAGTAGAACACTAAGGGTGAAGAGAGCAGTGCATTAGTACTAACATAACATAAAGAAGTTCTATAATTGAGTCTGATAAGAGTTCATCCATGGAAGCTGGGTTATACTGACCCAGGACTGGTCTTGACTGAATCTGGGATCCCAGCTTTGGTGGGGGTTGTGGCTACAGGGGCGAGGGGTGATTTGGGGGTTCCAGGGGTGCTGGTAGTGGGGGTGGTCGGAGTTGGGGACATGGGACCCCCCACATCACTTGCTTCCAGGCCTCCAGGGGTCTTACCACCCCCCTCCTTACTTCCAGACTTCTATAACACACAGGGTGCATAGTCACCATCAACACATACCACAACCATGACATACAGTTACAGACAGTTATATTGGCACCATTGCCAATATAAAAACAGCTTCTATCTCGAGGCAATCAGAATGTTAAATAGCCATTAATAGCCGGCCTCGGCCCAGTACCCTGCCATGAACTTAGTGACTGTTACTAGCCGGCTACCACCCGGTACTCTACCATGCACCTTAGAGAGACTGCTGCCCTATGTACATGGTCATTAAACACTGGTCACTTTAATAATATTTACATACAGTTTCACATACTTTATTCTAGTCAAGGCTCATCCTATATAAATACTTCTGTACACACCTTTTTTATTCATATCAAATCAAATGTATTTATATAGCCCTTCTTACATCAGCTGATATATCAAAGTGCTGTACAGAAACCCAGCCTAAAACCCCAAACAGCAAGCAATGCAGGTGTAGAAGCGCGGTGGCTAGGAAAAACTCCCTAGAAAAAAGGCCAAAACCTAGGAAGAAACCTAGAGAGGAACCAGGCTATGAGGGGTGGCCAGTCCTCTTCTGGCTGTGCCGGGTGGAGATTATAACAGAACATGGCCAAGATGTTCAAATGTTCATAAATGACCAGCATGGTCAAATAATAGTAATCAGTGAACAGGTCAGGGTTCCATAGCCATAATTTGCTTTCTAATGATCATGATCTTTTCCTCAAAGAAGTTCATGAATTTATTACTGCTGAAGTGAAAGCCATCCTCTCTTGGGGAACGCTGCTTTTTAGTTAGCTTTGCGACAGTATCAAAAAGAAATTTCAGATTGTTCTTATTTTCCTCAATTAAGTTGGAAAAATAGGATGATCGAGCAGCAGTAAGGGCTCTTCGATACTGCACGGTACTGTCTTTCCAAGCTAGTCGGAAGACTTCCAGTTTGGTGTGGCGCCATTTCCGTTTCAATTTTCTGGAAGCTTGCTTCAGAGCTCTGGTATTTTCTTTATACCAGGGAGCTAGTTTCTTATGACAAATGTTTTTAGTTTTTAGGGGTGCAACTGCATCTAGGGTATTGCGCAAGGTTAAATTGAGTTCCTCGGTTAGGTGGTTAACTGATTTTTGTCCTCTGACGTCCTTGGGTAGGCAGAGGGAGTCTGGAAGGGCATCAAGGAATCTTTGGGTTGTCTGAGAATTTATAGCACGACTTTTAATGCTCCTTGGTTGGGGTCTGAGCAGATTATTTGTTGCGATTGCAAACGCAATAAAATGGTGGTCCGATAGTCCAGGATTATGAGGAAAAACATTAAGATCCACAACATTTATTCCATGGGACAAAACTAGGTCCAGAGTATGACTGTGGCAGTGAGTAGGTCCGGAGACATGTTGGACAAAACCCACTGAGTCGATGATGGCTCCAAAAGCCTTTTGTAGTGGGTCTGTGGACTTTTCCATGTGAATGTTAAAGTCACCAAAAATTAGAATGTTATCTGCTATGACTACAAGGTCCGATAGGAATTCAGGGAACTCAGTGAGGAACGCTGTAGATGGCCCAGGATGACTGTAAACAGTAGCTATAAAAAGTGAGTGAGTAGGCTGCATAGATTTCATGACTAGAAGCTCAAAAGACGAAAACGTCAGTTTTTTTTTGTAAATTGAAATTTGCTATCGCAAATGTTAGCAACACCTCCGCCTTTGTGGGATGCGCGGGGGATATGGTCACTAGTGTAACCAGGGGGTGAGGCTTCATTTAACACAGTAAATTCATCAGGCTTAAGCCATGTTTCAGCCAGGCCAATCACATCAAGATTATGATCAGTGATTAGTTCATTGACTATAACTGCCTTTGAAGTGAGGGATCTAACATTAAGTAGCCCTATTTTGAGATGTGAGGTATCACGATCTCTTTCAATAAAGGCAGGAATGGAGGAGGTCTTTATTCTAGTAAGATTGCTAAGGCGAACACCGCCATGTTTAGTTTTGCCCAACCTAGGTCGAGGCACAGACACGGTCTCAATGGGGATAGCTGAGCTGACTACACTGACTGTGCTAGTGGCAGACTCCACTAAGCTGGCAGGCTGGCTAACAGCCTGCTGCCTGGCCTGCACCCTATCTCATTGTGGAGCTAGGGGAGTTAGAGTCCTGTCTATGTTCGTAGATAAGATGAGAGCACCCCTCCAGCTAGGATGGAGTCCGTCACACCTCAACAGGCCAGGCTTGGTTCATACTGTCCATAATGTCTACAGTGCCTTCAGAAAGTATTCACACCCCTTTACTTCTTCAGGAGTACACATTTAAGTTGGAAGGAGTCACTCTGTGTGCAATAAGTATTTAACTTTTTTTTTTAATGACTACCTCATCTCTGTACTCCACACGTGTATAATAATGTTTACATAGCTTTGCCCTACTCATCTCATATGTATATACTGTATTCTATTCTACTGTATTTTAGTCTATGCCTCTCCGACATTGCTCATCCCAATATTTATATATTCCTTAATTCCATTATTTTACTTTTAGATTTGTGTATTGTTGTGAATTGTTAGATATTACTGCACTGTTGGAGCTAGAAACACAAGCATTTCGCTACACCCACAATAACATCTGCTAAACACGTGTATGTGACCAATAAAATGTGATTTGATATACAATTATCTGTAAGGTCCCTCAGTCGAGCAGTGCAGTTCAAACACAGATTCAACAACACAAACGAGGGAGGTTTTCCAATGCCTCGCAAAGAAGGGCACCTATTGGTAGATGGGTAAAAAATAAAAAAACACAGACATTGAATATTCCTTTGAGCATGGTGAAGTTATTAATTACACTTTGGATGGTGTATCAATACACCCATTCACTACAAAGATAGAGGTGTCCTTCCTAACTCAGTTGCCGGAGAGGAAGGAAACCTCCAATGGTGACTTTAAAACAGAGATAGGAGAAAACTGAGGATGGATCAACAACATTGTAGTTATTCCACTATACTAACCCAAATGACAGAGTTAAAAGAAGGCAGCTTGTACAGAATAAAAATATTCCAAAACATGCATCATATATATATATATATTTACCTTTATTTAACTAGGCAAGTCAATTAAGAACAACTTCTTATTTACAATGACGGCCTACACCAGCCAAACCAAGACGACGCTGGGTCAATTGAGCGCCGCCCTATGGGACTCCTAATCATGGCTGGTTGTGATACAGCCTGGATTCGAACCAGGGTGTGTGTAGTGACGCCTCTAGCACTGAGATGCAGTGCCTTAGACCGCTGCACCACTCAGGAGCCCCCAGTTGGGTAAAATGTATGGAGTAAAAATTAAATTATTTTCTTTAGGAATGTAGTGAAGTAAAAGTAGTCAAAAATATAAATAGTAAAAGTACAGATACCCCAAAAAACTACTTAAGTAGTACTTTTTACTTAAGTACTTTACACCACTGCAAATTTGTGCCCAACATTTTTGAGAAATAAATGTTTTGTGTGTATGGAACATTTCCGGGATATTTGATTTCAGCTCATGAAACATGGGACCAACACTTTACATGTTGCGTTTATATTTTTGTTCAGTATTTTTGTGAAGAAATAGGGAATTATTTAAGAACAGTGCAAGGGTGCCAATATATTTGGTCGCAACTGTATATTAGACAACAACAGAGCTCATTCCATAGTAACAGTCTGATCAGCCTATCATCAGGATTCTAGACAGAAATGACAAGTGGTTTAGCAAGGCTTTCCACATTCAAAGTCGCAAATTCTCCAGTCTGCATACAAGCTGAGAGGGTATGTCAGTGTACATTAGCTGAGAGGGTATGTCAGTGTACATTAGCTGAGAGGGTATGTCAGTGTACAATAGCTGAGAGGGTATGTCAGTGTACAATAGCTGAGAGGGTATGTCAGTGTACAATAGCTGAGAGGGTATGTCAGTGTACATTAGCTGAGAGGGTATGTCAGTGTACAATAGCTGAGAGGGTATGTCAGTGTACAATAGCTGAGAGGGTATGTCAGTGTACAATAGCTGAGAGGGTATGTCAGTGTACAATAGCTGAGAGGGTATGTCAGTGTACAATAGCTGAGAGGGTATGTCAGTGTACAATAGCTGAGAGGGTATGTCAGTGTACAATAGCTGAGAGGGTATGTCAATGTACATTAGCTAAGAGGGTATGTCAGTGTACATTAGCTGAGAGGGTATGTCAGTGTATATTAGCTAAGAGGGTATGTCAGTGTACAATAGCTAAGAGGGTATAAAACGTCAATTTGTCGGAGGTACAGCAATTATAGCAGAGTAGAGGCAGTGGGACTCACAGGCTTAGACGCAGGTTTAGGTTTCTGCTGCAGAGCCTTTCTGGCCTTGGCAGCAGCAGCTTGAGCCTGGTGAATCCTCTCTAGATGAGGACAGAATCATTAGTTGTAACAATGTGCCTGTGGGCTACTGAGGAAAGCAATGTCAACCACATTCAGATCTTATCACTTTTCATTGGTAGAAAGTGCTGCTCACCAAACTCCTCCTGACCGCGGTCGCGGTGCAGGTAGATCCACAGCTTGCGGCCGATGTCATACTTCACACAGGGGTCCTTCTCATAGTGCAGCCTGTCCAGAGCCCCACTCACAACCGTGTTCACCTGCAGGAAACATTACATGAGGTGCAGTGCTCAGTCACAGACAAACAAGGACAGACCGATAACAATAACCCAGTCGCCGTGAGGATCTAACCTGAGCACTGGTGACATCTGGTGCCAGGAATTGAGAGTCCTTGAGCAGCTCACAGATCTCAGCTCTGGTCCCCTCTCCGTTGGGCAGCCGGGCTGCTGCGTCCCGCACTGAGGAAGAGGAGGAGGAGCAGAATAGTCCTATCTAACCTGTGGCTACTGCAACAACACCACACACTGATGGCAGGTGTATACATGACTGTGACTGGTTATATTGAAAGGGTCAGTCTTACCCAAGGAGAGGATGGTGACATAAGCTGGGCGGTCAGAGCGCAGCAGAGTGTGTTCTCTGGCTTTGTTGAGAGACATCTCCTTGTCAAAGACCCCCTTAACAGGCCCCACCACAGACTCAAAGCCATGCATTCTGAAGGTGAAGGCTTTGTGTGGCTGGTCATACCGCTGCTGCTCCTGATGATCAAAACAAGAACATGGACGCATAATGATTACAGAGAACACTGTGTGATCGTTGTAAATAATACACAATACAGAACAAACCCTAGACTGAAAAGGTAGAGACGTGACACGGACCTGCACTTGGAAAACATGCCTCTCGTCTCCTGTGCTGGGCCGCACCACGAAGTCAGTCCAACTGCTTAGTTACGGAGAGAACAGTAATTCAATCAAATCTAAATCCCACATACACTACCCAAGTCATTCTGAGTAAGAGCATTTGTGAAATGAGTAAAGTGGAAACTTACACTCTAGGGGTGGGAGAAGTCATCTCTGTTAGTTCTTCACATTCTGTCTGTAAAGGACATTGTTTTTTTATTCAAGTGTATTAGAGGGAACAGAAAACGACCATACTGACAGAGTAGTGAGAAGTGGAAATGTGTACTTGCAATACCTTGACCACAACCAAGTCCTTGGAGTCGACCCACAGCTGCCACAGAGCACTCAAATCCTTCTCTCCATCCTGACTGGGACCTTCGAGACATGAGATCGAGACAAACCTCTATGTCTCAAACTATAAATATTTTAATTTGCAATGTGACAGAACTTGGACAGATCATCTGACTGACAAAAAGGAGATCTTACCAATCCATTTCCATCGCTGGGAGTTTTCCCTGAACGCCACATAGGGAGTGAAGCCACTGGGAAGAACCAACATACCGACTGAGTGAGAGAGAGAGAGGAAGACATTGAGCGAAGAGAGAGAGAGAGAGAGAGAGAGAGAGAGAGAGAAGAAAGATGAGAGGATGATGATATTACTGCTTTAACGATGCAGAGAAAAGATGTCTTTCTGGTCACCTTTAGTCTCCCCAGCCAGGAAGTGCAGGGCCGGCAGCACCATCTCTGACCAGCAGGAGGCCGAGGAGAACCAGGGATTCAGGGAACTAGCTGGAGATGTCTGCCACTGTTGGACCTTCTCCTCCAACTAACAACAGGACATACATGAATCATTATATACTCTTAAAGTGTTACAACAGTTCCAATTCAAAGTAACAGTTCAGCTCATCACATGCCAACTCAGTGGTCTTGTGGTTAGTGTCCACCCTACGTCATACCAAAGACACTAAAAATGGGACCTGATGCAACTCTGCTTGGCACTCGGCAATAAGGAGATAGATTGGGGGTAGAAAGGCCTTGTGATATATTAGCGTCCTGTCTAGGGGGTGTGCTTGTACATCAAGCTGCCTCACGCTATAGAAACAGGAAATAGGCTCCTGATCCTATGAGCCTTTCTGCCTCGCTTGTGCAAAGCTTCTTACTGATCACATACGCCACCATGTCGCCAAACCTACTAGCAATATACTTGTGTAGGTATAACTGAGTGAATACCATGGTGGTGCTGGCGAGGCCATCTAGTTTTAGGATGTTCTCCAGCAGGTTGAAGAAGCTCACAGCGATCTCCTCCACCATGACAGGGCTGCTCTGCACCTCCTCCATTGGCCTGCAGAGAGAAAAGTACGGTGTGCAGTGTGCAACTGAATTCATGACAGCATCTAAAATGTCTGGAGCACAAGAATATCAGTCAAGCTGTCACTTTGCTTCACTCACTGAATGTATGAACAGAGATGTTCTAACATGACAATAGTATCAAATCAATCAAATGTATTTATAACGCCCTTTTTACATCAGCCGATGTCACAAAGTGCTATTTAGAAACCCAGCCTAAACCCCAAACAGCAAGCAATGCAGATGTAGAAGCATGGTGGCTAGGAAAAACTCCTAGCCACTACTCTACTCTGCTCTACTGCACTCTACTGTACTGTACTGTACTGTACCCTACTCTGCTCAGCTCAGTTCTACCCTACTGTAGCATGCAATATTTCATTACTAACATGTCAGGTAAAAGTGCCATCTTTGTGGGATGAGTACATAGACTTCACACTGTTACCAGTGCCTGTAATCTGGTTTGGGTTATTAATCAACCTACCAGGGTGTTTACAAACACTACAGGAACAAGATCATCCACATGTATTGATCACATTTTTACTAATACAGTAAAACTTTGTTCTAAAGCTGTATCCGTACCCATTGGATGCAGTGATCACAATATAGTGGCTATATCCAGGAAAGCCAAAGTTCCAAACGCTGGGCCTAAAATAGTGTATAAGAGATCATACAAAAGATTTTGCTGTGACTCTTATGTGGATGATGTTAAAAATATTTGTTGGTCTGATGTAATAAGGAGCATCCAGACGCTGCACTTGATGAATTTAAGAAACTCCTTCCTATTATTGATAAACATGCACCTATTAAGAAACTGACTGTTAGAACTGCTCCTTGGATTGATGAGGAATTGAAAAACTGTATGGCTGAAGCTGAAAGAGATGTGGCTAATAAGTCTGGCTGCACATCTGACAAGCTGATTTACTGCAAATTCAGAAATTACAGTTGAAGTCGGAGGTTTACATACACCTTAGCCAAATACATTTCAAAACTCAGTTTTTCACAATTCCTGACATTTAATCATATTAAAAAGTCCCTGTCTTGGGTCAGGAAGGATGAACTTTATTTTAATAATGTGAAATGTCAGAATAATAGTAGAGAGAATTATTTATTTCAGCTTGTATATCTTTCATCACATTCCCAGTGGGTCAGAAGTTTACATACACCCAATTAGTATTTGGCAGCATTGCCTTTAAATTGTTTAACTTGGGTCAAACGTTTAGGGTAGCCTTCCACAAGCTTCCCACAATAAGTTGGGTGAATTTTGGCCCATTCCTCCTGACAGAGCTGGTGTAACTGAGTCAGGTTTGTAGGCCTCCTTGCTTGCACACGCCTTTTCTGTTCTGCCCACACATTATCTATAGGATTGAGGTCAGGGCTTTGTGATGGATGTCATAAGGTGAATGCACCAATTTGTAAGTCGCTCTGGATAAGAGCGTCTGCTAAATGACATAAATGTAAATGTGATGGCCACTCCAATACCTTGACTTTGTTGTCCTTAAGCCATTTTGCCACAACTTTGGAAGTATGCTTGGGGTCATTGTCCATTTGGAAGACTCATTTGCGACCAAGCTTTAACTTCCTGACTGATGTCTTGAGACGTTGCTTCAATATATCCACATAATTTACCTTCTTCGTGATGCCATCTATTTTGTGAAGTGCACTAGTCCCTCCTGCAGCAAAGCACCCCCCACAACAGGATGCTGCCACCCCCGTGCTTCATGGTTGGGATGGTTGTCTTCGGCTTGCAAGCGTCCCCCTTTTTCCTCCAAACATAACAATGGTCATTATGGCCAGACAGTTCTATTTTTGTTTCATCAGACCAGAAGACATTTCTCCAAAAAGTACAATCTTTGTCCCCATGTGCAGTTGCAAACTGTAATCTGGCTTTTTTATGGCGGTTTTGGAGCAGTGGCTTCTTCCTTGCTGAGCAGCCTTTCAGGTTATGTCGATATAGGACTTGTTTTACTGTAGATATAGATACTTTTGTACTTGTTTCTTCCAGCATCTTCACAAGGTCCTTTGCTGTTGTTCTGGGATTGATTTGCACTTTTCGCACCAAAGTATGTTCATCTCTAGGAGACAGTTCAGGAAGGTCAGATTGACTGTCAAATGCCTTCTGTGCATCTAATGTCACTAATGCGGTAGGAATATAGGTTTGGGGAGTGAGATGCGGAGTGAAATTCGTTGGGAGTTGTGTGTTTGAGCAAATACAATGCTACTTCTCTGGTAACAAATTAACAGAACTCCTTCCTGAGCGGTATGACGGCTGCGTGGTCCCATGGCGTTTATACTTGCGTACTATTGTTTGTACAGATGAACGTTGTACCTTCAGGCATTTGGAAATTGCTCCCAAGGATGAACCAGACTTGTGGAGGTCTATAATTTTTTTTCTGAGGTCTTGGCTGATTTCTTTTGATTTTCCCATGATGTCAAGCAAAGAGGCACTGAGTTTGAAGGTAGGCCTTGAAATACATCCACAGGTACACCTCCAATTGACTCAAATTATGTCAATTAGCCTATCAGAAGCTTCTAAAGCCATGACACCATTTTCTGGAATTTTCCAAGCTGTTTAAAGGCACAGTCAACTTAGTGTATGTAAACTTCTAACCCACTGGAATTGTGATACAGTGAGTTATATGTGAAATAATCTGTCTGTAAATAATTGTTAGAAAAATTACTCATGCACAAAGTAGATGTCCTAACCGACTTGCCAAAACTATAGTTTGTTAACAAGAAATTTGTGGAGTGGTTGAAAAACAAGTTTTTGACTCCAACCTAAGTGTATTTAAACTTCAACTATATGCACTAAAACCGAATTTCTCGAGTGCCAAGTTCAGGAAGGTGAGATTGACTGTCGAATGCCTTCTGTGCATCCAATGTCACTAATGCGGTAGGAATATCAGTTTGGGAAGTGAGATGCGGAGTGAAAGTCGTTGGGAGTTGTGTGTTTGAGCAAATACAATGCTACTTCTCTGGTCACAAATTAACAACAGACTTTCAGCATGCTTATAGAGAAGGGCACTCAACATGTACGGCACTGACATAAATGACTGATGATTGGATGAAAGAAATTGATAATTAGAAGATTGCGGGAGCTGTACTGTTAGAGATCAGTGCAGTCTGACTTTATTGAACATAACCTGTTGTTGAAAAAACTTGTGCGTTATGGCTTTTCAACCTCTGCCATATCATGGATTCAGAGCTATCCATCTAATAGAACTCAGAGGGTTTTCTTTACGGGAAGTTTCTCTAATGTCAAATCTGTGGTGTACCGCAGGACAGCTCTCTAGGCCCTCTACTCTTTTCTATTTTTACTAATGACATGCCACTGGCATTAAACAAAGCATGTGTGTCCATGTATGCTGATGATTCAACCATATACAGTTAAATGCCCCCCCTTTCTCCACATTTTGTTACGTTACAGCCTTATTCTAAAATTGATTAAATACATTTTTTCCCCAATACATCTACACACAACACCCCATAATGACAAAGCAAAAACAGGTTTTTAGAAATGTTTGCAAAATACCTTATTTACGTAAGTATTCAGACCCTTTGGTATGAGACTCGAAATTGAGCTCAGGTGCATCCTGCTTCCATTGATAATCCTTGAGATGTTTCTACAACTTGATTGGAGTCCACCTGTGATAAATTCAATTGATTGGACATGATTTGGAAAGGCACATAGAGTTGACAGCGCATGTCAGAGCAAAAAGCAAGCCATGAGGTCGAAGGAATTGTCCATAGAGCTCAGACACAGGATTGTGTCGAGGCACAGATCTGGGGAAGGTTAGCAAAACATTTTTGTAGCATTGAAGGTCCCCAAGAACACAGTGGCCTCCAGCATTCTAATATATTATTTTTCAACCTTTTCTCCCCCAATTTTGTGGTATCTAATTGGTAGTTACAGTCTTGTCTCATCGCTGCAACTCCCGTACGGACTCGGAAGAGGCGAAACACAACCCAACCAAGCCGCACTGCTTCTTGACACAATGCCCACTTAACCCAGAAGCCAGCCGCACCAATGTGTCGGAGGAAACATAGTGCACCTGGCGACTGTGTCAGCGTGCACTGTGCCCGGCCCACCACAGGAGTTGCTAGTGCGCGATGGGACAAGGATATTCCTGCCAGCCAAACCCTCCACAAACCCAGACGGCGCTGGGCCAATTGTGCGCCAACCCATGGGTCCCCGGTCGCGGCTGGCGGCGACAGAGCTTGGACTCGAACCCAGAATCTCTAGTGGCACAGCTAGCACTGCGATGCCGTGCCTTAGACCACTGCGCCACTCGGGAGGCCGTGGCCTCGATCATTCTTAAACGTCAGAAATTTGGAACCACCAAGACTCTTCCTAGAGCTGGCCGCCCGGCCAAACTGAGCAATCGGGGGAGAAGGGCCTTGGTCAGGGAGGTGACCAAGAACCCAATGGTCACTCTGACAGAGCTCCAGAGTTATTCTGTGGTGATGGGAGAACCTTCCAGAAGGACAACCATCTCTAAAGCACTCCACTAGACAGAAGCCACATGATAGCCCGCTTGGAGTTTGCCAAAAGGCACCTAAAGGACTCTGACCAAGAGAAACAAGAATCTCTGGTCTGATGAAACCAAGATTAAACTCTTTGGCCTGAATGCCAAGCATCACGTCTAGAGGAAACCAGGCACCATACCTACGTTGAAGCATGGTGGTGGCAGCATCATGCTGTGGGGATGTTTTTCAGCCGCAGGGACTGGGAGACTAGTCAGGATCAAGGGAAAGATGAACGGAGCAAAGTACAGAGAGATCATTGATGAAAACCTGTTCCAGAGTGCTCAGGACCTCAGACTGTGGCGAAGGTTCACCTTCCAACAGGACAATGACCCTAAGAACACAGCCAACATAACGCAGGAGTGGCTTCGGGACAAGTCTCTGAAGGTCCTTGAGTCACCCAGCCAGAGCCCGGACTTGAACCAGATCGAACATCTCTGGAGACCTGAAATAGCTGTGCAGCGACGCTCCCCATCCAACCAGACAGAGCTTGAGAGGATCTGCAGAGAAGACTGGGAGAAACTCCACAAATACAGGTGTGTCAAGCCTGTAGCGTCATACCCAAGAAGACTCAAGGCTGTAATGCTGCCAAAGGTGCTTCAACAACTGTAATCCATTTGCAAAAAATTCTAAAAACCTGTTTTTGCTTTGTCATTATGGGGTCTCGCATGTAGATTGATTAGGGAAAAAACATTGTCAATTTTAGAAGAAGGTTGTAACGTAACAAAATGTACACATCAGCAACCACAGCTAATGAAGTTACTTCAACCCTTAACAAAGAGTTGCAGTCTGTTTGGAATGGGTGACCAGTACTAAATTGGTCCTGAACATCTCTAAAACTAAGAGCATTGTATTTGGTACAAATCATTCCCTAAGTTCTATACCTCAGCTGAATCTGGAAATGAATGGAATGGCTGTTGATATTTCTTGTTTTCATAAGAAACATTAATTTGTTATATCTGGAGTATTTCTCCTGTCCTGTGTGAATTTAAGTATGCTCCCTCTAATTCTCTTCCTCTCCCTCCCCTCCCTGAGGACCTGAGCCCTGGGACCATGCCTCAGGACTACCTGGCCTGATGACTTATTGCTGTCCCCAGTCTACCTGGTCGTGCTGCTACTCCAGTTTCAACTGTTCTGCCTGCAGCTATGGAACTCTGACCTGTTCACCGGACATGCTACCTTGTCCCGGACCTGCTGTTTTCGACTCTCTCTCTCTCTACCACACCTGCTGTCTCTAACTCTGAATGCTCGGCTATGAAAAGCCAACTGACATTTGAGGTGCTGACCTGTTGCACCCTCTACAATCACTGTGATTATTATTATTTGACCCTGCTGGTCATCTATGAACGTTTGAACATCTTGGCCATGTACTGTTATAACCTCCACCCAGCACAGCCAGAAGAGGACTGGCCACCCCTGGTTCCTCTCTACGTTTCTTCCTAGGTTCCTGCCTTTCTAGGGTGTTTTTCCTAGCCACCGTGCTTCTACATCTGCATTGCTTGCTGTTTGGGGTTTAGGCTGGGTTTCTGTATAGCACTTCGTGACATCGACTGATGTAAGAATGGCTTTATAAAGACATTTGATTGATTTGATTGATGAGCACATGGAACTCCCTTCCATCTTACATAGCTCAAGTGAACAGCAAACCTAGTTTCAAAAAACAAATAACGCAACACCTCTCCCCCATGTGACCTACTTGTTGTGTGCATGTACTGACATGTATATGTAACTGATAGATGTAAACACACACTACATGCTAATGTTTTAAATGTATGTAAAATGTAAAGTATTTTGTCTGTAATGTCTTCTTCATTATGTCGGACCCCAGTCAGACTAGCTGTTGCCATTGGCGTCGGGTAATGGGGATCCTAATTCATTAAATCAAATCTCCTGTAACCCTTTTAAAAATGTTTATTTTAGGCTATAGATGCCAGGACAGTAATGTTTTGCTAACCATAGAGGGGTTGGTTGTTTAGCAACAAAACCTACGCGTGCTTAACTATGTGGCAAAACAGATGGTGTTGGCTTAGATTGTTGACAACATGTAAACTAGATTTCTAATGAATCAAATCAAATCGACTCACTCTTCCTTGACACTGGGCAGTGGAGTGACTGGGGTCTCAGGCAGAGCAGCTGTGATGTTAACTGATGGAGCTGGGGCTTCTGAAGGCATCAGAGCCTCACAGGGATCCTCAGACTCCACTTTAATTGTCCTCATCTTCTTCTTTCTCCTCTCCTCCCTCATCTTCCTCTTGGGCAGAGCCAGGTCAAACAGTGCTAGATCATAGAAGATACTAGTTAAGAATGTTTCTACACTAGTTGTGCCTTACATCATTCAGAGGATTTAATTGAATCTAGCTACATACACTACTAACCAAAAGTATGTGGACACCCTTTGAAATTAGTGTATTCGGCTATTTCAGCCACACCTGTTGCTGACAGGTGTATAAAATCGAGCACACAGCCATAGACAAACATTTAGCAGTAGAATGGCCTGTATTGAAGAGTTCAGTGACTTTCAACGTGGCACCGCCATAGGATGCCACCTTTCTAACAAGTCAGTCATCAAATTTCTGCCCTGCTAGAGCTGCCCAGGTCAACTGTAAATGCTGTTATTGTGAAGTGGAAACATCTAGAAGCAACAACGGCTCAGCCGCTAAGTGGTAGGCTACCCAAGCTCACAGAACGGGACCGCCGAGTGCTGAAGGGCATAGCGCCCAAAACTGTCTGTCCTCAGTTGCAACACTCACTACCGAGTTCCAAACTGCCTCTGGGAGAAACATCAGCAAAATAACTGTTCATCGGGAGCTTCATGAAATGGGTTTCCATGGCCGAGCAGCCGTACAAGTCGGCTGGAAAGGTGTAAAGCTTGCCGCCATTGGAATCCGGAGCAGTGGAAATTCTGGAAAATCTTAACGTTACAGCATTCAATGATTCTAGACGATTCTGTGCTTCCAAATGTGTGGCAACAGTTTGGGGAAGGCCCTTTCCTCTTTCAGCATGACAATGCCCCCATGCACAAAGAGAGGTCCATACAGAAATAGTTTCTCAATATCGGTGTGGAAGAACTTGACAGGCCTGCACAGAGCCCTGACCTCAAATCCATCGAACAACTTTGGGATGAATTGGAACGCCGACTGCGAGCCAGGCCTAATCGCCCAACATCAGTGGCTGACCTCACTAAATGCTCCTGTGGCTGAATGGAAGCAAGTCCCGCAGCAATGTTCCAACGTCAAGTGGAAAGCCTTCCCAGAAGGGTGGAGGCTGTTATAGCAGCAAAAGGGGGGACCAACTCCATATTAATGCCCATAATTTTGGAATGAGATGTTTGACGAGCAATTGTCCACATACTTTTGGCCAAGTAGTGCATGATTAAATTTGGCTTCATGATTATGATTTTGGTGTTTTGATTATAGACTTGACTTTACTCACTCATCATGGAGCCTTTACGACCTATGTTCACTCTAGACATCATGTCACCCAGGCGGATGTCAGAAGTCATCAAGTCTGGATGATCCTGTGCAAATAACAATGACTAGGATTAGGATACAAGGAAATGTTGTACAAGATGATATTAGGTAGATAAACAGTGTCCCCAATTTCCAATCACACCTTGATTATATGGATAGCAGAATTCTCTGCTGTTTTTGTGAATGGAGAAGCATAGAAGAAACTAACCGGTTGTCGTCTCCTCTTCTCTCTATGTCTCCGTAGCATGGCTCTCATGTCCTTCTCTCCCAGTTCTTGCTTATCTGTGTAAGCAGGCACCACATATCCTCAATCACTACATCTGCAGAGTCTTTATGTACATTACAGCAGTAGGGCTGGGAATTGCCAGGGACCTCACGATACAATATTATCACGATACTTAGGTGCCGATACCATATGTATTGCGATTCGATGTTCAAAACATATTGTTCACCATATGTCTGCTGCAGCAAGACAGAGAGCATGAGAACTCGAGTTTTGATCAGTCATGGAAATACATGTGCTGAAAACATGTTGGCTCTCTATTTAAAAAGAAGACGGAGAACAAGCTATTGGACGAAAAATACCGGCGTTTTGGCGCAGTTACAGCTGACTAGCGCAAGCTAGTGCTATCTAGCAAAATCGATACTTGGAGTCAAAGTATCGATTTAATATCGTCCAAAACAATATTGCGATATGTAACCATAAATGTTTTTCCCCAATCATTATACAGTAGCTGTTTAGATCTACTGTAACTGACCGGTGGTCTTCATGTCCTGGGTGGAGAGACTGGGCAGAACCCTGACAGAGACTGTGGGCGTTGGAGAGGAAGGAGATTGAGGTGTTGGCAGCCAAGAGGCTGTATCTGCAAATACAACGCAAAGGACAAGTATGTGACATAGAAAACATTGAAAGATGAACTCTGACACTTATTCAATGCTGCTAAATGCAATTACATTTCAACATTCTAGGCTGATGAAAGCAGACTCACCATCATCGTCAGATGAGGCATTGCTGTCTCCACACTCAGTTTTAACTTCCCTCAGTATCCGGCACACTCTTCCTCTGACCCTCTGTTCCTGCACCTCACCATGTGTCTGGGTGGGATACTTTCTGTTCACCGCAATGTCAGGGCCACTGCGGACAGCCAACTCTAACAGTTCCTAAACACACAGAAATGATATACATGAACATACTGAGGAAGGCCATTCACCTTGTGCTTGAGACTGAAGCTTGAAGATATATGACGTACCTTTCTAGAGACCAGGATCTGTTTAAGGAGTTTGTGGTAGTACTGCTGCAACGAGTTCAGCTGGCGTTTTTTCTGGGACTTGGCACACAGTTGTCTGTACTTAACCACTTCCGGATTGAAATGGCCATCTGGGGAGAGCACAGTGGTTCATGATATCACTGATGTGCCATAAACAGTCCAAAAACGTACTCAAAATCAAGCCGTTTGAGAGAGGCGGAACGTTACCTTGGAACAGTTTCTGTGCAAGATGCAAGGGGTTTCCGAAGCAGAAGTTCTGTTTGTTGAAGAGTTTGCTGATGGTGCTGTCCTGCTCACTAGTGTTGTCTTCTTGAAAGTGTGGTAACAGTTGCCGGAGATGCTGCCTCTGGTCATCTGTCAGTACTTCAGACCAGGTGCTTTCACTCAGCACAGAGAAGAAGATTTCAGGCTGTTTGCCCAACAAAAACAAAAAATATATATAAACAGAACTGTAAATGCAACAATCGATATACAGTACACCTTTATATATACTGTCTATGCAGTGTACACAATGGATAAACAGCATATGATAAAGTTAACACAGAAATCACTGCAGTATGCTTTTATTAGCTACTCACATCCTCAAGCAGGTCTTCTGGAAGACTCACTTGACAGTTTCCCAACATGCACTCTTCAGTGATGCGCCCATCATTGCCCTCCCCTGAGTCTAGGGGGTCGGTCAGCATGTGATCAAGGGCATCCATTCTGATCTTCCTTAACAATCTGAAGGAAAAAAAAATGAATTGCATTGGTAGCTACAGTAACGTTCGCTATCTAACTAAAATCACGAGTCCATTGGCGTTGTTAGCTAGCTAGCTAACGTAAAATAGAACCGTTTAGTCTGCATTTCTACAGAAAACATGATCGATCTTGTTGGCTGGCTAACTCGATATTACATTATCATGTCAAGGATGAAATACACACCAACAACACATGTCAACGTGAGCTACTAGCTAAATTATGCTAGCCAGCTACCTAAGGCAAGATAACTACACCAGGAAAAATACGATTCAATGAAGTATTCTGCGCACTTTGGATATGATTATCTAGCTAGCAATGTGAGCTTAAACAATAGATAACTAGTTTAGCTAACAAAGCCAAAATGAACCAATTTACCAGAAAATTGAGCACACTGGACATCGGATAAAAGAGTCAGAGGGGAATCATAACAACGACGTACCAATACGGTTTCCGTCCCGTCCGCTAAGTCTACCGTGAGTACTTCCAATTTCCTCGATTCTGGTTGCATTCGATGCACGAAAAGTTCAGCGATGATTTAAACAAGTTCTTTAGATAATACACAACAAAATACATTTCACTTCAGACTCATTTCCCCAATCATACAGGGTATTGTAATTTAATATGAAATTAGGCTTTACATAGAATTACACTGAAATAAGGCACATTGGCACTCCCACAATCTACATTTTTCAGAGAATGGTGAAATTACTGTAGAGTACATTACAATAATCACAAACTCAAGTAAAAGCACAGGTTGTCAGGATCCTGAAATTCCACAAATACACGAGTACAAGTCTTTTTGGGGTTGTTACTATGCCTTTGTGTATTACAAGCCCAGCTTGACACTCACACAACATACACATTTTAAAATGATCAATACAAATGTCCTAAACTGTACACAAGAAAAAGTATCTAATTTACATACCACAACTAATTAATGATATACTGTAAGCACCAGAATGGATACATAGAACAGAGTATATAGGCTGCGTTAAAAAAAAAGGCTGCCCAATTTTGATATTTGTTTTATTTTTTGAGCAATCAGATCTTTTCAGATCTGATGGGACAAAACACCAACTACTGGAAAAAAAGATCAGAATTGGGCTGCCTGTGTAAACGCTGCCATAGTAATGTTAACATCACTTGTTAAAATGTGTACTAGAGCAATGAGATGTACTTTCAACTAATGTATAAACCTAGACAAGGACCAAGCAACCAACCATATTGACATACTATAAACCAGAAATATATTACACACCAAACGCTCTCTATGCTCTATGACATTTACATATTGATTACAAATTTAAATCTGTCTAGGGAAGAAAATATAAAAATCAATGAACTGAGTTTAGTATAAAATCACAAAAATACCTTAATTCATATCTAAAATGTTTGTGTAAAGTATAGCTCCCTGAATATGTGAAATATTTTCATTTACCATTTCCCTGTTCAATCAAACCATTAACTGAGTACCCAGGACAGTAATTTTTAGTCGTATGGTATCTCAGAAACCCAGTCACCTGTTTTGACCGAAAAGGGCCCTAAATCTCAGAGCATATTAGACAGTAAAAAAAAAAATTCAGGTACACAAGCTGTCAGGTTTACTGAGGTACAGCAGTCTGAAGATCAATTAAAAAATAAATATAAACAGGCAATGAAAACATATCCTAAAAAAAACCCACCTACATTAACAAAACATAATATAAAAAGACAAAGACATATGAGATTTTAAGAATCCACAAAACTTCATATAACATATCACTTTTGGAAAAACAAACGATTGCCTAGGCAATGTAAGGATAAGGATTATAACACATGAACAAAGCAAATTCTAAACAAAGAAACCCAGGGGGGAAAAATGCCTACAAGGTCACAAAAGCAGGCAATTTAGTGCACTTGGGTGCAAAAATCCATCTTTAACCTGCAACCAATGCTTGCTAAATGCAATCAATGCTTGCTAAATATTTATTTAAGCAAGATAATAACACAGCTAATGTAATGCCCAGTCTATTTTTAAGTAAGTGTATGTGTAAGTATGTAAGAATGGTATTTTCTATATAAAGTAATACTTTTGGATAGAACTAAACACCACGTATAAGTGTAAAATAATGAAAACTCCTTGTTGAGTCTTGTAGAGTCCCAGTAGTCACACACTGTAGTGTGCATACCAAGATTATTATAGTTTGGTTTTTAAATTCATTTTTTATTTCTATTTGTACATTTTTTTTAATTTGAAATTCAGTTTAGTTGAAGTTACTTTTCGGACCTGATTTGCTAGTTTTTATTTAGTTTTGAGTTTTATAAAAAAAAAATGTATATTTAGTTTTTATATTATTTAGTTTCAGTTTTAGTATTGCTACAAGCCATTTGTGTTGTTTTTGGGATGTCACTTCTTACCACTGAAGGGTGTCATGTAAAAATATTCCCAGTGTGAAATAGTTCCCAATAAGATATTTACATGACAAAGGGCAGTTATGCACAAGGTGATGGGTCAGCTCATAGGCTAGGTTTACATTATAAAGTCAATCTCAATGTGACTTGGATTTAAAGGTAATTGAGCTGAGACTGGTGAAAAATAATAATGTAGAAGGAAACCCATATTTACACCAATCCAATGCTTTTTAAAAACTTAGTAGTACATGTAAGAGGAATCAAGTTAGCTACCTAGACACTTTTTCCCCTGTTAGCTAGTGATAGCTAGGGATAGTAATGAACAAACTAGGCCTATTTGAAACATCACCATCTACTGGAAGCATTTACCCACCAGATTCAGTAGCTTAAAATCCCCCCTAAAGCTTGACAACTTTTTTACATTTACATTTGAGTAATTTAGCAGATGCTCTTATCCAGAGCGACTTACGGTATTGAGTGCATACATTTGTCAGATATCAGTTGCAGCCTTCATCCGCCTTTGAACCGCATTGAAAACCCAATAAGAAGTTTAGAAAAAAACTAAAACTGAACATAACTTATTATGGTTTTTATTTTATTTTAGTTAGTTTTGGAGTCAAAGATAATAGTTTCAGTATAGTTTTAGTTTTTTGAAACAGGTTTGTTAATTATTTTATTTCAGTTTACTAAATGGTTTTTTTCAAGATTCATTTTTGTTTTAGTTTCTGCATTAGTTTACTATAATAACCTTAATGCATACCAATCAAAGGCCTGAGGATTTTAAGAACTTGGACAATGACCAATCTTCTGAGGGCTAAGTATTGCTCAGGCTTGACAACCAGGTTTCCCACTCAGCTAGACCCTGGTCTTCTCAGCTACACCCCGGTCTTCTGCTTTATCCAGTCCCTGTATTTGGTGACTTGGGTGTAGACGCCAGGCTTGTTCCTGCGGGCACAGCCGTCCCCCCAGCTCACCACTCCAGCCAAGAAGAAACGTCCACTGTCCTCCATGGAGGACAACGGACCTCCAGAGTCTCCCTGTCAGAAGGAGCAGGGCAAAGACAGCATGATGATGATGATGATGATGATGACGTTAAGAGCGGCAAAGTAAATATGCAACAAGAAAGATCATCTAGCTGCTGGCTGGGTTACCTGACAGGCATCTACTCCTCCGTCCAGTACACCAGCACATAACATGTTGGAAGTGGTCTGTCCTTCCATCAGGGTGTTACATACTGTGGCATTGATGATACGGACCTCTGCCTTCTGCAACATTGATGCCTCGAAACCTGGGACAGTGAATGACACTCAGTCAGCATCAACAGTAGTCAGAGGTTAAAACATGAGGAAATGTCAATTGTATTACTACAGAACAAGGTGTGAGAAACTACTGCAGCTATACACCGGATTCAACTCACCCCCCTCTCTGGTGGTCCCCCAGCCAGTGATCCACACTGGCTTGCCAGCAGGGAAGTAATGCGTAGCCGTGGGCAGACAGATTGGCCAGATGTTCTGGTTGAGTGTGACAGGACTGTCTAGTTCCATAAGTGCTATGTCATTGTCATAGGTGTGGGCGTGGTAGCCAGGGTGCTGGATGATCTGCTTCAGGTTCTTCTTCAGCGTCCACTTGTTAGTCTGACTCTGAACATGAAGTCCAAGGTATGCTTCCCATTGTTGAGGTTGAGAATACCTGTTGGAACACACACACTTAGTTCACGGTGCTCAATCCTCAAGACCACAAAGGTTTTGAAAGCTGAACTGTAAACAGGAGAGCTTACAGGGAACAGTCCTTAGAGCAGTAAATAAATTGGGGAAACGTACAATGGTGTGAATGAAACTTAGTAAGAGTAGGAACAATAAGGTGAGCACGTACTTGACTTTGACGTCATCCTGGACACAGTGGGCAGCAGTGACGAGCCAGCGGTCGTTGATAACTGAGGCTCCACACACATGGCTAGACCCTCGGATGTGAAGGCTAACCTGCCAGGGCCACTCCCCCTCAATGGAGGCCTGCCCACCCACAATACGGGAGTGTCTGTAAGGCCGTATACCACACTCTGCACACAGACACACGCAAAAACCAATCAGTAAATAAAGGAGGGCCACAATGGAAACAAGTCTGACTTTTTGTCTACATAACCCTCTGCGATTTTGGTACATGTATTGTTTGCCTGTTGTTTTAAATAGTCAAATAAAATGTAATCCAAATGACATTCAGAAGTCAGGGTAATGGTGGTAAAAGTTGGTCTGATGATGTAGAGGAAGCTGTGTGAGATATCTAAACTTACGACAGTCTGCCTCATCTGAGCCATCATCACAGTCCTCTTCTTCATCGCACTCTGGGTTCAGCTTGCTGATGCATATGTTGTTCTTACACTTGTAAGTATACTCTGAGCATTGCAGGGCTAGAGCTGGATACAAGGAGATGAGGAGTCAGTCGCACAAGGTCAAAGGTCATGTTTATATGGTAGCCAGTTGTATTCTACTACAACTATTTATCTTTGGATACGTACATTTTGCGCAATTTGATTCATCAGAGCCGTCAGCACAGTCAGCACGGCCATCACATTTCAGTCTCTCTGAGATACAGTTTCCATTCCGACAGGTAAACGCACCTGATTTACAAGTCCCTACAGAGAGGACACAGTAATACACAGTGTTAACAATGATGATATAATCTTGTGTGACCTCTCTACTGATGTATATTGTTGACTTACCACAGTTTTCCTCGTCTGTGCTGTCCCCACAGTCATTGACTCCATCACACTGCCAGAACTTGACTTTACAAAGTCCATTTCTACATTTGATTTGATCTGGCTCACACTCTGTACAGAGACAAGACATCAACTCAGATTACAGCATAATCATTTAACCTAATATCTCTTGTAGAGGCAAATCAAGCATCTGTTTACAAAGGTGACGTTATGAAACTTAAACACACTCAGACGGAAACACTTGAGAAGAATAGACACGTTATAACGTAGTTCTAGGTCTGTACTCACTGCAGATCTGTACTGATAACAGGTTTTAAAGTATACACTGTAGATGTTAGTTTAAGAAACAACTGTGTACTGATAACAATGTTTCTGGCTTACGAGTAGTTGGCACAAAGGCTTCAAACTCAGCAGTGAAACCTGAATCCACATAAGACATGTCAGAGTTAAATATCACTACTATCTTGTTGACTGTGCTGGTGACCACAGTGCTGTAGGGCTTATCGCCACATAGCCTGCAACACAAAAGGTTAAAGAGGCAAAGATCAGCAATGTTCATCAATTAGGGACATTGCAGAGTCATTGCTGATATTAATGGTAAATTCTTCCAAATTCCTAACGGATATACTGACACCAAGAAGATCCCATGACTCACTTTTCACTGTTGATCTCTACGTAGTCCTTAGGACAATTATTATTGTTCTGTCCTGGCTCAGACATCAACAGCTTGTTGAACTGCACCTTGACAGACTTCCCTTTTGGGACCTGAAAGAGAATAGAATGGTAGGTGGAACTTCAAAAAGAAACACATTCTCACTCTAAAAGGTCAGCAGCAGGCTCCACAACACAAATTCAACATTTGTTTACCTCAATGTCCCAGACACACTTGGTCAGAGGTGGGTAATGGGAGGGAAAGTTTGGAGATGTGAAGGTGCCATTAAGTCCTGATAATTGACCACCACAATCTACACAGAAAGAGTAACAGATAATGAGTCTCATGACCATTGGGGACACAACATGGTACACCCCATGATCATCATAATAGTAGCTGCACCTTGGCTATTGAGGGGAACCTGAGAGTACGTGGCTCTGAAGCCAGGGAAGTTCTTCTCCTTGTTGGTTACCAGTGTCAGCAGCATGACGTTTCCAGAGGAAATGAACGACAGAGGCTCATTGCGAGTGTAATATCCACATTTCCTGGACAGAGATCAACACATGATTTAACTGAGGCAGACAGTTGCACTTGGATGGAACTCAGGAGTCATGAGGCTAGCATCTGAAGGAAATATCAGTGGGAAAATGTTGACTGTGTTTCTTGTCTCCACTTTCTCTTGATCCTAAAAGTACTGTACAACTCCTCACTACTCACTCTGCCATGACCTGCTGCTCCAATGGCACCAGGGAGTCATACACCTTGATGAAGTCGTTCTGACAGTCAGCCTCCAAGTTGAAGGTGTCAAACTCCAGTTTAATCCTGTAGCCTCGGTCAGCATGTAGTCTCCACGACACATATGTGTTTGGAGGGTATGGAGAATCAGGAAAGCCAGGTGACTGTAATGTGGCCGTGTGATTCTCACTGATGTGATAAGAATAGGTTTGGGGGGCTGAGGAGCGGACAGACAGATACAGTAGACAAGCTCAGTGAGCTGTACAAGGACGGCCTTTAACATCCAGAAAGATAATAGTTGAAACTATAACAGCGAATGTTGTTTCTCACCATTCAATAAGGCCTTTGTCATACGTGCATCCAGAGCTGTGAAATGGAGGCACATATGAGACATTAGCATGGAGCAAATAAAAACATCTGCTCTGACCTTTAACAGCTCTTCTTTTATCTGTGGGATAGAGAATGTGAAGGAAATGACTACAAACGCTCCTATTAACATAGGCCTTAATAAACAGGGATGCATACAAGAGTATAGGTAACTTTCACATCCCAAGGCTGAGTGATGTTCACCCTTTACTCTACCTCCAGACATCACATTGTTGATGAGCAGGGAGCTGGTTGGCCGGCGACCCGTCCCCATCCTCCCCTTCGAACTTCCCTCCATTGGATCCATGGAGCCAATAGCTGTATCCACTGCAGACCCCCGACCGATCGGTACATCAAACTCAGACAGGTAGTAGGCTACTACACTGTCTGCCTCACTCCCTCTGTTGCCTTCACTACAGTGGAAAGACACATAGTGCATTGTAATTTTGAATATGTTAAGCAGCAAGAAAACATAACAATTGTGGGTTGAATTGAAACAACTGTCTGCTACCCTTTGTTGTAATGTCTTTATAATGTCATCATCTTCAAGTAATCAACCATAACTATCTCTGAATTTCAAAGTGACCTTAGGGGAGTGGTTAAATGGGGAACAAATACCTGAAGGCTTGCACTGTGGATCCCACTAAATATTTATCCAGATCTTTGTATTTAGAGTAGATCCCCTTCAGCTGAAAAGCAGCAAGATGAAACGTGTTATTGTAGCTACCAGGACTTGCTACAAATAATAGAGAAGGTGATCAAGTAGAAACAACAGAAAACAGTAGACACACAAATACTTTATACAACAGCCATTTAGCAACGTGTGGTTTAGTGTAAAGGACTCCTAAAGATCCAGATCATCATCACCCTGTCTTACCTGCTGTGACACCTGCATAGCCAGTTGTTTGAACTCATTGCTGTTGGGGTTGTCGTAGGAATCTATAAATCTTTGGTTGGTGATACTCATAGAGCCAATGTACATCTTTGTCAATCGCACCTCTCCTCTCCGCACTGCAAAATAAGAGAGGGGCAGGAGTGAGGACCAGAATAAGTATACTACTGGGACCAGAATAAGTATACTACTGGGACCAGAATAAGTATACTACTGGGACCAGAATAAGTATACTACTGGGACCAGAATAAGTATACTAATGAGGCTAGAGTAAGTATACTAATGAGGCCAAAATAAGTATACTAATGAGGCCAGAATAAGTATACTAATGAGGCCAAAATAAGTACACTAATGAGGCCAGAATAAGTATACTAATGAGGCCAAAATAGGTATACTAATGAGGCTAGAGTAAGTATACCAATGAGGCCAGAATAAGTATACTAATGGGTAATGGCTCTATAGGGGTTCAGTCAAGGTGGACAATATACTCACAGTGAAAATGCCAAACCAGCAGGCCTGTCGTCAGCGCAATGACTGCTGCCAACCCCACGAGGCCAATCCCAACAAAAAGTGTTTTACTCCCTCTATTTTTCTCCAGCTTCTTCTTGTCTGGGGCTGGAAGGAATGTGACAGAATTTTCCCAGTCATCATCCTACAAGTGAGAAAATAATGTTATTTTACTGGCATTTAATTTCAACATAAACATTTCAGTGTCCATGTCAATGGCAGCAAAAGAGAAATGTCTCCCTAGATAGTAATTGGGTTTATATCGACAGCACATTCAATCAATCCATGACAACATGAATATACTAACTTGTCAAATGATCTGTCCTTAGGTGTTATACTACTTATGGTGCCTGCATAACACAGTTATATTAACTGTTATTGCAATTGAACTAACCAGTGCAAGTCAAGTCCTGTCAGATTCAACAGTTACTACATTTTCCTACAACCACACCCTACTTCAACGTATCAGTTATAGACTATTCTTTAGTGTCTAAAGAGCCATACCCTTTTTGACAAATTGACTCACATGCAGCCTAGGCCATATGATCCACCAAGCATTCCAATTCAAAGGGAGCAGCACTGAGAGGAATGCTGCTTACATAATACACCGTGCATACAAAACATGAATAACACCTGCTCTTTCCATGACATAGTCTGACCAGGTGAATCCAGGTGAAAGTTATGACCCCTTATTGATGGCACTTGTTAAATCCACTTCAATCAGTGTAGATGAAGGGGAGGAGACAGGTTAAAAAATAAATTTTAAGCCTTGAGACAATTGAGACATGTATGTGTGCCATTTAGAGGGTGAATGGGCAAGACAAAAGATTTAAGTGGCTTTGAACAGGGTATGGTAGTAAGTGCCAGGCGCACCAGTTTGTCAAGAAGTGCAACGCTGCTGCGTTTTTCATGCTCAACAGTTTCCCATGTGTATCAAGAATGATCCACCACCCAAAGGACATCCAGCCAACTTGACACAACTGTGGGAAGCATTGGAGTCAACATGGGCCAGCATCCCTGTGGAAGCTTTCGACACCTTGTAGAGCATGCCCCACGAATAGTAGAGTGAAGTCCACGGGGTTCCATCCAAATGATCCCAGTCTCTTGTTTTTTTAAAGAGATACATACGACTGAACTACAACATCTGTTTAAGAACAAAACAAAACTCAACAGCGTTTGGAGTAAAATGGTTTTGTTTTCTGTTGCTTTTTTTAAACCGAATCGGTGCAATGAATCGACCCCAGGTTTCCACTCTAGAAATACACTGAGTGTATGTATGTAGGAATGTTTTGTAGTCAGTGTATTTCTAGAGTGTATTCACACAATTATATGACAATTACACATAGCCTATATTTGATGAAACGTGCTATAAAGATTTGCTTAGATTAGACAAAATAAATGATCGATAGCGTTATAACAACTGTATTAGTAGCATTACAATACCTGCGTTTTCGGGGTAAACTTCGTTCCCGAATCAAACAAATCCATGACAGAAGAACGTCACGTGTGGAAATTGACCCAAATTTGATTTCACTGTGCTTGAAAATGTAAATGATTTGTCTAGTTTCGGTCAAATTCTACAAGCCTTGAGAATTATTATCGACAGCATCGGTCCATTGTCTTCAATAGGATGGCAACAGCGACAGGTGTCTCGCAGGTAAATCCACACCAGTCATTACGAATAGGTTGTAATTTTTCCCCTATACAAAGTATTCTGAAGGATATCAGAACAACCGAAAAGTTAATTAATTCCGACACTAATTTGTGTTTATTTAGCGTACCTAAAAGAAATGTCGATATTAGGCCTATTGTAGACAGAAACCAAGCCACCTATCCATTCGACTTCCTGTGTACAGGTGATACACTGAACAATGGGGGAGAAGGCGACTGACTGAATAGAGAGATGAACGAGGAAATAAAACCTGTGGCACATATTCTGCTCATCCATAGGTTACTATTACAATCCTGATGTCTTCAGTTTAGACTACTCTTTCCTGGTCATAGTTTTGTATCCTGTAATATTTGTTAATTTTGAATCACATAAAATGTTTGGTTTGCAGGACCAACAGCTCTGAGTTCATCTCAGGGCAAGTGACTATCAAACAGAAGACAAATCACTGCCATTTAGATCAAATAAAGATATGGAAAGAAGTAGCCTAGTTGAGGACCTGAACGGATGTCATTATACGACTACAAATTGGTATGCTTAGGCCACACACTGTATACTATAATGTATTTGTCTCTCACTGGAGGGCCAGTAGTCTGTCTGATCCCTTAACACTAGAGGGCGTAGTAAACCATGTCAATATGACAGTGAGTCTCCGCGGTTACGATTGTTGTGCAGTTAACAATAGCTCCTGCGTCATCAGAGTCGTGTGTTTCGTGCAGTTTCATTGCAGTTTGACAGCATCGGCAGAATCATAAAAACGACAGCCATATTTAGATCTGGGCAGAGCGGTGTACTGAAAGAGCAGTACTAAAACACTGTGGAAAAGACACAGCTGGATGAGTTGTTTGTATCTTAATCAAATAGTTATTGAGATAATTCACCATAGCCACGGGAAGTAGTTTGAGTGTGGTGTGCTGCGAGTTTTTTGCCCGCGCTGAAGAGTCAATATTTGTCCTCTAATACAAAACTAGTAAAGGCCCAATGCACTACTTTTGTGAAGAAAAATATATATATTTGAGTGTTTACCAGCATTTGCAACTTGAGTTAATCTGATAATACTTGTGGAATATAAAAATACTTGCTTGATGTATTTTTTCCAGTTTCTTGAAATACTTTGCAAATGCAACATATTGTGAAAACTGAAATGGTCTATTCATTCCTTTTCCATAGGCGATCTTATCCAGAGCAACTTACAGTAGTGAGTGGGAATCAAACCCACAACCCAAGCATTGCAAGTGCCATGCTCTACCAACTGAGCCACATCATCACATTACATCATCACAAACCACTTGATGTCTCAATGTACTCAATTACTGTACTGCACATTGTTTTTCTTCATGGTGATGGAAAGTCTACAGGTACAAACCTAGATGACCAGCCAGTGTACAATACAGTAATGTACATTTACATTAAGTGGTTTTGTCACGACTTCTGCCAAAGTCGGCTCCTCTCCTTGTTCGGGCGGCGTTCGGCGGTCGACGCCATTGCCGGTGACAGGAAGTCTCTCCAGGGCCTCGACCAGCGCAACCGGGGTTACCTCTACCCGTCCCGTCCGGATCCAGCTCCAGTGGGATGCGTCTCTCCCTTCCCAGGGAGTATGATGGGACGGCTGCACAGTGCCAGGGGTTCCTTTTACAACTGGACCTATACCTGGCCACCGTTCACCCAGCTCCCTCAGGAAGGGAGAGAGTATCCGCCCTCGTCTCATGCCTCTCGGGGAGAGCTCTGGAGTGGGCAAACGCCATGTGGGGAGGGAAGACGCGGCGTTGGACCACTTCGAGGAGTTCACGGACCTTGGCCGCCGGAGCAGGATGGAACGACAGGGCTATCATCGACCACTATCGATGCAGCCTGCGTGAGGATGTCTGACGGGAGTTGGCCTGCAGGGATGCCACCATCACATTTGACCAACTGGTGGATCTGTCCATCCGGTTGGATAACCTGCTGTTCATCCGTGGACGTCCTGAGGAGGCTCTGTCGGTTCCATCTCCCAGCACTCCCGCTCCGGTGCCCATGGAGTTGGGAGGGGCTGCGCTTAGGGAGGCTGGAGGAGGGGCCTTCACGTGCACCATCTGTGGCCGCAGAGGGCACACTGCCGGTCGGTGCCGAGTTGGTCCCTCTGGGAGTCGAGGCAGCAGGCAGGGCACTCTGGCGTCACCCCAGGTGAGTCTGCACCACTCTCATCCAGAGTCCTCTGTTGTCCACCTGTTTGTACCTGTTTGTTTCCCCGAGTTCTCCCCGCATTCCCAGCATAAGGCGCTCGTCGATTCAGGCGCAGCTGGGAACTTTATCGACAGAGTGTTAGCTCTTAGTTTAGGGATCCCAATTATTCCTGTAGATAGACCTTTCCCGGTTCACGCTCTGGATAGTCGACCATTAGGGTCTGGGCTAATCAACGAATCCACCATCTCCCTGGCCATGGAGATGCAGGGGGGTCACGAGGAGAGAATCCGTCTCTTTCTCATTGACTCTCTTGACTCTCCTGCGTTTCCCGTGGTACTAGGCCTTCCCTGGTTGGCTCGTCATAACCCCACCATTTCCTGGCAACAGAGAGCTCTCACAGGGTGGTCGTGAGAGTGCTCGGGGTGTTGTGTAGGGGTTTCCGTTGGTGCTACCACGGTGGAAAGTGGTCTCCACCGTGTGCATTTCCCCAGAATATGCTGATTTGGCTCTCGCCTTCAATTATCACCCCATCGACGGGGGGATTGTGCGATAAATCTCCTGGTAGACGCTGCACTTCCCCGGAGTCACGTGTATCCCCTGTCGCAAGCGGAGACGGTGGCTATGGAGACATGTGTCTCCAAATCCCTGCATCAGGGGTACATTCGGTCCTCCACTTCACCCGCCTCCTTGAGTTTCTTTTTTGTGAAGAAGATTGGAGGTCTGCGCCCGTGTATTGACTATAGAGGTCTCAATCAAATCACGGTGAGGTACAGTTATCTACTACCTCTTTTCGCCACGGCGATTGAGTCAATGCACGGGGCGCGCTTCTTCACTAAACTGGATCTCAGGAGTGCGTACAATCTGGTGCGTATCCGGGAGGGAGACGAGTGGAAGACGGCGTTTAGTACCACCTCAGGGCATTATGAGTACCTCGTCATGCCGTACGGGTTGATGAATGCTCCATCAGTCTTCCAATTCTTGGTAGACTAGATTTTCAGGGACCTGCACGGGCAGGGTGTAGTGGTGTATATCGATGACATTCTGATATACTCCGCTACATGCGTCGAGCATGTTGCTAGGGACTCTTTTTGGAAGAAGCTAGCTAGCTAACGAAGAACAACAAAGAATATCTAGTTAACAGAAGAAAAGAAAGAGAAAATCAGGACAGAAGAAAAAGGATATCAAAGTGAAACAGTTCTCTAAAGACACAGGAGACAATAATACAAGAAACAACACTTCTGTAGCTTGTCAACTATGTGTCTGTCTATCCCTGTTCTCTCCTCTCTGCACAGGCCATACAAACGCTTCACACCGCGTGGCCGCTGCCACTCTAACCTGGTGGTCCCAGCGCGCACGACCCACGTGGAGTTCCAGGTCTCCGGCAGCCTCTGGAACTGCCGGTCTGCAGCCAACAAGGCTGAGTTCATCTCAGCCTATGCTACCCTCCAGTCCCTAGACTTCCTGGCGCTGACGGAAACATGGATTACCACAGATAACACTGCTACTCCTACTGCTCTCTCTTCGTCTGCCCACGTGTTCTCGCATACCCCTAGAGCATCGAGCCAGCGGGGTGGTGGCACTGGAATCCTCATCTCTCCCAAGTGGACATTCTCTCTTTCTCCCCTGACCCATCTGTCTATCTCCTCATTTGAATTCCATGCTGTCACAGTTACCAGCCCTTTCAAGCTTAACATCCTTATCATTTATTGCCCTCCAGGTTCCCTTGGAGAGTTCATCAATGAGCTTGACGCCTTGATAAGTTCCTTTCCTGAGGATGGCTCACCTCTCACAGTTCTGGGTGACTTTAACCTCCCCACGTCTACCTTTGACTCATTCCTCTCTGCCTCCTTCTTTCCACTCCTCTCCTCTTTTGACCTCACCCTCTCACCTTCCCCCCCTACTCACAAGGCAGGCAATACGCTTGACCTCATCTTTACTAGATGCTGTTCTTCCACTAATCTCATTGCAACTCCCCTCCAAATCTCCGACCACTACCTTGTATCCTTTTCCCTCTTGCTCTCATCCAACACTTCTCACTCTGCCCCTACTCGGATGGTATTGCGCCGTCCCAACCTTCGCTCTCTCTCCCCCGCTACTCTCTCCTCTTCCATCCTATCATCTCTTCCCTCTGCTCAAACCTTCTCCAACCTATCTCCTGATTCTGCCTCCTCAACCCTCCTCTCCTCCCTTTCTGCATCCTTTGATTTTCTCTGTCCCCTATCCTCCAGGCCGGCTCGGTCCTCCCCTCCTGCTCCGTGGCTCGACGACTCACTACGAGCTCACAGAACAGGGCTCCGGGCAGCCGAGCGGAAATGGAGGAAAACTCGCCTCCCTGCGGACCTGGCATCCTTTCACTCACTCCTCTCTACATTCTCCTCTTCTGTCTCTGCTGCTAAAGCCACTTTCTACCACTCTAAATTCCAAGCATCTGCCTCTAACCCTAGGAAGCTCTTTGCTACCTTCTCCTCCCTCCTGAATCCTCCTCCCCCTCCCCCCCCCCTCCTCCCTCTCTGCGGATGACTTCGTCAACCATTTTGAAAAGAAGGTTGACGATATCCGATCCTCGTTTGCTAAGTCAAACGACACCGCTGGTCCTGCTCACACTGCCCTACCCTGTGCTTTGACCTCTTTCTCCCCTCTCTCTCCAGATGAAATCTCGCGTCTTGTGACGGCCGGCCGCCCAACAACCTGCCCACTTGACCCTATCCCCTCCTCTCTTCTCCAGACCATTTCCGGAGACCTTCTCCCCTTCCTCACCTCGCTCATCAACTCATCCTTGACCGCTGGCTACGTCCCTTCCGTCTTCAAGAGAGCGAGAGTTGCACCCCTTCTGAAAAAACCTACACTCGATCCCTCCGATGTCAACAACTACAGACCAGTATCCCTTCTTTCTTTTCTCTCCAAAACTCTTGAACGTGCCGTCCTTGGCCAGCTCTCCTGCTATCTCTCTCAGAATGACCTTCTTGATCCTAATCAGTCAGGTTTCAAGACTGGGCATTCAACTGAGACTGCTCTTCTCTGTGTCACGGAGGCTCTCCGCACTGCTAAAGCTAACTCTCTCTCCTCTGCTCTCATCCTTCTAGACCTATCTGCTGCCTTTGATACTGTGAACCATCAGATCCTCCTCTCCACCCTCTCCGAGTTGGGCATCTCCGGCGCGGCTCACGCTTGGATTGCGTCCTACCTGACAGGTCGCTCCTACCAGGTGGCGTGGCGAGAATCTGTCTCCGCACCATGCGCTCTCACCACTGGTGTCCCCCAGGGCTCTGTTCTAGGCCCTCTCCTATTCTCGCTATACACCAAGTCACTTGGCTCTGTCATATCCTCACATGGTCTCTCCTATCATTGCTATGCTGACGACACACAATTAATCTTCTCCTTTCCCCCTTCTGATAACCAGGTGGCGAATCGCATCTCTGCATGTCTGTCAGACATATCAGTGTGGATGACGGATCACCAGCTCAAGCTGAACCTCGGCAAGACGGAGCTGCTCTTCCTCCCGGGGAAGGACTGCCCGTTCCATGATCTCGCCATCACGGTTGACAACTCCCTTGTGTCCTCCTCCCAGAGTGCTAAGAACCTTGGCGTGATCCTGGACAACACCCTGTCGTTCTCCACTAACATCAAGGCGGTGACCCGATCCTGTAGGTTCATGCTCTACAACATTCGCAGAGTACGACCCTGCCTCACACAGGAAGCGGCGCAGGTCCTAATCCAGGCACTTGTCATCTCCCGTCTGGATTACTGCAACTCGCTGTTGGCTGGGCTCCCTGCCTGTGCCATTAAACCCCTACAACTCATCCAGAACGCCGCAGCCCGTCTGGTGTTCAACCTTCCCAAGTTCTCTCATGTCACCCCGCTCCTCCGCTCTCTCCACTGGCTTCCAGTTGAAGCTCGCATCCGCTACAAGACCATGGTGATTGCCTACGGAGCTGTGAAGGGAACGGCACCTCCATACCTTCAGGCTCTGATCAGGCCCTACACCCAAACAAGGGCACTGCGTTCATCCACCACTGGCCTGCTGGCCCCCCTACCTCTGAGGAAGCACAGTTCCCGCTCAGCCCAGTCAAAACTGTTCGCTGCTCTGGCACCCCAATGGTGGAACAAGCTCCCTCACGAGGCCAGGACAGCGGAGTCAATCACCACCTTCCGGAGACACCTGAAACCCCACCTCTTTAAGGAATACCTAGGATAGGATAAAGTAATCCTTCTAAACCCCCCCCCCCCCCCCCCCCCCCTTAAAAGATTTAGATGCACTATTGTAAAGTGGTTGTTCCACTGGATATCATAAGGTGAATGCACCATTTTGTAAGTCGCTCTGGATAAGAGCGTCTGCTAAATGACTTAAATGTAAATGTAAATGTAAATGTGTCCTTGGTGCGTAAGGTACTTGGACGACTGTTGGAGCATGACCTGTACGTCAAGGCTGAGAAATGCATGTTCTTTCAGCAGGCCGTCTCCTTCCTAGGGTATCGCATTTCCACATCAGGGGTGGAGATGGAGAGTGACCGCATAGCAGCCGTGCGTAATTGGCCGACTCCCACCACGGTAAAGGTGGTGCAGCTATTTTTAGGGTTTGCCAATTACTACCGGAGATTTATCCGGGGTTTTGGCCAGGTGGCTGCTCCCATTACCTCACTGCTGAAGGGGGGTCCTGTACGTCTGCAGTGGTCGGTTGAGGCGGACAGGGCTTTTGGGCACCTAAGAGCTCTGTTTACCTCGGCTCCCGTGCTGGCCCATCCGGATCCCTCTTTAGCATTCATAATGGAGGTGGACGCGTCCGAGGCTGGGATCGGAGCCGTGCTCTCTCAGTGCTCGGACACGCCACCAAAGCTCCGCCCCTGTGCTTTCTTCTCGAAGAAGCTCAGCCCTGCGGAGCGGAACTATGATGAGGAGGACCAGGAGCTGTTGGCTGTGGTTAAGGCTTTGAAGGCGTGGAGACATTGGCTTGAGGGGGCTAAACACCCTTTCTTCATCTGGACTGACCACCACAACCTGGAGTACTTCCGGGCAGCTAGGAGACTGAATCCAGGTCAGGCAAGGTGGGCCATGTTCTTTACCCGTTTTGTGTTTACCTTGTCCTACAGACCAGGTTCCCAGAATGTGAAGGCAGACGCACTGTCCCGGCTGTATGACACAGAGGAGCGGCCCATGGATCAGGCTCCCATTCTCCCGGCCTCCTGCCTGGTAGCGCTGGTCGTGTGGGAGCTGGACCCGGACATTGAGCAGGCGTTGCGTACAGAGACCGCTCCACTCCAGTGTCCCGTCAGGCGTCAGTACATTCCATCTGCTGTCCGTGACCAGTTGATCTATTGGGCCCACACATCACCCTCCTCTGGTCATCCGGGGATCGGTCGGACGGTGCACTGTCTGACTGGGAAGTACTGGTGGACCGACCTTGGCTCGGGACGTGAGGGTTTATGTTTCCTCCTGCTCGGTGTGTGCCCAGTGTAAAGCTCCTAGACACCTGCCCAGAGGTAAGCTACATCCCCTACCCGTTCCACAACGGCCTTGGTCACACCTGTCGGGGGATTTTCTAACGGATCTTCCTCCCTCACAGGGAAACACCACGATCCTGGTCGTTGTGGATCATTTCTCTAAGTCCTGTCGTCTCCTCCCTCTGCCCGGTCTCCCTACGGCCCTACAAACTGCGGAGGCCCTGTTTACACAAGTCTTCCGGCACTACGGGCTGCCTGAGGATATAGTGTCTGATCGAGGTCCCCAGTTCATTTCGAGAGTCTGGAGGGCGTTCATGGAACGTTTGGGGGTCTCGATCAGCCTCACCTCGGGTTTCCACCCCGAGAGTAATGGACAGGTGGAGAGAGTGAACCAGGATGTCGGCAGGTTTCTGGGGGAGTGGGCGGCGTTCGTGCCCTTGGTCACCGCCAGCAGGCCACGCTGCACCAAAAGACCAGCGCGGACCGTCACCGCAGTGAGGCCCCGGTGTTCACACCGGGGGACAGGGTCTGGCTTTCGACCCGAAACCTGCCCCTCCGCCTCCCCTGCCGGAAACTGGGCCCGCAGTTTATGGGGCCATTCAAAGTCCTGAGGAGAGTGAACGAGGTATGTGAACGAGGTTACAGCTTCCCCCGATTACCATATTAACCCCTCGTTCCATGTGTCTCTCCTCAGGCCTGTGGTGGCAGGTTCCTCCGCCCCCTCTGGACATCGAGGGGGCCCCGGCGCACTCCGTCCGTTCTATCCTGGATTCGAGGCGTCGGGCGAGGGGCCTTCAGTACCTCGTGGAGTGGGAGGGGTACGGTCCGGAGGAGAGGTGCTGGGTTCCGGTGGCTGATGTATTAGACCCTGAACTGCTGCGTGAGTTTCGCCGGCCGGATCGCCCTGCGCCTTGCCCTCCGGGTCGTCCCTGAGGCCGGTGTCGACGCACCGCTGGAGCCGCGCATCGGGGGGGGGGGGGGGGGGTACTGTCACGACTTCCGCTGAAGTTGGCTCCTCTCCTTGTTCGGGCGGCGTTCGGCGGTCGACGTCACCGGCTTTCTAGCCATTGCCGCTCCATTTTTCATGCATCCATTTGTTTTGTCTTGTTCCCTGCACACCTGGTTTTCATTCCCCAATCAATCTACATGTATTTATTCCTCTGTTCCCCATCATGCCTTTGTGAAAGATTGTTTGTGTTACGTGTTATTTGTTGACGCACCAGACTAGTTTGTTTTTTCCGTGGTATTTCACGAAGATGTTTATTGTTAAACATAATTCTTGTTTTGCGCGTTTTGCACTTTTGCCTCAATAAAGTGTGCGCCTGTTCACAAATCTCTGCTATCCTGCACCGGACTTCGCTACCAGTACGCACACACCTGACAGGTTTGTAAGGATGGTAAATTAATACTGCACTAAAAGTGGTTGTTTTCCATGTTATTTGATCAAGAAAAACATTTAATGGATGTTTTGTGTTTTTGCCTATAACTTTGTACTTTTTATTGTAAATGTTTGAGGACAGGGTTTTGTTCTTTTTGGATTTTATTAGAATGACAATTGCAGAGAAAGGGACAGGGCAACAACTCTTACAATTCCAACTATTGAATCCTGCAAGATACTGTTCTTAATTATACAACTACCTTTTTTGCCAATGCAGAGATGCTGAATTATTTTTTGTTGTTGCATGTGCTACAGATGTCTATATTGGTCTGCTAATACTAGTAAAGGCCCAGTGCATAACTTTTGTGAAAACATTATAAAAAAATTAAAATAAAAAATTATTTTTTTCAATTCATATATATTAATATATATTTCCTCCTTTTCAAGAACCTGTACCTGAGGAGTTCTGTAAGGAGGATATAGTACCCATTTTTACCCCAAAAGACACCTCTCTTTCAATAATACTCTGCAATTGTGATTTGAACAGAACCCATTGATTCCTCCCCCTGGGGGTGAAATACTGTATAAATGCAGCATCAGCCCTGAGAACTGCATTTGCCTGGAGAACTTAATGTTGACAAAACATGAAGCGATTGGGCTTGGTTGTCCTTGTACTTCTCCTGATGCTTTTGGCTGTTGAGGGTAAGCAGTGGATACAGTACCTTGGCTTTGTTATGCATCATACCTGTAAAATAGGATTTCATTAGTGTACTTGCTGATGTGTATTTGGGAGAAATGTTTTGGATCGTTAGTTCTTATTTTACCATTAAAGACATTGCTCTAAAGACATTGAACTTGTTCTCAACTAGCCTACCTGGTTAAATAAAGGTAAAAGAAATTGCAAATGTCTGATTATACGGATCATACGGTAAATGTAAGATCTTCAATGGTAATGTTTTAGCTTGACATTGGTTATACTGTTAACATTGATTGATCATCATTAAAGGTAATATAATAACAGCTCATAAGTATTCTAGTCATTAGCAAATTACAAAAATAGTGTAGTTGAAATGTTCTTCTACTAATTGTTCCATGATTGTTTTACTGTTGTTCTAACAGCTGATGAGGCAGGGATGCAATATTGGACATGTGGTTATAGAGGACTCTGCAGACGGTTCTGTTATGCCCAAGAATATATTGTTGGACACTACGGTTGTCCTCGCAGATACAGGTACATGAATGATCTATTTGAAATGTACAGTGCACATGTAACTATGGTGAGATTTGATATCATGTATATTGTCAGAGAGACCCTGATGGAGACAGATCAGCTTTGTCAGACATACACAAGAAGAGTTGCTGTTATGATGTTACACTTTGTTGTTTTTTCTTGATCTTTCAAATTCAGTTGAGTTCTTTCAGTTAAGAACTGTCCAAGATACCTTTCTGCACAAGCCCTCACTGTGTCTATGTTCATCATTTGCAGGTGCTGTGTTGTGCGGTTTTAGCAGTGACTGACAGTCTAATGATACCTGTAGCAGGACATCACAGGCTGATGATTGGTCTGCTTCTTTGACATGGATTCTTTTGGACAAAGCCTACTGTGATCAAATTGCAAGCCTCTTGGTAAACGACAATGACAATGTTTTGGGGGAATTTTCAGCTGATGTCGAGATCAATGTACAGTATCTTGCTATGGAATCTGAAGTATGTAGTTGACTTGAAGTGACTGCTTTGATTACAGTACATTTGACATAATACATGGTAATGCAACTAAAATAGAGTTCATTTGAAACGCAATACTCATAGGATTAAAATAATCTCTAAAATACTGTAGGATCAATCACAGTGATATTATTTCCATAACTATTATCAATGCATTTTCAAACAGTTGATATGTGCTTTGGAAATGAGTGGTTGACAGTAAATGTGTATCAATACTTTCTTTGTTGTTTGTTTTTTTATTCAAAATATCAGGTCTTCTAATTATATCATGTTAGATGATGAATACCACTCTGTCGACCAGATGTGATGATTATTAAAATGAGGGTTTCAGGTACTCCATTTTACATCCTTTGTCTGATGTAATGCTGTTAGTCAATAATATTGTCATGTTGCTTTGGAAGGAGAGAAAGATATGACTACAAGGTATAGATTGATGCATGCACTCTGAACAGTGTTTGAATCAATGTAAAAAAAAAAGAAGAGTACTACACTACCACTACATATCTACAATACAACACATTATTACACCACTACACTACCATATCTACAATACAACACATTATTACACCACTACACTACCATATCTACAATACAACACATTATTACACCCCTACACTACCACTACATATCTACAATACAACACATTATTACACCACTACACTACCATATCTACAATACAACACATTATTACACCACTACACTACCATATCTACAATACAACACATTATTACACCACTACACTACCATATCTACAATACAACACATTATTACACCACTACACTACCATATCTACAATACAACACATTATTACACCACTACACTACCATATCTACAATACAACACATTATTACACCACTACACTACCATATCTACAATACAACACATTATTACACCCCTACACTACCACTACATATCTACAATACAACACATTATTACACCACTACACTACCATATCTACAATACAACACATTATTACACCACTACACTACCATATCTACAATACAACACATTATTACACCCCTACACTACCACTACATATCTACAATACAACACATTATTACACCACTACACTACCACTACATATCTACAATACAACACATTATTACACCGCCTTATTTTTTATTTACTTTCTACAAATAACAGCATACAAAGCTGCTAATGAGGGGGACAATGACAGTCAGGTGACTGAGCCAAATAGCTTTGGTGGAATGGTGCTTTTGTGAATGAAGTGTGACAGTTGGTGCTCATGTTTATGTCATCTCACCATGTATGGATATGTTTGTTTGGCATTTCCATGGCATAATTCTGTCCTAGGCCATTTTACTATGTTACAACGTCAAAGCATTACCATTTTAGTGGGATGACTAATATGGTTGACACTAGAGATGTCAAGTAGCCGCTAGACTTGTCTGCCTGTTGCTATCTTGGACCAGGTTACCTTTCGCCATAGTACATGTATATTGAGACCAATTCACAAATAGCAATAATATCCCCAAATCATACGAAACTTCCCTTGAAATCCAAATTGATGCATACCCAAAGAGAAAAACAAAAACCAAGCAAACTTCCTAAAATGCATGTCCTACTCAGTGGTTTAACTAGTAACAACCTGTTATAGACCAGTAGGAGTGTTAACCCTGGTGTCCTGGCTACCTTCCCAATCTGGCCCTCATACCATAATGGTCACCTAATCATCTCCAGCTTCCAATTGGCTTATTCATTCCCCCTCCTCTCCCCTGTAACTATTCCCCAGGTTGTTGCTGTAAATGAGAATGTGTTCTCAATCAATCTACCTGCTACAAAAAGGTTTTAAAAAATGTAAATAAAAAGGACTCAGTCATTGTCTGAAGCTTTGGCTTGTGACTGGCCTGGTGGAGTAGAGGTTAAAGGCATGGATGTTATCTGTAAAAATGTGCCACTGCATTGTACACTGCTTTGTGTTCTTCATTCATCATTCTATCTTTGTACCTCTGCTATTCAGTCAGCACAGCGTGACACTACCACAATGGAGTAAACCCCCACAGATCTGTTTACATGAGGCTCTCTATCTTCACAATTATGTCACGGCAAACCACACAGGCGTCACACCAGCTGGTTTATCCCAGGATTGTAGGGGTGGGTTTCTGATGTTACTTACTAGTACTTTATTTTGATAAACTAAAACGTTTTATTTTGAAAAATAGATTTGAACATATAGTCAACTATTTGAAAGTTAGCTTAGTTGTGCAGAGTTGAATGTTGTTAAACAGAATCATAAATGTTCTTTTCTGGAACAGGATGGTGTGACTTCGGATAGTTTTCTCCCTGTATTTGATCACCTTTAGTACAGTCCTGTTTGATGTGTGTAAAAATAATTAAGATTCAAGATTAAGATTAAGTTATGGGTGGCCAATTAAATACATGCTTTTGCTTTGAAAGGGAGTCAAAAAGACATACCTTATTCATTTAATGTTGTGATCACGTTGGCAGAACAAACCTACCTCCATTACATGACCTTATCTTGACAGATAGCTAGTCTGTAGGTTTCTGCTCTAAGCCAAGTGTAACATTTCACCATTACACATAAGAAACTACAATCAACTTCCTGGCTTGTCATCAATGGTAGGCTAAGCATCAAGATGAAGGTAAAGTAGGAGGGGTTGACCATGATTTGCAGCGACAGTCTGTAATATTTAGAGTAATTTAAACTAAGGAAAAATCCTATCTATTACACCATTGTTTATGTTTTGGTTGTCATATGAAAGACAAATAATGTATGATGTATATATATTTTAAAAGTAATTATTCTCTCTTAAAATGTCATTCCTTGAACACTACAGGTATATGTTAGAAATCAAGTGCTATTTCCATTGTGAAAATCTCATGGGATGTAGTTGCTTCATTGTTTGTTTTGGTTGGTGGCCCTGGCCCACTCTTTGATTGTATGCGCATTACAGAGTGTGGCTCTGACTCTGGTCGACTGTAGCCAACACACCAATCCGGTAGGTGGCAACACGGCTGCTTATCTACTATTGACCAAATACCGGCAGGGCACTACAGAAGTTGTTCAGCGGTGGATGAGGTCTGGACGAGATAAGTGAAACATCCTTGGATGAGAAGGAATTTGATGACTGGTTTATCGAGTCTTTGAAAATGTAAGTACGAGGTATTTTGTGAAAGTGAGTTGAGACTCCGATGATATCTTTTAGTTGCATAAATCATGCTTCACGTCACACGTCTCTGTAGGAAAACAACAGGGGTACATTCACAGGCGTAACGTTTTAGGACGTTGCAGATAGGGCTAGATTATAGATCAGAATCAAATTGCTGCTTTGCTTATTAAGTGAATCTGTACTGCACCTGCTCTAATCCGAGTAACCCCTACACCTCCCTTTCAGATACAATAATATTCATGAGTATCAACTTGAACATCCTACAAGAGTAATTGAGTGGACCGCAGAAAAAAGTATGCCTATTCATAATTGGCCCATGTTATAAGGCTACAGTATATTTGGATTATAACCAACAACATTGATTGTGTTTCATTGCCCTTTTGTCTTTACCCCACAGCTATCTGTGTCGCAGGTTACAGTTTATCAAAAAATGAAATTTTAGAACTGCTTTTGCCTCTGAAGCTCTTTGCTGATGACAATCAGGTAATGGATTGAAATGATAAATGCTTCACGATATCAGTGATGAATTGGAATGTCAGTGACTGCCAAGGTGTCTGTCTATTCAATGTGTGCAGGGTCTTTGTGGAGAGCGAGATTTCAAACTGGTCCATGGAGGTTTTTCAGATGGCGCCGTTCATTGCCATAAACACATTCCAGGAACAAGGTAGCTGGATCATAGTAGCTATTGCTTATGTAACTTCCTTTTGCTGTCATTAACATTCATCTTCTTACAGTTTTTCTCAATCGCGTACAAGCAATTTTGGGATCTGTGTTGAAACGCATCTATAGCAGAACAGCAATGACCAAATGCTGAAATATACAGAACTTCTGTTCATTTTCTTTCTTTTGTACCTCACTTGCATATCTTAAACCACTTTTTGCAAAACTTTAAATACAAAATGTCATTAGTAAATACAAAACACACTTAAGTGTTTAGTTTACATAATATTAACACATTGTTTTAATCAGAAGAGAAATGTCTGATATTGTGTTCACTGTTTCCAGCAATCAGTAAATACTACTGCACTACATTTCTAATCATCCTATCAGGTTCATACCATGTACAATAGAGAGAAAGACCTAGGCAATAGGAACTCTATTTTTTTCTATGATTTTGTACAGTATTGTGGACATGCAGAGAATGTAGTTGGTGTACTTCAAAGTAAATAGGGATACTTCTAAGTTATCATCTCGAACATTGACCTTCCCTTAGGCTATAGAGCTTCGCTTTGGTGTGGATTGAGGCTTTACATTCATATCAGTTGTGTTCCTCTATTGGATTCACCTTTCCTTATTTCTATTGTGGATTGTGTTTCTGTGAGCCAATGAAAAGTCTACAAAACTATGAGCAAACCATCCTACAGTGCAGTCGGAAATTATTCAGACCCCTTCACTTTTTCCACATTTTGTTAAGTTACAGCCTTATTCTAAAATGTATTAAATAGTTTTTTCCCCTCATCAGTCTACACACAATACCCGATAATGACAAAGCAAAAACAGGTTTAGACATTTTTTTAAATGTATTAAAAATAAAAACAGATCATATTTACATAAGTATTCAGACCCTTTACTCATTACTTTGTTGAAGCACCACTGGCAATGATTACAGCCTTGAGTCTTCTTGGGTATGATGCTACAAGTTTGGCATACCTGTATTTGGAGAGTTTCTCCCATTCTTCTCAGCTGATCCTCCCAAGCTCTGTCATGTTGGATGTGGAATGTCGCTGCACAGCTATTTTCAGGTCTCCAGAGATGTTTGATCGGGTTCAAGTCCGGGCTCTGGCTGGGCCACTCAAGGACATTCAGAGACTTGTCCCGAAGCCACTCCTGCGTTGTCTTGGCTGTGTGCTTAGGGTCATTGTCCTGTTGGAAGGTGAACCTTTGCCCCAGTCTGAGGTCCTGAGCGCTCTGGAGCAGGTTTTCATCAAGGATCTCTCTGTACTTTGCTCTGTTCATCTTTGCCTCGATCCTGACTAGTCTCCCAGTCCCTGCTGCTAAAAAACATCCCCAAAGCATGATGCTGCCACCAGCATGCTTCACCGTAGGGATGGTATTGGCTAGGTGATGAGCGGTGCCTGGTTTCCTCCAGCTGTGATGCTTGGCATTCAGGCCAAAGAGTTCAATCTTAGTTTCATCAGACCAGAGAATCTTGTTTCTCATGGTCAGAGTCCTTTAGGTGCCTTTTGACAAACTCCAAGCAGGCTGTCGTGTCTTTTACTGAGGAGTGACTTCCGTCTGGCCACTCTACCATAAAGGCCTGATTGGTGGAGTGCTGCAGAGATGGTTGTCCTTCTGAAAGGTTCTCCCATCTCCACAGAGGAACTCTGGAGCTCTGTCAGAGTGACCGTCAGGTTCTTGGTCACCTCCCTGACCAAGGCCCTTCTCCCCCGATTTCTCAGTTTGACCGGGCGGCCAGCTCTAGGAAGAGTCTTGCTGGTTCCAAACTTCTTCCATTTAAGAATGATGGAGGCCACTGTGTTCTTGGGGACCTTCAATACTGCAGATTTGTTTTGGTACCTTTCCCCAGGTCTGCGCCATTACACAATCCTGTCTAGGAGCTCTACTGACAATTCCTTTGACCTCGTGGCTTGGTTTTTTCTCTGACATTTACTGTCAACTGTGGGACCTTATATAGACAGGTGTGTGCCTTTCCAAATCATGTCCAATCAATTGAATTTACCACTGGTGGACTCCAAGTTGTAGAATGATGATCAATGGAAACAGGATGCACCTGACCTCAATTTTGAGTCTCAGCAAAGGATCTGAATATTTATATAAATAAGATATTTCTGTTTTGTTTTTATAAATTTGCAAACATTTCTAAACCTGTTTTTGCTTTGTCATTATGGTGTATTGTGTATAGATTTATAAGGATTTTTTTTATTAATCCATTTTAGAATAAGGCTGTAACGTAACAAAATGTGGATAAAGGGAGGGGGTTTCGAATGCATGTATTGACTACATGGAATTGGATTGTGATGAATAAGTCCTGCACACAATGTGCTTATTTTCTTTTCTTTTTTTAAAATCAGGATTAATATTTGATTTGATGTGTATGGAATTGTTTGCTGAAACATGCATAAAAGGACAGTAATTACCCATAATTCTGCACCTTTGGATAGTTGTACTTCCAATTTTGATCGTCATGATTTAGTGACTGCAAAGAATGTACTGGGCTTTTGAAAAGACAGATTCACTTTTTGTTTTGTCTGCATGGACTCAAGAGATAAGTATGGTTGCATTAGTCTTTTTGCAGGCAGTAATTTTTTTTAAATGAATGTTATGCTTTTATGACAGTATAATATCGTTTTTATGACTATTTATATTTTAGGAAGGCAACTACATTTTGAAAGCACATTTACTGTTTTGCAACAGAGTTCTGTGTCTTGTGGACTAAAATCGACAACATTGTTCCCAAAAATGCTGGTACGCAATTGAAAAAACTGTAAATGGCTACTTTCAAATTCTTGTTTCTTGTTAAGATGTGTCGTTACCAATGATGGCTTCAGCTCCAAGCTCCTGGTGTGGGACTTAGGAGGAGATGATTGTGGTGAGTAAACCTACTGTCTCCTCGTCATATTTTCAGTGTATTACAGTGTAATCGGCTCTTCACTTTATACTGTAGCTATATCCACTAGGCATGGATGATTTACAACCTGATTAGGTCACAGTACACATTGGTCTTGCCCACAGTGAAAGCACATTTCTGTTGTGTGATTTGTCCTCAAATGATAGATGTCATAAAGAGTACTGGAGACATACAACTAAAGAGTGCATCGTCAGATAAAGGTGTCAAGGTAGCCTCCGGAATAACTGGAAACCCCTGCATTCTTCATGGCTCTCAGATCAGCGATATTCAACTGACTGAGCTGACGTCAGGGAAACCACTCTACTCTGTAGGTAATAACCTGTTTTATATACACTGTAGCCTTTTTGGACTGTGTCGATTTATAATTTCCTTTACAATATGATATTGGGTGTAGAAACACATCTATAACAGTTATTTTGTTTCCTTCTATCGCAGAAACAGACAGTCCAGATGCACTGAGCTCCCTGCAGTTTGTGAGTGGCAGTGTATTTCTCGCTTGTGCCTGCAATGGTGACCTGTATGTGGGGGACACACGGAAGCCTTCAGCTCTTCAGCAAACCCCAGCTGGAGGGAGAGAGGGAGCCCACTGGTGTATGGGTGTTAAGACAGACCTGTTGTCATCAGACCCATTCTCCTGTAGTGTAGCACGGCTCTCCTCCTCCTGCCAAGTGTTTGTGTCTGATCTTAGGGACCTAAGAGCCCCCGTGAGTAAAGCCCAGCTTGATGTCCAGAGGAAAACTACCGATAATGACTTCATGAAGGTGACATGGGCGCCAGCTTTAGACAACTGCCTTGCTGTTTCAGGTAAGCACAATGTCACTCTTTCATTTTTGTTGGATTAATAACATTAATGAATGTCTTATGGACAGAACAAAGTTGTTCTTGCTTTTTTAGAACGGCTGTCATAATAAAGCACCTTTTCCTCAATTATCAATTGAATTTGTCTCCTCTTCTAGGTTTTGATGGAATGGTGCAAATCTACAACACTGCCTCTTGGAGACCAGAGTTGGTGGAATTCCAGCCTCTTTTTGTCCACCGTGGTCACATGATGTCTGATGATCAGTTTGACACTTCATCAGCTGTGGTCACCACTCATGTTTGGCATCCAAGTCGACCCAGGACTGTCCTCTCTGCTGCTGTAGACGGGTCTGTGCATGTATGGGACTGGGTCGACAAAGCCACTGCCAGCTGTTGACATTCAAACAAACTTACAGTTCAATGTTAATCATTATGCAGCTTTGGACCTTGCCTGAAATCTAAATATTTTTTTCATTATGTAAATATGTAAGGAAAAATATCCTCCGTAAAGCACAATTTATTGTGATGGGATAAGATGTAAAAATTACACTGTTATGAGTAGTTATTCAATGCTATGAGTAGTTGTTCCACGCTATGAGTAGTTATTCCATGCTATGAGTAGTTTTTCCATGCTAGAGTAGTTATTCCATGTGTAACCGATGTGAAATGGCTCGTTAGTTAGCGGTGGTGCGCGCTAATAGCGATTCAATCGTGTGACGTCACTCGCTCTGCGACCTGAAGTGGTTGTTCCCCTTGCGTTGTAAGGGCCGCGACTTTTGTGGCGCGATGGGTAACGATGCTTCGTGGGGTGTCAGTTGTTGATGTGTGCAGAGGGTCTCTGGTTCGAGCCCAGGTTGCGGCGAGGGAAGGAAGCTATACTGTTACACATGCTATGAGTAGTTATTCCATGGTATGAGTAGTTATTCTTATACTGTACACAAAGTTGCATTATTGATAAGGGAATTTATATGTTAAAGTATGTTAAAGTAATGATAAGAGAATCTGAATGACATTAAGAGTAATGACTAAAGTATTTCACCCTAATAGTTACAGAAGCTTAGACAATGTGTTTAGACATAATACTAGAATATTGTGAGACAGTGGGAACATTGTGTTTGTGTGTGATGAAGAGGAACTGACAACAGACATGTTTTGGTACTGTGAGACCAAGGACAGGAGATTAGGTTCCTCCACCCAGGGAGGAACAGATGCGCTTGTAGACTTGTAGGCGCTTGTAGGAGTTATATAAAAGGCTGTGCGCATTATATGACTTTAGAACGTTCTCGTGAATAAAGAACCAACCTTTTGCAGAAGCTGAGTCTTTGCCTAATTATTATTAAACCCAGGGTCTTACAAACCTCGGGGATTGGTCAAAGCTTAAATAATTGTTAGTTATAATCATTGGGATTGAAAATTCTCATGACAATTATGGAAGAGGTATTCTGAGTTTATACTATTATACAATGCATTCGAAAAGTATTCAGACCCCTTGACTTTTTCCACATGTTGTTACGTTACAGCCTTATTCTAAAGTTGATTAAATATTTTTTCCCCTGATCAATTTACACACAATACCCCATAATGACAAAGCGAAAACAGGTTATTATACATTTTTGCAAATGTATAAAAAAAATAAAAACAGAAATACCTTATTCACATAAGTATTCAGACCCTTTTCTATGAGACTCGAAATTGAGCTCAGGTGCATCCTGTTTCCATTAATCACCCTTGCGATGTTTCTGCAACTTGATTGGAGTCGACCTGTGGTAAATTCAATTGATTGGACATGATTTGGAAAGGCACACACCTGTCTATATAAGGTCCCACAGTTGACAATGCATGTCAGAGCAGCCATGAGGTCAAAGGAATTGTCCGTAGAGCTCGCAGACAGGATTGTGTCAAAGCACAGATCTGGGGAAGGGTACCAAAATATTTCTGCAGCTTCGTAGGCCCCCAAGAACACAGTGACCTCCATCATTCTTAAATGGAAGATGTTTGGAACCACCAAGACTCTTCCTAGAGCTGGCTGACCGTCCAAACTGAGCAATCGGGGGAGAAGGGCCTTGGTCAGGGAGGTGACCAAGAACCTGATGGTCACTCTGACAGAGCTCCAGAGTTCCTCTATGGAGATGGGCGAACCTTCCAGGACAACCATCTTTGCAGCACTCCACCAATCAGGCCTTTATGGTAGAGTGGCCAGACAAAAGCCACTCCTCAGTAAAAGGCACATGACAGCCCACTTGGAGTTTGCCAAAAGGCACCTAAAGACTCTCAGACCATGAGAAACAAGATTATCTGGTCTGATGAAACCAAGATTGACCTCTTTGGCCTGAATGCCAAGCATCACGTCTGGAGGAAACTTGGCACCATCCCTACGGTGAAGCATGGTGGTGACAGCAGCATCATGCTGTGGGGATGTTTTTCAGCGGCAGGGTCTGGGAGACTAGTCAGAATCGAGGGAAAGATGAATGGAGCAAAGTACAGAGAGATCCTTGATGAAAACCTGCTCCAGAGCGCTCAGGATCTCAGACTGGGGCGAAGGTTCACCTTCCAACAGGAAAACAACCCTAAGCACACAGCCAAGACAATGCAGGAGTGGCTTCGGGACAAGTCTCTGAACGTTCTTGAGTGGCCCAGCCAGAGCCTGGACTTCAACCCAATCGAACATCTCTGGAGAGACCTGAAAATAGCTGTGCAGCGACGCTCCCCATCCAAGCTGACAGCGCATAAGAGGATCTACAGAGAAGAATGGGAGAAACTCCCCAAATACAGGTGTGCTAAGCTTCTAGCGTCATACCCAAGAAGACTTGAGGCTGTAATCGCTGCCAAAGGTGCTTCAACAAAGTACTGAGTAAAGGGTCTGAATACTTATGTAAATATGATAGTAAAGTAGTTTTATTTATTTATTTGCAAAAAATTATAACCTCGTTTTCCTTTGTAATTATGGGGTATTGTGTGTATATTAATGGGGGAAAAAAGCAATTTAATCAATTTTAGAATAAGGTTGTAACGTAACAAAATGTGGAAAAAGTCAAAGGGTCTGAATACTTTCCGAATGCACTGTATTTTATAAGAAAGCAAGATTGTTCACTTTTGTTACATATTTGATAATAAAATGTTAATAAGTAAACTGATTTCTTCATGTACCTGCTAAATAAGTCAAATCCTGGCCTGGAGATAGAGGTGGAAGGCCGTTGCATCAAATTGTTTGCTCACAACACTTTGTAAATCAAAAAGCTAAACATAGTTCATCAGATTTTTTACATTTATTTTCAAAAGATAGTTCTGCATGCCATTCTGCATAGCCAAGGATACAGGCAGGGACAGGATTGTGCAGGTAGTTGAGACAGGACTAATATTGTAGCATTATTTAGAGACGGAAAAATAATCTAATTTGGCACATTGGAGTTCTCAGCAAATGAAGCTGATCTGTCCTTTAGCAGACACTTTTCAGAGTGGCTCACTGTCAGTGCATTACAGAGGGTCTGAACAACAGCATAAATGATATAAATAACATTCACAAATTACATAGTCATAACATTTATAAAGCTATGGGGAATGTTTGAACTGTCCAGACAGGGATACAATGTGCTTAAAGACAGGGTTGGATAGTGTGGCATTGGGAAGCCCATGCAGTTTGAACAGATGAGTCACAGTAGATAACAAACAACTTCATGATAGAGGGATGTCTGTTTATTCAACAGGGAGCAGAGTTGTGGCCTGGTCATGGCCTGTAGGTGGTTGTTCTCTTCACAGTGTGCTTGGCAAGCATGAGGAACTGAATCCTTTGAATCAATGTAGAGGTAAAAGGAGTTACATTGCAGAACTAAGTAACAAACGTATGCTGTTTAAATAGACTGCCGTCCCATGACAGCATGCGTTGCAGTCCATAGTCAGACTTCACAAAATGATCACATGTACAGATTATATCACATTTAACTATGATCGCATTTCAATGACATTTTAGTGTAAGTTGCCTTTTCTACACAAAACGCCTTCGATATAAATTATCATATTATTTTCAGATTGCTTCTTTTTCTATACTAATAAAGTATAGCGATGATAATGCATCTACTGACCACTGAATCTGATTGGAGTTGGAGTGTATTTCTGAAATTCAACCCTAACGAAAACCTAGAAGGTCTTTTCTTTCTCATCAATGGTCTGCATGACATCACTGAGTGGAAAAGACACAAAAGCAATCTGTTCAATCTCACTCTTCTCTCCACATTCCATCAGGCAAGCAAAGTGCTCAGTGTCCTCACTGTAGGCCAGGTCTGAGTGACCACTGGGTCCACTGTGGACGATCCAGGGCCGGTCCCAACCTGACGTGTGCAGTGGGGAACGGTTCAAATACACTCCCAAGTCTTTCCTCGTCCTCTTATTGGTCGGGTGGGTGAAGAGTAGCCAGGTTTGTGTGTCTGAGGCCCGTGGTGATGATGTGGTACCACCCATACCCTCTTCACCTTGCTCAGGGGCAGGGAAGCCAATCACACTGCCTTGGCAACCACCATGGCCTGGCTCCACTAACCTCGGAGCCAAGCGAGGTTTGTCATAGTAAACCCCACTGCTCTCACTCAGAGCCTCCACTCTGTGCCCTCCATGGCGGGCGTTGCAGTACAGGTGACTCCTGCCCTCGTGGTCTATGATCTCTGCCATCTCACATTCACAGGACTTTCTTTGAAGCATCCTGCCCATTTGCCATGTCTGACCGAAGTCATCACTGTATATTGAGAGAGCATGAGGCTGTACCGTGAATGGGAAGGGGAAGGAGAAGCATTTGAAGTGGATATAATAGGCATAGGTAGGTATGATCAATCTTCCACTCTCCATTTGAATGCCATGGCCTGGTCCCACAGCAAATGTAGCCCACCTTCTGACCGTTTTGCCAATCACACTCTCTGTCAAGTCCTTTGTCTGGCTCCAGCTCTGGCCCTCATCATTACTTGTGATGTAACACAGGTGGGCCTTATTCTTGCCTGTCCAGATCTGATGGTACTCTGAAGTGTTCCCTAAAATGCAGATGAAAAACAGGAATAGAGTCTTGGTATTCTTCTCATACACCGGGCAGGGGTTCATGGTGCGGTGGTGGTCTGGTAAACATGCTGATAACAGCTCCTGGGATTCTGACCACTGGGGAACAATGGAAAAGAAATGAAACAAAAATTAACAAGTAGAAACTGTAAGCAGTATGTAACAACTCAATTAAAGATGAACACCTTCAACTGTGTATTATGACTGTGATGTGTTTAGATTTGGAGGGGACATTTACCTGAGTGGATCCATTTTGTTGAGTTCCTCGCCTCATAACAATACTTTTTGCATCACTGTCACTGAGGGAAGAGCGCTTTTCTGCAAAGGCGAGGAATGTCTGACTCTCTTTTAGGTAAATGAGAGCTGGAATTCTGTATCTTGTCCCAGTTTGCTCCTGTTTGAACAGAGTTGTTTTTGCAGGTTGCATTTCGATTCCTGGGAAATAACTCCTTGATGATGTATTCCCCATAGCTGAAATTGCTGGTTCCTGCTAACAGAGGGATTACTTCAAACACACATGACATATCACCTGAGCCACTAAATTCACTATATTTATTCCCTTGCCATGAAAGGCGTATTGGTTGAATCGGATAAACGCTTTGCACGGCTGCTAGTTTACATTCAAGTAAATCATCAAGCTATTTTACATGCAAAAAGATAGTCTACTACGTCGACGTCGTAATAAGCCAAAACACATACTTACAGGAGCAGGCTTTTTAGCCTACAAATCACACCGTTGAGTCGTGAGACCCAGTTAAAACGACCATAGCTTAGCTACCTCTAAAACTATTTATTATTATTATTTTTCCTTTCGCTATTAAATGTGGAAGCGTGTCGTCAAATAACAGCGTACGTAGCTCGTCTAGGGTGTATTCATTACGTCCTGCAACGGAAACCGTTTGCCGTTGAAGAACCAAACGGGGGCAAACAGAGCATTTGGAACAACACGGGAAAGGACCTACCAGAGGTGTAATCGTTACGTCGATTATTTTGCAAAACCGTTTACTCCAAACGGAAAACGTTAACGAGAGATTATATTGAACACATTTAGAGAGGTCTTTCAAAGTTTCGTTCTGTTTGCTTCCGTTTGCTTTAAACTTAAAACTGTAAACGTTTTCCGCAATGAATAGCCTACACACCTGAATTAGTCCAATTGAAACTCTCGTTTTTGTTGCAAATTTGCACATTTCCATTTGGAGTAAACGTGTCTGTTGCTAAACGTTTTGCAACAGATTAAACGTTTTGCAACAGAATTGTCGTAATGAATACACCCATGTTGTGTGAAAGTCAGTGGCGGCAAAAGAGACCAAAATATTCTATACTGCCAACAGCTGGAGGGAATGTAGTCCCGACTTGTTGACGTGTTGCTAAGATACCGGAGTCTTGACTGTTTCGATCTTTATCCATGTTCGCACGTCATGAAAATTGTGTTTTTTTTAATGTCTTGGCTGGTGAGTTAACAGTTATGGTAAAATAGGTAAACTTGGCCTGTAAATTGTGTAAATAATCTGGATAGCTGTCGACTACTTGCTGTAGATGTAACAGTGGACGTTAATGGCTGCAGCCGGACTCTACAAATTAGATGTGGGAGACAGTTACCCCGCCAATTGTTTTCCCATCCGACCATTGTTTCATCAACGAAAAAAAGGTATGAATTCACCGCTCTCTAACTGCAATAGTTTTCACTGTTCATAGAATGCATTTGATTAATCTATCCAAGACTGTCTGGAATAAAATAATTCAGTTTTCTGTTGATTCGTTAGGGGCTGGTCACTGGCTGGTTGCTCACAGAAATGCAGTGGAACATAAATACAAAAATACACGAACTAAGAAATCAGAGGGAAACAGTTTTGCCTCAAACTCAGTTGTGTCTGAGTGGACACGGGTTGAAGAGTGTGGGACACCAGATATTCCTGGCTATACATTGGATGCTCCTCTCCTGGTAAGCAAAGAACACATTTGGTTTACAACTCTTTTTCATTTGAGAGAAAACCGCAAACCCATGCAGTAAACCATGAACAATGTATCTATGAAATAATATATTTAATCTCATTAGTAATAAAAATAACTATTTTGAGATTGTTTTATATTTGCCTTGTAGTTGTCATTGCATTGTGTGGACAAGCCATCTGACCTGTGCTCTGTTGACATCAGTGAGCAGAGATTGAATTTGGTAAGATTTGCTCTTTGGGCGATTCATTTCATTTAGTGTTGGATGAATTCAAACAGTCTTAGAATTCCAAGGGGAGATAGTTTATAGGTAGACACATAGCTTCATAAAGTTCACTAATGTTTGAAGTTTTCTCTCTTTCTTCTACAGATCAATACAGAAGATTTCCTGGATTTTAAGAATGTTGCTTATGTCAACGCATCTGACAACAGTCTTACCATAGGTATATCATGTAATTATGTTTTTTTTCTTCATTATTAAACATCTTATACATCAATTTTAATTGAAACAGAATAGAAAAGTAACAACAACAAAAAGTATTTTCTGTTTCAGAGCCTTTTGGTAAATTCCCCTCCCTGAGGGAACTTGAGCTATCCTTGAATGGCCTCTGCAATGTGACACTCAATGCGGAAGATTTCCCTCACCTGGAGGTAAAATTACACTATGGTTCTACAATACCCTGTACTCTCACGATTAACATGTTGTCAAAGGTATATTGGAAAGGCAGATACATTCATTGTGTAAACCAGATGTTTTTAGATGTTCTAATTGAATCACTACACTGACTTGGATTGAGAAGGAATTACCTTCATCTCTGCCAACTAAATTATGTTTAACTGTATTTCATGTGACACAGGTGTTGGATTTGTCTTACAACAATCTGTCTGGGGATGACATCATGTCCATTGGTCTACTTCCCTGTCTGAAAGTCCTTCATCTCACCGGGAATCAACTTCAGTTTCTTCCTCCCAACCTGGCAGCCCCTCCCCATGGCCCCTCACAACGGTAAGTTTATGTTACTGGAATCAAATTGTTTTTATTGTAAATAGTCAACTTTTTACTGTAGGTAGGTGCAGTTTTCTGGTTTAGTTCACCCAGTCATTGATGAAACATTCCTACTCAACAGGAAAGAAATGAGTGGCTTCCTGGTGTGCAAGTGTTCAGAAACGTGGCTCTTGTTAATTGTTATCTGGTTAAAGTTTATGGTGTAGTACCCTACATTCCATTGGGTGGCAGTATAGAATTACAAAGAATAGAGATTTACAGTCTGTCTAGTTATACACGTTTGCACCTAATACCTGCAAACAGTGATGGACAATACACACTTAAAGTAATTTTATGAAAACTATAAGTATGTGGAATAATAAGCTAATATTTACTCCTACTGAATAGCGCAAAGGATAATGGCATGCGATTTCAAACTCTTGAAGTGCTGATGCTAGATGACAATAAGCTGTCCTCTGGTGTCTTCAGCAGCCTTGCCAACCTGAAAAGGTCAGTCATTGTTTATTAAGTTAGTACTATTACTGTCCACAGTATGGTAAATTAAGAAAATACTCCAATACATTACAGTGCATAATACACACCTACCTGTATACCTACTGTATATATCTGTAAGCTTCCATAGTAATATGGCATGTCCATTTTAGGCTACAGCATTTAAACCTGCAGGGGAATCGTATCTCAGAGGTGCCAGAGGTGTTGCCGAGGAACCTGCAACAGAAGGGATATCTGCAACACCAGAAGGTGTTTCACAAACAAAATTGTGACGTACAGGACCTCAGGAATCACCGTGTCTCTGAGGGGTTAGAGACTGAATACATGAATGGTTGGTATGCTATATTTTCAAAATAACGTAGCTGGCTTGTACACTTCTTTGGACAATATTCATGTGTTTACTATTTCTTAAATCTAGCCCTCTCCGGCGTTCCGAAACACCAGCATGAACATATCAAGAACAGTTCAGAGGTACAAAGTTGTTATGGTGATTTGTATCACTTCTTTGTGCTTTTATTACTTCTTCATACTCTATAACACTAACACTTGCAACTTATTGCTCTTTTTTCTGCATGTTCTTTCTATTATAGGATGAGTGTGGTCAATCCAAAAACTATTCCCCCATTCGCATATCCCTTGACACTGAGGAATTTTCTGGAGCATACGGTTTGCCACTACCAGAGCTTTGTTTCCTCAATCTGGCTGACAATAAGGTCTGTATATTGTCTGAATATATTTGGGAAGACTATACTGTGAGCAAGTGAAGTCACTTGTGTCTCATTATTGCCTCCAGATTGTTGAGGAAGAAGCACTGTTGTCTGTGGCCCTGTTTCCTATGCTCAGTGAGATTGTTATTCACTCCAACCCACTGACCACACAGAGAAGTGGTATGTTGACTCTCCATATTTATTTGAAGCCTTTATTAGATATGAATTTGAGCTTCTGTTAAATAATTTATTTAACTATGAACACAGACATTTTAATAAAGTTCCAATGCAGCCATTTGAATCTCAATATGAAATAATTTAATATGGTAAAAAAAAGAACCAAAAATAGCTTCTTAGCAAAGAGCAATTTCTCAAGCAACATTTTTGCTAGGACTGTCTGGGAGTGGTCTGAGTGGGAAGGGGAAAACTGAAAACTAGCTGTTGGCAGAGAGGTTTGGAACTCTCTTTCTTATTGGCTAATTTACCACCTGGTGATGTCACCAGGAAGGCCAATACTCCATCCCACCAAAACAGGCTGCAATTTCAGGCGGTCTTTTCAAACAGCTGTTACACTAAAAGGGCATTTATCAGAATTTTCAGAATTTCACAGTATTGTTCCTAACTCATAGTGTGGAAATATATATAAAACACAGGAAATAAAGTGTTTGACTGCACTGGGCCTTTAACTTTTTTCTTCTTATCATTCATTGTATTTCCATCCAGGTGACCCACCACTTCTGACATACTTTCTCCAGGAAAGGTTGGGTATTAGAATTAGGCGCAAGAAGACATCAGAAGTTGTGAAGCCCCCTTTGATATTATGTATTGACTCAAAACGAAAGGTTTGAATGCAATATTCTTAATCCACATTTCGGCATAGCACATACTCATTTAACTAGGAAGTAAGATATAACTGCACATTTTTGACTGCACAGTCTTAGTTTTAATTTCAATATTTTTCAAACTCAATGCATCTTACATCATTCGGGTCTAACAGAGACTAACTTTTGATTTTGAAACTAATTGAGGAACATTCATATTGATCTTTTTCTTCAGGTAAAAACGAAAATCCCAAAGGTAACGAAGGTGCCTTTATTGATTCTCCTTGAAGCACCTTGTAGTCCTGCCTTACATGATCCTGGCTCTCTGGAGGAGAAGCATGTTGAAGATCACTGTACGAATCCTCTCTCAGTAGAGAGAAAGTCAACAGAAAAGTCTGGCTGTTCCTCACACGCAATGGATGAGGAAAATAAACAGGAATCCATGGGAACTGCTCATAGAGTTGAAGCAATAGAGGATGCAATAGAATCATCAGATGATACCTTCCAACATGGAGAGTCATTCTTTGTGACACAGGTGATTTGCATGGTCTCTTTCATGATATTCAGGAGGACAGTTATTTGCTTTGGTTTAACATGCCAATGTCCAGTATGGTGACATGAGTATAATAGTTAACTTGTTATTCTCAGGTGACAGATTTACATGATGAATCTGAATACCATCTGCTATCTGACGAGACAGAAGAAGTCAAAGAGATTGATGGGAAAAATGAGTCAAATGCAATTCCAGGAAAATTCAGAGGCTTTGAATTGCTATTGGATGCCAAACCAGATCCAGACATGGTGGAGCCTGTTGGTGAGGAGGACCCTATTATGAATCATTTAAGTAGAATTTTCCTACGAGTCAACGGGATTGTGGGCAATTTCAATGCTGCACTCCCTTAAGTAATGTAATGTTATGTGTTCTACAGGACTACAACATACTGTGAGAATGTTGGAACAAAAACTCAAGAATCTCCTAGTTTACAGAGATTCCAAACCTAACCTTGATTGCCTGCAGAAACCATATGAAGAGAAGGAGAAAAGGGTGAGCTATGTGAATAACATTCGAAGCACTGAAAATGTCATATGATCTTATCTGTCACGTGTTATCTGCTTCAACCTGTTGAGTTGTGTGTCAGTCATCCATATTTAATAATAAAACAACAACAAACTTTAATTCTCAGATTGGAAATCTACCATCTCTGAGACCAAGAAAGCAGAGAGGAGAAAGAGTTGAAGAGATGCTCATACAAATAAACGAGAGGAAAACAATCAGCGAAATCCCTCTAAGTACTAAACCTCTTTTTCTTGTCATCAATAACATGGGAAGTGAATATCTGTCTATCTATCTATTATATGTAATATTATTTGTTAATTATGTAATCCTGTTCTTTCATACAGTGAGGGAAAAAAGTATTTGATCCCCTGCTGATTTTGTATGTTTGCCCACTGACAAAGAAATGATTAGTCTGTCATTTTAATGGTAGGTTAATTTGAACAGTGAGAGACAGAATAACAACAAAAAATCCAGAAAAACGCATGTCAAAAATGCTATAAATTGATTTGCATTTTAATGAGGGAAATAAGTATTTGACCCCTCTGCAAAACATGACTTCGTACTTGGTGGCAAAACCCTTGTTGGCAATCACAGAGGTCAGACGTTTCTTGTAGTTGACCACCAGGTTTGCACACATCTCAGGAGGGATTTTGTCCCACTCCTCTTTGCAGATCTTCTCCAAGTCATTAAGGTTTCGAAGGCTGATGTTTGGCAACTCGAACCTTCAGCTCCCCCCACAGATTTTCTATGGGATTAAGGTCTGGAGACTGGCTAGGCCACTCCAGGACCTTAATGTGCTTCTTCTTGAGCCACTCCTTTGTTGCCTTGGCCGTGTGTTTTGGGTCATTGTCATGCTGGAATACCCATCCACGACCTATTTTCAATGCCCTGGCTGAGGGAAGGAGGTTCTCACCCAAGATTTGACGGTACATGGCCCCGTCCATCGTCCCTTTGATGCAGTGAAGTTGTCCTGTCCCCTTGCTAAAAAAACACCCCCAAAGCATAATGTTTCCACTTCCATGTTTGACGGTGGGGATGGTGTTCTTGGGGTGATAGGCCGCATTCCTCCTCCAAACACGGGAGTTGAGTTGATGCAAAAGAGCTCCATTTTGGTCTCATCTGACCACAACACTTTCACCCAGTTGTCCTCTGAATCATCCAGATGTTCATTGGCAAACTTCAGACGGGCATGTATATGTGCTTCCTTGAGCAGGAGGACCTTGCGGGCGCTGCAGGATTTCAGTCCTTCACGGCGTAGTGTGTTACCAATTATTTTCTTGGTGACTTTGATCCCAGCTGCCTTGAGATCATTGACAAGATCCTCCCGTGTAGTTCTGGGCTGATTCCTCACCGTTCTCATGATCATTGCAACTCCACGAGGTGAGATCTTGCATGGAGCCCCAGGCCGAGGGAGATTGACAGTTCTTTTGTGTTTCTTCCATTTGCGAATAATCGCACCAACTGTTGTCACCTTCTCACCAAGCTGCTTGGCGATGGTCTTGTAGCCCATTCCAGCCTTGTGTAGGTCTACAATCTTGTCCCTGACATCCTTGGAGAGCTCTTTGGTCTTGGCCATGGTGGAGAATTTGGAATCTGATTGATTAATTGCTTCTGTGGACAGCTGAGATTAGGAGCCCTCCCTTTAAGAGTGTGCTCCTAATCTCAGTTCGTTACCTGTATAAAAGACACCTGGGAGCCAGAAATCTTTCTGATTGAGACGGGGTCAAATACTTATTTCCCTCATTAAAATGCAAATCAATTTATAACATTTTTGACATGCTTTTTTCTGGATTTTTTGTTGTTGTTATTCTGTCTCTCACTGTTCAAATAAACCTACCATTAAAATTATAGACTGATCATTTCTTTGTCAGTGGGCAAACGTACAAAATCAGCAGGGGATCAAATACTTTTTTCCCTCACTGTAGCTAACGTCTTAGAAGGCAAGGGCGTCTTCAAGGATGAATATGAAGAGGCTTTGACTTTGCTGAGGGATATGAAGAAAAGGTACAAGATGGTTCACATGAAGGCAGTGGAGCAAGCAACACTTATTGAGTGTGAGAGGACCACCAACCAAAAGTAGAGATTCACAAACTCTGTTACTTTCATGAAACATGAACATTAAACAATCAACCAAACACTCTTCTTCCAAGTTATTTAGGTGAAGAGAATGATCAGCTACAAATTATTTCTGGGCTGAAGGGAAAACGTTCTTATTGACTTTATTTAGCCCATTTATGACAACTGTTATGTATAACATTATCATCATGCATTTGTTTGTCTGTTTCATTATTAAATAGCTCTCTTTCAACTTTATTCAACCTTGACCAGAAGGTGACAGTGGATCTTGCAAATGGAGGTGCTGTCACCCAGGCTCATGGCGGAGTTTTGTATTTCAGTGGAGTATCAATAAAATCTGTTTTAATAAATTAGTTGGTAAAACAGTCTAACAAGGTGCCAATGTGATATGGGGTGTCGTGTCATCACTTCAACTTTGTGTGTCATTATGATTCTGTACAAATACTATGCAACAGACCCTGAACGCTTGATACTCTTGAACATATCTCGCGCAAACACTCATGACAGGAAGTAAATAAAGGGCCGTAAGGGACGTCGATGTGTTCCCGCCTGAAACCGAAACGGAGGCAAAAGAGCTATCGAATAGATAGCAACATACATTGGACAATGGATGACCTTTATTTGGATAATATTGATGAATTTGTCAACGACTAGAATAAAATCGTAAGTCACTTAGCTACCTGATCTATCTCGACCGATCCAACTAGCTGTTGGGGTCAGCTACTTGCTATTGTCGAATGATGCAGTGTAGTTTTAAGACCGCATCAGGCCCCCAAATTGTGTAACTACACAGTCGGTTGGGGAAACTTCGAGCTGTATTCCTTCCTAGAAGATGGGAATATAACGTACGCAACCGGTGAGTTTTTCAACTTTCACAAATCATATATGGGGATATCGTTCTATAATTTCACATGTAAATACTGCACTATTGTCCTTTACATCTCGTAAGATAAATCCTGTATGTCCGCCACAGAAAAACCTGACAAATCCATCAAGGAAGAGGTAGAAGCAGCCCAGATGTCCTCTTCAGTGGATGAGAAGCCCTCAAACCCAGTCCCTAAAGCAGAGACTCCTGTCAAGGAGGAACTACCAAAAGGTGCTGTGGTTGAGAAAGATATTAGGTGGGTATTATTAACTCTTGTAGGAGTCATTGTATAAATATACAACTTGTGTCGTAATAAAAAGTACCATGGGTACTGCAGTGATTATAAGAGGAAGTATTTGTTTGACACAGGGCTTGTATAGTATATTAGAACCAATGATGGATCTTAAGGATTTTGGTCACCAGCCAGCCGGGCTAGTAGACTGATCTTTTTTTTTTTTTTACTAGCCTGGGTATTATTCGTATCCAAAGTCTGTACCGAGCGGTAATTAAAATAATAATTCACTGGCCACCGGGCTAGTTTGGCACATGTTCTATTAGCCCAGTCTGAAAAGTGCTAGCTTAACTTAAAAACCCTGCTCAGAACCAACATCTCGCAGAAACCTTGTCGTCTTGGCGAACGGTGAGTGTTTCGAATGGCATTTCCAGAATATGCTTTAACAGAATACTTTCTTTTCAGTAGTAAGAACAGTCTTGACCATTCCGATAGTAAAGAGAAGAACGCGAGTCAGAAGAAGAACAAGCGTCGGAGGATAAAGAAGCCCCAGTCAGACAGTAGTGATGATGATGATAAGATGAGCTGTAAAGGGAGGGCATGCTTATTGCTCAGGCTCCCCTTGACATTCACTGTCTTCCCTGTGGCTCAGTTGGTAGAGCATGGTGTGTGCAACGCCAGCATGGCGTGTGCAACGCCAGGGTTGTGGGTTCAATTCCCACGGGGGGCCAGTACAAAAAAATAAAATGCATGAAATTAAATGTATGCATTCACTACTGTAAGTCACTCTGGATAAGAGCGTCTGCTAAATAACTAAAATGTAATTCACACTGGACTTCAGAGTTCAACTGTTTCATGGTTAATAACAGAACCTATTCTATGTCAGTTTTTCCAGATTCTCCTCCAAGGTTGCAAGAACAGAGGGGCCCATCACCAAGCCTTGTGAATCAAAAACAGAAAGAACCTTTTGCTATTTCTCATTCAGATGTAAGCTTTAACAGTTTATTTATTTAAGTACTAAACTGTTGAAGTTGCAGGATATAGTTAGTAAAAAATGTTAAATGTATCTTTTTTTATCACCAATTTGTAATGATCGTTATCTACCTATCAATCCATGCAGGAGCGTTCGGATTGTAAGCGGAGGAAGAGGAGACGCGTCTTGAAATCGCGCACCTTTTTGGATGACGAGGGATGCATTGGTAAAATATGGATTTATTTTGTTTGTTTTCTATTCAACTTTTTCTTGTAAACATTTTGCCTAAGTCTAACGCCTCTGACATACACATGACGCCTATTTCTTCTCCTTGAAGTGTGTGTGTGTGTGTGTAAGCTGAGATAGATTCCAGACCCACCAAAACCATCAACTGGCAAGAAAGAAGAGAAGGAAGAATGTTGTTGCAGCCTCTAATAAATCAACTAAGCAGGCTTCTATTATGGGATTCTTTCAAAAGAAATGACAGACATACTCACAATGTACTGAACACTGAGAAGATTAACATCAGTTTTGAGGGACTTGAGGCCCAGGTGGAGAGAATCTAGACTGACGCACATTATCAAATTCTCCGGAGGATGAATGTAGTTACCTGACTGGCAACATTTGGAAGAATGCTGTAATTTCTTTCCTATTTAAAAAAATAAATAATTGAAAACATTTACACATTACTGTATATGATAAAGTGGCATAAATATATCCACAACACATTGTAAAGTACCGTCAGAGCTAATTGACCATTGCCATGTTATTGTAGCATTTATTTGGGGGGGTTGAAATTGGTTACAATTCTGCAAGTATTGAAGGGTTTATACTGTGGGGAACCTGAACAGCTGCAGTGCGGAACGCTCTTACCTGCCTCTTCAACTGGTGCCTTTCCTTGGGTCTTGTGGAAAGAAATGTCTGTCGGAATGCATTTTTATTTTTTTTATGGTAGAAATTAACTTGAATGTTTAATCTGCATATTCATTAAAGGTACAGTGTTTTCATATATTTACTTGTGTTCACTACAGTATATTAATGCCAAGTTTAAACATTTTCAATATTCACAATATACCGTCTGATCAATCACGGAAATGGTTTGTGAAGAAAACAGGGGTGTTTTGCCGTCGGGGGTATGCCAAATAAAAAATGTGATTCACATAAAAACAATTTTTTTTTTAAACACGTAAAAAAAAATGTCTTCTATTTTCCAACGGGGCTATACATTTGGGTGAGGTTTTTTTCTCGCCTGAGTAGCCTCGTTTCACTGCTAAAAATAAAATTAAACCATCTGGTGTTCAGTGAAATAACACAATGTCAAATACAGGTAGTCTAGTCAATTAACATTAACCGTTAATCTCTCCTGGGAATTCCACTAACGGTCCGTATGTAACCAAATGTAGCTGCTGCTCATGTTTGGTATCTGTACTGATGATGTAAAAGCCATGACAGGGAGACATAGTGGAGTGGTAACGCGTGTGCAAGCAGTTGCCCCCGACGCCACTTGGGTACACTGCAGCATTCACCAAGAGGCTCTTGCTGCCAAGGGAATGCCTGACAGCTTGAAAGATGTTTTGGACACTACAGTGAAAATGGTTAACTTTGTTAAATCAAGGTCCCTGAACTCTCGTATTTTCTGCACTATACAATGATATGGGCAGCGACCATGTAACGCTTTTACAACATACAGAAGTGCGCTGGTTATCAAGGGGCAAAGTATTGACACGTTTTTTTTAATTGAGAGATAAGCTTAAAGTTTTTACTGACCATAATTTTCACTTGTCTGACCGCTTGCATGATGAGTTTCTCACACGACTGGCCTATCTGGGTGATGTTTTTTCTTGCCTGAATGATCTGAATCTAGGATTACAGGGACTTTCCGCAACTATATTCATTGTGCGGGACAAAATTGAGGCTATGATTAAAAAGTTGGAGCTCTTCTCTGCGTTAACAAGGACAACACACAGGTCTTACATCAATGTATGATGTTTTGTGTGCAAATGAACTCAAGCTTACGGACTATGTCAAATGTGAAATAGCGAAGCACCTGAGTAAATTGGGTGTGCAATTACGCAGGTACTTTCCCAAAACTGATGACACAAACAACTGGATTCGTTATCCCTTTCATACCCTGCCTCCAGTCCACTTACCGATATCTGAACAAGAGAGCCTCATCGAAATTGCAACAAGTGGTTCTGTGAAAATTGAATTTTATCAGAAGCCACTGCCAGATTTCTGGATTGGGCTGCGCTCAGAGTATCCTGCCTTGGCAAATCGCGCTGTTAAGACACTGATGCCCTTTGCAACCACGTAGCTATGTGAGAGTGGATTCTCAGCCCTCACTAGCATGAAAACCAAGTACAGGCACAGACTGTGTGGAAAATGATTTAAGACTGAGACTCTCCAATACAACCCAATATTGCAGAGTTATGTGCATCCTTTCAATTCACACCCTTCTCATTAACCTGTGGTGAGTTATTCACAATTTCCGATGAAAAAATAAGGTTTTATATGTAAGATGGTTAAATAAAGAGCAAAATTATTGATTATTATTATATTATTATTTGTGCCCTGGCCCTATAAGAGCTCTTTGTCACTTCCCACGAGCCGGGTTGTGACAAAAACTCACACTCATTCTTATGTTTAATAAATGTATTGTATAGTGTGTGTGTGTGGCAGGCTTACAATGACGGCAAAAACAACATTTGAGAGTGCTGACCCTGGCGCAGCTGGAGGTTGAATGCATGAAGGGGTACGGGACTATAAAGTTTGGGAACCACTGGTGTAGAAAATACAGTGGTGGCATTTTAGATGCATCGTGTCTTTGAGTAATAGGTTTGCTTCCTATGGTTTTGATATGCATGATATCACTTGGGCACAATCAGGCACTCAGGTTATGTTTCATACACAATGGTCTGCCTTTGGCAGGGCTTAACTCTGGAAGCACACTTTGGAATCAACTGGTGTCTGATCCAGTGCCACAGACGTGTTATTGCTTGCCGCATGGCTTGCAACATCCCTTGATGCAGGATAGTACCCGGTCCCTTTGACAGGCTTATCAATTGAAACTGGCTCTCTGAATTTCACAGGACAAGATGAAATTACATTCATGTGCTTTGGGAATGTATGTTTGGATTAATTTCATCAATCAACAGTTACCAAATCTGAACTGACCCCAATCTTACTTTAGGTGCTCTGGGTCAAGAGCATGAAAGTTGTCTTATTTTAGATGCCAACATAAGACATCACACATTTGTAATAGATCAGATTAGTGAATAATAAAATAACACATTGCGTGTGCCATGCAGTAAGCAGAGTTGCTTTCATGAGTAAAAGGCAACTGTTGAGCAAACCCATGCAATGGAAAAACAGGCCATGGATGGTCTAAACTGAGGCAGGGTTCCCTCTCCATGACTTGGCTATGCAATGAGGGAACATGATGAACTGTTTCCAGGTTTCTTCAAAGGTACATTCGTGTGAGGGAGGGGTTGGGAGATTCATACACTATCACACGCAGCAGGGAAGAACTCTTTACGAGAGGATGGGGCATGCAGGTATGTGGACTAATGAATCTTCATTTTTTGGTACATAAAACAAAACAGTCAAAATCCCTGCATCTAGGCGGATAAAAGTGATACTCAAAGAAACACTGTGAAAGCTGTGAACAAAACAAATTAAACCAGACAAATAAAAGTGAAAACACAATGACTTATTTGCGGATCTGAAGTTTCCGAGCCCAACAACAGCACAACATCAAATATACTCTACAGATAGTTACCTACGGAGTCTAGAAGTGTAAGGCATTATGTATTATTAAAAACATGTATTATTCAAAACTGACAGGCTGAGACTTTATAATTAAAACTCAATTCAAGGAAAGAAATTAAAACACAGTGTCAGTCAGCTGTGTGTTTGCTAAAGGAGGGACATTATTTCACACATTTCAGAATTAGTTAAACAATCAGCATAGATTAAAGATCTCTACTGTGTAACATACAGTCAATTACAAAGTACTCCAACATTGGGGTTTAGTGTTGCCACACCACCTGAATGTGGTACTGAATGTGCACTCACTGTTCTTTCCACATATTGGTTTCTCTGTCCATCCCTTGTTCTATCCACATATTGGTTTCTCTGTCCATCCCTTGTTCTTTCCACATATTGGTTTCTCTGTCCATCCCTTGTTCTTTCCATATATTGGTTTCTCTGTCCATCCCTTGTTCTTTCCATATATTGGTTTCTCTGTCCATCCCTTGTTCTTTCCATATATTGGTTTCTCTGTCCATCCCTTGTTCTTTCCACATATTGGTTTCTCTGTCCATCCCTTGTTCTTTCCACATATTGGTTTGACTGTCCATCCCTTGTTCTTTCCACATATTGGTTTCTCTGTCCATCCCTTGTTCTTTCCACATATTGGTTTCTCTGTCCATCCCTTGTTCTATCCACATATTGGTTTCTCTGTCCATCCCTTGTTCTTTCCATATATTGGTTTCTCTGTCCATCCCTTGTTCTATCCACATATTGGTTTCTCTGTCCATCCCTTGTTCTTTCCACATATTGGTTTCTCTGTCCATCCCTTGTTCTTTCCATATATTGGTTTCTCTGTCCATCCCTTGTTCTTTCCACATATTGGTTTCACTGTCCATCCCTTGTTCTTTCCACATATTGGTTTCTCTGTCCATCCCTTGTTCTTTCCACATATTGGTTTCTCTGTCCATCCCTTGTTCTATCCATATATTGGTTTCTCTGTCCATCCCTTGTTCTTTCCATATATTGGTTTCTCTGTCCATCCCTTGTTCTTTCCACATATTGGTTTCTCTGTCCATCCCTTGTTCTTTCCATATATTGGTTTCTCTGTCCATCCCTTGTTCTTTCCACATATTGGTTTCACTGTCCATCCCTTGTTCTTTCCACATATTGGTTTCTCTGTCCATCCCTTGTTCTTTCCATATATTGGTTTCTCTGTCCATCCCTTGTTCTTTCCACATATTGGTTTCTCTGTCCATCCCTTGTTCTTTCCATATATTGGTTTGACTGTCCATCCCTTGTTCTATCCACATATTGGTTTCTCTGTCCATCCCTTGTTCTTTCCATATATTGGTTTCTCTGTCCATCCCTTGTTCTTTCCACATATTGGTTTCTCTGTCCATCCCTTGTTCTTTCCATATATTGGTTTCTCTGTCCATCCCTTGTTCTTTCCACATATTGGTTTCTCTGTCCATCCCTTGTTCTTTCCATATATTGGTTTCTCTGTCCATCCCTTGTTCTTTCCACATATTGGTTTCACTGTCCATCCCTTGTTCTTTCCACATATTGGTTTCTCTGTCCATCCCTTGTTCTTTCCATATATTGGTTTCTCTGTCCATCCCTTGTTCTTTCCACATATTGGTTTCTCTGTCCATCCCTTGTTCTTTCCATATATTGGTTTGACTGTCCATCCCTTGTTCTATCCACATATTGGTTTCTCTGTCCATCCCTTGTTCTTTCCATATATTGGTTTCTCTGTCCATCCCTTGTTCTTTCCACATATTGGTTTCTCTGTCCATCCCTTGTTCTTTCCATATATTGGTTTCTCTGTCCATCCCTTGTTCTTTCCACATATTGGTTTCTCTGTCCATCCCTTGTTCTTTCCACATATTGGTTTCTCTGTCCATCCCTTGTTCTTTCCACATATTGGTTTGACTGTCCATCCCTTGTTCTTTCCATATATTGGTTTCACTGTCCATCCCTTGTTCTGTCCCTCTCCTTGATTTCATGGTCTTGCCCACCTTACGATTTAAATTATATTCCAGCTAGGCAGATGTGGAATGCACTTTTAAACCCAGGTGGAATAAATCAGTGGGCATTTAAAAAAATATATCAAGTGATTCCACATTATTATATTCAAACAGGCCTTGAGCACTGGATTTATTCCCAGTCTCTGAATACATTAGATATGATGTTGTCTGTGGTAAACAGGCCCAGCCCATGCACATTCCTTCTGCAGTCTTAATTACAAGTATCTCTGTCAATAATCACATAAAACAACTAACATACATTACATGCATATTCTAACAAGCAGAAATACATGTTGAAATCTGAAGATAATACGCATGGTAATTTACCTGCACATTTTAGTTAAAAGTGTTATTAAAAAACACTTGCCTGTAGAAAAACATCTATGATTGATTTCATGCATACAAATAATAAATATGTTGAGTTGCGTTTAAATACTATCTGTCATCATCACATGAAATCCTATGATTTACAGAGTACATCTGGAGGTTGTTAGACGGTTCATTGCCCTCCTGTTTGTTTTTATGTATAAAATAATGTCCGTGGTTATATTTATGTTTATTTTAGGTCCGCAGAAAACCAGAAGTATGAAGTTATCTCAAGGTAAAGCATGCTGTAATAGATCTACATCTACAATATGAAGACATACTACACTATACAAATACAACACACATTTGACTACTGGCACAGCCACTGCTCAACCTCTTGATACAATTGACTAAATTGCAAAGGCACCTACTGCCAGTAACACATTCTTTATTTAACAGATCTCTCTCTCTCTGATTCTAGATGTTAGAGAAACATGTGGTTGTGAATTGCGTTTGAGAAAAAAAGTTTGAGAGAAAAAAAGTTTATGTTCTTGTCTATTTTGAGTTCTTGTTCAGATTAATATCAACAAACAACTTTAAAGGCAAATAAACATTCTCTTGTAATTTACTTTTATAATCCCTTTCTTTCTCTTCTTGAAAAACTCTTCAAAAGAAAATGATGAATTGAAAACAGGTTTTTACACATGCTCTTAGGACTTGGTGATGTAATAGAATCTGGCTCTGCTCTCTGTCCAAAAGAAAACATAGGCAGACATAGCTGGGAAAGGCAATGAGGAGTCTGAGGATCTTCAGGAATTTATATCCTCGGGTCAATTTCAGTGTATCTGGGTGCGCCAGTATCTCCACATCTGGCTTAATCGTTGCAATCAAGCCTGAGAGATGTTTGGATACAACTGTTGTTTTGGATCATAAATTGAGACCTAACAGTAGGAGAATACTACTGTGTGGGGAGGCTGAAACAGTTCCTTTGGCTCTGGGGCCAAGCAGCTGATTACCTCACCAACACTCCTCATTAATCAATGTGCCAAATGAGTTTATTCAAGATTGGCCCCATTCATCATAGTCTTTTTGATGCACAAGTATACTTAGAAACTGTAGTACACACTTAACATGAAATCATAGGGAGAATGATTGAATGGTCCATAATTGTACATTTGTAGTAATTTTTTCTCTTGAACAATAATCATTTCAGCGCTGAACAAAAATATTCCTGGGAAACGTGGTCTTGGTTTATCAATCATGCCTCCATCACAAGCATGTGTTTAAAAATGTGAACCTCTAACAGTGGGGTTCAGGAAAGAGGGTGTAATGACTGAAGTGTTTATGACATGAATCCCAGTATTGTCCATATTTTCTTGGCACTGCCCAGATCCTCAGCTGAAATGATCAGGGCCAACTTAATTAAGGAAAGGGGTAGGGTGTAAAAAACAGTGCCCTTAATAGATTTCGGAAGTATTTTGATGAAGCAAAAACTCAGGGGTTCTCTTGAACACCTTAATCAGCTATGAAAGCAAACACATCTATCAGACTTAATTAACTTAACACAATTTGGCTCCCTTTGAATCAAAAGACTGCCTGATTGATTTTCAATGCTTCAGTTCCTCACAAACACTGTTTCTGTGAGGCACCATAATTATGGTGTAGCAGCCTAGGGACAGATATTTCTAACATTTATTTAGTTTGCTTACCTCACCTGCCTCCATCTACTGCAACTAACGGCTCGCTGTAGTCCGTTATCAACAGGAAATGGCTACATTTCGGATAACAAGTTGTGGGCTTGTACAGTAGGCCCATAGACTGTAGCCATCTTGTAGCATACAATAATATATTGTTGCTACTCACACGTTGAGACACTTTTCAATAAAACTACAGATGTAATTACAGTATTGTAGTAAATATTCTTACTCTGATTCTAACCCTTAATGTACTTGAGTTCTTCAGTTCTGGGAGAATTCCCTGGTGTGACATATTCTCTAACAATGGGCAGCAGCAGGGTTGAGTAGACATGCTCCTACAGAGAGCTGACCCCACTACCTGATTTATACCCACTGACTGCCCCCAGCTGTTACTATTGCCTGAGCCAAGACTAAGCATGCATAGCTGAATTGGCCAAATGCTACTTAGAGGGAATTTGAAACGTCCTCTCCAAAAAATTAACAGACCGTATAAATGCTGAAAAGTTTCAAGATTTTCCACCAGCAATAAAATATAGAACCTTGAGGTATAAAAATGTCAATGTGACAAAAATGGTCAGCCCTGTTCATTACCTGGCCTGCCACAATGAGGGATGCTGTACTTTGCGTTATTATCCGGGATCAAGTTACTTTCTCTAAATATAACACTGCATTCTGGCATATAGCAAATACTTTCTCTAAATAAAACACTGCATTCTGGCATATAGCAAATACCTTCTCTAAATATAACACTGCATTCTGACATATAGCAAATACTTTCTCTAAATATAACACTGCATTCTGGCATATAGCAAATACTTTCTCTAAATATAACACTGCATTCTGGCATATAGCAAATACTTTCTCTAAATATAACACTGCATTCTGGCATATAGCAAATACTTTCTCTAAATATAACACTGCATTCTGGCATATAGCAAATACTTTCTCTAAATATAACACTGCATTCTGGCATATAGCAAATACTTTCTCTAAATATAACACTGCATTCTGGCATATAGCAAATACTTTCTCTAAATATAACACTGCATTCTGGCATATAGCAAAAACTTTCTCTAAATATAACACTGCATTCTGGCATATAGCAAATACTTTCTCTAAATATAACACTGCATTCTGGCATATAGCAAATACTTTGTCATTCATCAGTTTGGAAGAGAAATAAGATGTGTTTTTATGAAGAAGTGGAAAGAGGCACATCTACCTCCTTTATGGAAGAGGACCACCTTAAACCTCTCAAAAGAAGATATTGCCAGGAACTGTCAAGTCCAACAGCCTCTAGAAATAAGTCACAGCTTCATTGTAAAACTATTAAGGTCTACAACTGAGGGGCTTCTGTTACAAAATATTTTGTCAGGCCTTTAGTGAGAGATGGGCTGCAATGTCTGGCGCAATGTGTGAAGCCAACACAATGAGTCATTGTAGCTGTGAAGGGAGAGAGTGGACTGTTGCGGTTCACAGATGAGGGATATTAGTCACAAGTCTGTGCACTGTTCCCATATCGACAGGACTCAGTGTATGGCTCTTGTCTACTGCAATGAAAATGGCACAGGGACAAATGGGCTTATCTTACACCTGTTGACCTAAACAAGCCTGTTGACAAGCTGTTCACAGGGCAGCTCAACTCAGAGGCGAACATGGATTTCAGATGCTGTGATCATAAGCCAGCTTCTCAATGTGTGTAGAACAGTAATGACATGCTATCTCAATAACTTGTCATAATAGTTATTTGATGTGGTAGAAGAACACTCCAATAATATCCTACATTTTTAAAGACCAAGGATTTATTTTTCTTGGGTTTGGTGTATTATACATACTGCAAATAATCAAATTGTGTCTAACTATTTGACAAGCATGTTACTGTTGTGCTGTATCCCAGTGTGTCCCAAACTCGGTCCTTGGGCCCCCCCTGGGTGTACGTTTAGTTTTTTGCCCTAGCACTACACAGCTGATTCAAATAATCAAAGCTTGATGATGAGTTGGTTATTTGAATCAACTGTGTAGCACTAGGGCAAAAAAACAAACGTGCACCTGAGGGGCAGGACTGAGTTTGGGACACCCTGCTCTATACCTTTTTTAAAAAGACTGGGTCCTCCATCAACAATATTCTTATTTTTCAATATTATTCCTCCCTGAGCCCTCTCTTCTTCTTCAGTTCTCTGTATTGGAAAATGTTGGTGTCCTTCCAACTGATGACCTACATTTATATCAAATTAACAGAGCTCTATTGTTGTGCTCATCCTGTTAGGCCATTACAACCCTTGAGAAAACAAACTATAGCACTGGAGCACAAATCCAAATTACAGGCACAGTTTATAAAGGTCCGACTGGGTTCACTGGAGGGTAGTCCAAAGAATAACAACAGCCTGATTTGTGCAGGAATTCTTGCCTCAGGTAGAGCTCAACTATATCATATTTTTGGTTGGCTCCAACTTTTAGCCTTGTCATTCACGTGCAAGAATGCCTTGCCACTGTGCAAAGGGGAAAAAGATGCATGAAGTACTGAAATGACACATAATCCTATGGAAACTTGGTCTGTAGAAAACTGGCCAAAAATAATGATAAACACCTCAGAGAACATAATAGAAAGGGCAATACCAATGCCCAGATATCAAACCCACATTCTCTGAGGAAAGCCCTATATGTATACTGCCCTGCCAAGCAAAAAGGCTGTAACTGCTCATAGCGTGGAACTGAGAAAAATGGCTTTTATTTACCTTGGTTTCACTGTAACTTTATGCAGTTACTGCTAATATTACCCCCATTTTCTTCAAAACACAATACAATAGAGGCAGGATACTTGTCCACATGATTAAGTATGTATTTAATGACATTAACTCATTTTCAACCAAATGAGCAGTTACTGCCTTTTTGCTTGGTAGGGCAGTATAGCCCAATGAACTAAAGCCATGGTGTCTCAGGCAAGGCCTTTCAGTACACACTCAAATGTCTACAGAATGTACAAACAAACATTTCAAACAAACCAATGTTGTACGCTCTGCCTCAAAATGACATCTGTTAGCATATTTGTATTTACAATAAATATGTTAATGAATATTTCTCGGTACATTCTGAAAAGGCATACAATTTGAAACAGCAGTATTTCTCAGAACAGTAAAGTGATTGTAAATATGGTTTACTCTATAAAGGTGTTTTTGACAGATGGCTGTCTAATTTGCCCAGTGTATTTTTCTATTATATACATGTACACCTGTATTTTTTGAGATAATACCGTTTTTACTGTATTCCAGTATGCCAGAAAACAAAAATGAGATACAACTGTAATTCATTTAAAGTATTTTTTCCATTTTGGTTTCTTCTATTACCAAATGCTACCAACAATGTTGACAATTCTGCTGACTAATTTTTACTGAGAATATGGAACATCACATTGTAATGAGTTATGATGGCATTTAAAAATAAACAAAAGCTTGTTATTCTATAACCAATAAGCAGTGCTATGTTTCATGTCTAATGAAATGCATATGAATGCTGTGCATTTTCCATTGATGTCAAAGTCAGGGGATGAGAGTTAAGAAGAGCACAGGCTTTCCAGCTGGTCTGGGTACAAGAACTTCACTACCTCCCTGAATCCATCCTCACAGGTCCTGGTCTTGGGAAATTCCTTCTGATTGTCTTCTTCCTCCTTGAATCTTTTCCAAGTCTCTGTGTAAAAAGAACAAAGAATTGACATGTTGCCATCCAACAGCAGACAAAAAGCGTACAAATCCATAACTTTTTTTCCTTCAGCAGGAAACAAGATGGTCACTGACAAGAGGAAGCAGCCATTTTTTAATCAGTTGAAATGAAATGAAATTTCCTTTGGTCTACAATATGTCTGGTTGGTCTATGACCTTATGTCTAGAAATGGTTTGAGCTGTATTGCCTAACAATTCAGATTGGCAAAACAATGGAAAAGCTTTACTTAAAAGAAACTAAAGGATTACAAGATTTATAACAAGAGAACTTTTAAATTACCGGAAAATAAAGGTATGCATACAAAAACAACAAAAAACACACAAAAAACATGGATAAACTCACCTTCATCCAATGTTGCCAGTAAAGTGTAGTTATCTGGATTATCTAGAAGATCTTTCTTCAGAACATCCCCAGTTTCCATTAATTGTAAAACTCCTGGGAAAAGTGAAAATACATATTGGGTGACATTCCGAATAGTTAGGTAATCCACAGCTGTAGCTTTGTTATTAACACTGCCATGCAAGTGCCCTCTATACTTCCCCCTCCTATTACCTCCTACTGTCTTCCATACTTGCACTTCAACTTCAGCAGTCCCTTGTCTTTCAATAGCAATTATCCTAACTGTGTCCTCTGTGTGAACCTTTGACGATGGCTTAACTTTGTACACCAAGAGGTTGTTATTGTCATGTCCAAGATTCATGTTTATGTAACAGCCAGTCCTGTTGCTCTCAGCATTATGTTCTAGGGGCAGAAATCAGAGAGATTAAAAATGTATATTGTTCAAAACCTATGGTTAAAATAATTTTCTGAATTGCATTGTGAATACTGCTGAGCTACAGTACCTGGACAAATCTTGCAGCATTTTCCCTCGGTTTTAACGGGATTTTGGCATGGATATTGGCTGGGACATGAGAGGCGTTTGCAGTCCTGTATGCCATCCTTACAGGTGCACAGGATGCACTCCAGGACCTTCCCCAGGACTGGATGCCACACATCACCATGAGAGTAGGTGTTGCCGCTGTACTGACATGCTGAGAGAAATAGGAAAAACATATATGCTCTAGTACTGCATATTATTACAATCACAGAGCTGTAAGAGTTAGAATACATTGACTGCTCAATGACCAGGGAAGTGACTCCCTATTGTAGGCCATGAAAATAGTACTACTATTAATAGGATAATAATAATAACAACAAGTAGAATAGCATTAATTAATATTATTAATATTATTAATTATTGTAGGGCTATCATTTAACTCTCACCCTTCTGGTGCTTTTTCTGCAGCAGGAAATTCACGGTGGTCTCTGCAGCACCTTTGAAGTGGAGCTTGGGCAGGCTCAGGCCTCTGGGAGTACCCCTGACTGTGGATGGAGTAGAGCGGACAGAACGCCCTCGGAACTGCTCTCCAGCACACTGGTCCACTGAATGCCTCTTGTGTATTCACAGAGACAAATAGACACAGTTATTATGGGGTTATTTTGGATTTATGAGCAGTTCCGATGCCAGTGAGTTGGAACCCCACCCCACTCCAGGTAAACTTGATTTACATGCCCCACAAATGAAGATTAAATATTAGTTGTTGTCTTCTCTGCAAAGGTGTGGTGTTTTGGATGTCATGGTTTGACAAATCTACAAGACTAAACCCATCAATGAATGAACAGAAAACCACCTACCACGCCTCGGTTCAGCTGTTGGCCTACATCCTCCACTGATGAGTACCCATTAATGCCACCATCTAATCAAAGACAAATGAAGAGGATATACATTGACTTTGATTACAACAGAAAGTAGGGTGAAAATCTGCTGTGGTAAGAAACAAATGTGATCACCTTTGCACACCAGACAGCAGGTATCTGGGAATGAGACTGGTGAGGAGCAGGTCAGCGGCTGGCAAGTTTTCAGAGCACAGAAAATATTTCCATTCTAAAAACAAATGTGGAAGAAAGCCAAAGGTGAAGGAAGAATAGAAGTGATTGTAGACATTGCCAGTCCTAGCTTTTTGGGGGCCCTAACTAAATATTGTTTTGGGGCCCACAACTCGCAAGCAAAACATTTTAGTGGCTTCCCTCTTGACGGCGGAGAGATCTTATTTTTTTACAAGTTAATTTCCTACAATTCTACACATTTTGCCATGGGGCGGAGAGAAAATGTAGCAGTTGTACAACTCATTTCATGCAATTCTACTCATTTTGCCATGGTGAGGAGATAGAAATGTGCAGTTTTAGAGCCAATTTCCTGCAATTCAGTGCAATGCCATAGGGTGGGGATACATTTTTGCAGGTTTAAAGCTAATTTCTTGCTGTTCTACACACTTTGCCATAACTTTTGCCATGTTAATATGATATCTGAGTGAGAGTGACTAACAAAACCAATGGATAGAAATTTGGGCACATGCCCTTTCTTGCCCGGTCGATAATTCAACCATGATTACTACAAGTTTAGATAGTTGGCTAGACTAACTGACCAAACTAAACATGTTTTGCTGACATGGCTAATTGAGTGACTGTCAGTGACTGAAATAACAAGAGAAAAACTGCTGATGCACATCCACATTTCTAAATGTCACCTTGTGTATTCTACTATTCTAACTCTCAACAATAAGTTGAGACCAAACTGAGTTCCTACAAAAAAAAGTAAAAAAAAAAAAAGAGTTGCTTACTGCCACAGGGAATTGTAGATACATTAAGAGCTCCAGTATTATGGCTGACCCATGAGGACAAATTCCCAGTTACGTTCTCAGAGTAAGGAGCTGTACACCATAAACTACAGGAAGAGAGAGTGTGACTTACTGAACATGTGCACATGACACACTGGTTTGTTTGTCGAGATGGGAAGAGGTCATGGTTGGCAAAGGTCTCCCCTGGTTGGTAGAAAGTTCCATTATACCTGCAGGACTTCACTGGGGCTCTCAAGCCTGCTGGAATCCTAGGCTCATCTGAGCAGATAATGAATGGTAAGCACAAGATGAGTAAGTGAATGCCAAAGCAGGATGTTTTTGTTTTACACACCTCTAACCTTATCTTCCTCAAGGATAGAAATGGTGGATGCAATTCAAGATCAAGTCCTGTGACTAGACATGGCATAAAAGCATACAGGTACTACTATACCAAATGGTGTCATAGAAATGATGAAATAACTTCATTGTACTGCATGTGTGTGCTTATTGTATGAGAATGCCTGATCCTACCTGTACAGCGAGGGCAGCACTGCTGAGAGTCAGTCACTGGGTTGTCACACCGCAGAGTAGGACACTTAATTGTGTTACATTTCACATGGCCTGTCTATGAGGGAAACGTTACATGGTTTACGGCATATCTTGAAATCCCACCCACCAAAACAACTGCCAATATGATGTATAGCCAGTAGCCTAAATCCTATTTGCACACAGTAGCCTCCAATCCAATACTCAGGTTTAGACAGTTTGATACAGTAGAGTATAGGGCAGTGTTGGGCTTCTTTTGGTACACGTTTACATGGTTTCATATTAGGCTACAGATGTGACAAAACTGACCAATGATGTATTCTAATTCTATGGGTACAGTACCTCAGTGCAGGAACACCGCATACAAAACATGAAACCAAAGGGTTCCAGATAAGGATGCCAGCTGTCTCCAGGACTGTATGTTTTCTCTTTGAAAGAACAGAAAACTGCAGACACTGGGTGAACCAAAAATGAAAAGTAAAGATGGAAAGTTATTTTAGCAGTAGAAGCACTTTAATATGAAGCAAAGCAGGAATTTTCATAAACAGAAAACGAAAGAGACTAATCTAATAAAAAATGATCTTCCATGGCTCACAAACCTGTCAGAGTAATAACTGCTAATATCTTCTGGCAAAAAAACACGTGGATTAAATCAGTATACTGTCATAATTGATGTTATGTGGTTATATAATTAATGTTGTGGTTATATAATGATTACATTTCAACCGGAATTAGCACAATGTAATACTAAATACAGTTTAATACTACACTGACCTTATAGACAGGCTAGAAATACACGCTGTATAAACTTGCCAGATATAGAAAAAAAGTTGGTTGCAACAATGATGAAATCCAGAAAAGGAAAAAATAACATAAACCCATGTTTAATCGCCAGTGGTGAGTAGTTGTAGTGTATTACTATAGTAAAACTCTTCGTTTGATTTGAGCTACAGACGCATCTCATCAATTGTGGATAACGGTTTAACTTTAGATTTGCAGACAGTCTGTCCTACCTTTTCTTGCTCTTATAACATCCGAAGCACAACAAGCGAACAAACAGACGCAAATTAATAAGAACATATGCTTCATGTTGGGGGATAAATCCTTGTCAATATGAAATGAAATAGCAGCAACTGCGACAGCAAACCCCAGGACAGTGTGAAACTCCCCATAAAATCACGAATTTATTCTTGGTTTTCATCGAAGGCGCCTCCTACAGGAAGAATACGCCAATGTATAAACTGGGTGAAGTGAATGATGTGATGTTGTCAAAGGAAATGGAATGAATAAGTCTAAGTTTGTTGGTTGTCAAGTATGCCTAAAGTAGGAATAAAGCCTATAGATATTGTCAAATAACTTATTGGAGGCAGAGCATATTATTACTGTGTCTCTCAAATGCACAGTAGCCCTAACATAAACATGTACAGTAAAACACCCTGCTAGACATGTCAGTGACATTATGGGTGCGTTCGTAAATTCACTCTGGCTATCTACTCCGATTTCAGAGCACTCTCGTCTGTGTACCAGAGCGCAGAATAACTGATGAATTTACAAACACTTAAAACCGTTTGAATATAGCCAGTGTCAGTAAACGTCGGCAAAAAAACACAATTAAAATTGTCAACAGCACAGTTAGTCACCAACGCTCTGGACAACATAACACCCTAACCAGCTCTGCTAGGGCGAGTAAAATGGTCAGAATGAGATTCTCTCATTTGTGTCTGGAAGTAGCTAGCAAGCTAGCCAATGTTAGCTTGGTTGCTTGACTGCCTTTGTGAGGTCAGAACGCTCGGATCAACCCTACTCCTCAGCCAGCACAACACTCTGAATTTACTAACACCCAGAGCACACTCTGGCACTCCAGATTGAACACACTCGCTAATGAAAGTGGATGGGAGCCTGTGATGTCATAATGAAAATGGGATGGGAGCCTATGATGTCATAATGGAAATGACATGACCTCCTTGAGGTCAAAAGCCTGCCACTAATTTGTCAAAGATTCTAAGGCAGGTAAGACCTTTCAATACGGAGAACCACATTCCTACTGGAGCACAATGGTTAGGACTCGTGCGCAAGTGGCGCTGCTTGCTCAACGCAACGACCAGCATCTGGGTCGCCGTGGAGGGCCACAAAGTCTGAGGCCCCGTCATGACAGACCTCAGAGAGAGAGGCCTCGGAGTCGACGCCCCCGATGTCAAGTGGGTCCGATGGTTGAGAAATGGACACGAAAACGATTAAGCTTCCACAGTCAAGATCATTCGCAGATGTGAGACGAAGACTGAAGGGCCGACACGTGGTACTTTGTGTTGGAGAATTGCCCAATTAGAAATGAAAGTGCAGATTAAAGCTTTGAGGCCTCAAAACATTTGTAAAGATACTTTTAGGCCTACTGTTTTTGTTCTCTAGACATCTAGCTACCCTCCTAAAAGTGGTGAAAGGGCCTACAAGTGCTACCAACACACTGCAATGTTATGGGACACAACATAAAAGGCCTGTTAAATCAACATTTCTCCAGCATTTATTAAAACATACAGGAAACATACAGGGATTAAAATGGTTACAGCTAGATGCCATCATGCCAACATCTTTACAGACTGAGCAAGTGAAAGAGCGCATAGAATAAAACATTGACAACACACCATTGTCCACATAGCATAGGACACTTATTTCAATCATTTAAAAATGTGACTGATTCAGTTTGACCAGACTAGATTACACAACGGAGTAGAGCTGTATTACATTTGCTGAAGGTAACAATGATTTATAGACAGTGAGATTCAAACAGTGCTTTGCGTCTCTAAATGAGACACTTCCCCATGAATATGACCCCAGAAATGTAATCATCAACTTGATGTTTGCTAGTATATCTACCATGTAGGCCTATAAACTGCAGTGGTTTCATTCTCAAATTAAGTCTTCAGCCCCCATTCACTTTTCATTTGTGGGATCGAAACACTGTATGGGCCTGAGAACAAAGACTTAGGGCTCTATTCAAGCCGTACCGCAGAAGTTCAGTGTTACCCTCTGGGCACAGCCGTCAATTCAACGTCTATTCCACATTGGTTCAACGTAATTTCATTGAAATGACGTGGAAACGACATTGGTTCAACCAGTGTGTGTCCAAGTGGGTACAGTGTGATTGACATTTAGCGGAGACTGCATTCACAGTAAACGCTGCATATGTCAGCTCAATCTGAAATGACCTTTCTATCAGGTAATCTGTAACACTTCAGCGATGAGATTGAATAGAGCCCATAATGTAGCTAAAAACAAACATTATAATAAAAATATCCTTTAACTCCTAACTGCCACGATATGTCATAATAGGAATTATTTTCCTTGTAAAGGTGAAAACAGACAAAGGCTAAACTATCGGCAACCTACTGTTGCCCCTCATGGTTGTGCTACTCTCCTCTTTGCGTTCACTGAGAAAAATGATTAATTTGTGTGGGAGAAATTACAGGACTTTGGGGTAGACAGAAAGAAAGCCAATAGACAAAATGCTCTTAATTAGACTTCCACACGACCAATTTGGTTGGAACATAAAAACAGTCAACCCGAGTCAAGGACAGAGGAGAAACATAATTCAAGAACCTTCCTTACCCACAAGTTTCACCTACTGTATACGTCCTGGGAAACATGTAGGATCTTTCAATGTAGTAGGCCTCCTGTAGGTTAATACAGATTTTAGGTACTCCCTCTGTGCCCCTCATACGTTTTCTCTCTTTTACACTCAGTCACACACACACGCCCTCTCAAGAGGTGGAGGTGCTCCCTGCCCCGGTATCTTCATCTCCTGTCTTCTGACGTTTCTTGGCCCGAATCTCATTCATGGCCTGCTCTATGGAGCGGGTGTCCCTTTTGTTGGCCACAGGTACTGAGGGAGTAGAGACAAATATATTTTGTTAAGCAAAGAACACAGCACACACCATGAGGAGATGTGATTCTCTGAGGATGAGAAATCAATACTGAGCCTCTTCACACTGACCCATGCCATATGCCTGGTTGGCTTCTAGCGTATGTGCTGCATCCTTAGCAGAAGAGGTGCCGATCAGATGGCTGTACTTGTCACGGTAATTGGAGCTGGGAGACGCTGCCCTCTTCTGTGTCTTACAGGCGGCCTCCTCTTCTAACGCAGCCTGCTCCTGAAGAGCAGTGGACAGGTTTAATTATCAAACACTTTCTTTGAGCAATAGCTCTGAACCCAACCTATACTCCGTAGATATTACGCTGAGTGAACAAAAGACAGCAGCATATTATAGAGCAAAGGGTTACCTGCAACATGGCAAGGACTATAGCTAGAGTGATTAGATCTGTTAAGGTGCAGAAAGACTCAAGTGTGAACCTTCAGTACTTGCGATGTTATAACAAGTCTACATTACTTTAAATCGGATTTCTCGATGTGTAAATGAATGTATTCTGCCAAATGATATACAGTTATGGACATGTATACTAAAGTATGTGTTTCTCTTCAGTTTTTTTCCTCAGTGAGCGTGACTGAGTCTCCAGTCTTACTTTAAGTCTTCGGCGATATTCAGCTTTTTGGGGGTCCCACTCCTCTCCTTTCCGGTAAGCCTCCAGCTCGTCGTCTGATGGAGCAAACTCCTGCCACAGTCATTTTGAATACATATTTTCAGTTACGCATCAGGAAGAATAACACATATACAACACATAATAAAATGCCACCACAATGCACTAAAATAATCGTGCAACTCATGGGAAGGGCATGTAAATCTGGTGATATTTGTGAATGCAGCCATAAAGAACATCCAAAAGAGGTCTGACCTTCTTAAAAATCATGACGTATCTACTCTCCTCATCCTCTCCGAAGGAAAACGATGCCAGACCAGCGACTTCTGCAACATCATGCCTTTAACAAGCCAGGATGTCAGTAAAAGTTTACATGCAAACTGTTACATATTATGTTTGTAGTCCTCTCATAAAATAAACTTATTACATAATGCTCTCTATTTATAGATTCAAGGATATATTTATAATTTTTCACTTACAATATGCTCCTTTCAATCTTTCCCATGGGATTGTACTTCCTCTTCTGTTGCTTAGTGTCTTGAATGAATTCTGACACCTCTTTCTCCATCTGAAAAAGAGATGAAGGCAGTATAAACAGGATCGTTCTTTACCCACCAAAGATCAGTCAATGAAGAATTGGAAACAATTCTTGGATTTGTTTCTTGGGATTTGGGTTGTCCAAGTTACTGACTGGACATTCAGCTGGATGAGCAGAAAATGAGAGACAGAATATAACCCCCCGCCTGCAGGCAGAGCCTCTCACCCTTTTCCTGAACTCGGCTTTCTTTTTCTTCTCATCCTCCTGCATCTTCTTTATTCTTGCTGCCTGTTCTGTTGAGGGATAGAAAACAAGGTTATATTATTCAATTGTTTTCATACTGAAAATATGGGCCTATTAATTCCCATGAGATGTTAAAACATATCGATTGTCTGAATAGCATATATTTCCTATACCATACTTTAATTACTTAGACATCACTTTAATTATGTTGGTAAACTCTGGATTTAGTGTCATCTGAGCAAATTAATCCATAGAGCAACAGGATCCTATGCTATAGATGCTTAAGTGTAATTCGCATCATTTTTGGATGAGGGACTACTGACAGCACATGTGACTTGCATAACATCTGTTCAGCATGTTGTTCATTAATACCAAATCACACACCCACTGGGCACACTGTCATTTCAGTGTGGATAATATTTGGTTGAGACGTTGTTCAATAAGATAATTCAATTAACTTATAGGTTTCTAATGGTGTTATCACTATGCTTTCAACAATCTAAAAGCACAACCAAATTCCAATGGAAAACTGTTTTTGTTTAGTTGTCACCCATATGCCAATTAAAGCACTTTCAACCATTTAAAAGTTAAATAAAAGGTTACAGTGCCTTGCAAAAGTATTCATCCCCCTTGGCATTTTTCCTATTTTTTTTGCATTACAACCAGTAATTTAAATGTTTATTTTTTTATTTGGATTTCATGTAATGGACATACAAAAACAAAAAAAGTGGTGTGTGCATATATTTTCACCCCCTTTGCTATGAAGCCCACCTTCATAAGTCACATAATTAGTTAAATAAAGTCCACCTGTGTGCAAAGTGTCACATGATCTCAGAGAGAGAGAGATCTCTCTCACACACACACAAACCTGTTATGAAAGGCCCATAAGTCTACAACACCATTAAGCAAGGGGCACCACCTAGCAACGGCACCATGAAGAACAAGGAGCTCTCCAAACAGGTCAGGGACAAAGTTGGAGAAGTACAGATCAGGGTTGAGTTATAAAAAAATATATATATCTGAAACTTTGAACATCCCATGGAGCACCATTAAATCCATTATTATAAATTGGAAAGAATATGGCACCAAAGCAAACCTGCCAAGAGAGGGCCACCCACTAAAACTTACGGACCAGGCAAGGAGGGCATTAATCAGAGAAGCAACAAAGAGACCAAAGACAACCCTGAAGCAGCTGCAAAGCTCCACAGCAGAGATTGGAGTATCTGTTCATAGGACCACTTTAAGCCGTACACTCCACAGAGCTGGGCTTTAGGGAAGAGTGGCCAGAAAAAAGCAATTGCTTAAAGAAAAAAAAATAAGCTAACACATTTGGTGTTCGCCAAAAGGCATGTGGGAGTCTCCACAAACATATGGAAGAAGGTACTCTGGTCAGATGAGACTAAAATGTAGCTTTTTGTCCATCAAGGAAAACGTTATGTCTGGTGCAAACCCAACACCTCTCATCACCCCGAGGACACCATCCCCACAGTGAAGTATGGTGGTGACAGCATCATGCTGTGGGGATGTTTTTCCCCATCGGCAGGGAAACTGGTCAGAATTGAAGGATGTCGCTAAATACAGGGAAATTCTTGAGGGAAACCTGTTTCCGTCTTCCAGAGATTTGAGACTGAGATGGAGGTTCACCTTCCAGTAGGACAATGACCCTAAGCATACTGTTAAAGCAACACTCGAGTGGTTGAAGGGGAAACATTTAAATGTCTTGGAATGGCCTAGTCAAAGCCCAGACCACAGATTCTCAACTGGATTGAGGTATGACTTAAAGATTGCTGTACACCAGCGGAACCCATCCAACTTGAAGGAGCTGGAACAGTTTTTGTCATGAATAATGGGCAAAAATCCCAGTTGCTAGATGTGCCAAGCTTATAGAGACATACCAAGAGACTTGCAGCTGTAATTGCTGCAAAAGGTATTGACTTTGGGGGGGGGGGGTGAATAGTTATGCACACTCAAGTTCTGTTTTTTTTGGCTTACTTCTTGTCTGTTTCACAATAAAACATCATTTGCATCTTCAAATTGGTAGGCATGTTGTACAAATCAAAAGATAACCCCCCCGAATTAAAACCGATGGTATTTTAATTGGGTGGGGTTGTAAGGCACTGTGCATTTACAAAATAAAATAAAAAGAGGTAATACAATCTCAGATATAGTTTATTTACACAACAAATTGTGTTATCACTGTGCTTCATCTAAAAGCAGAACCAAATGACCTGGATTGCAGTTGAGATCACATTAAAAGTATATGGTGCAAGTGATCAATGTCATTCGAGATTCTGAGCAGATTATTACAGGAATGTGAAGATCGCCACTGATCTGTGATGACCTATGCATGCTCTCTTGAACATAAGAACATAAGAAATGTATAGTTACAGTAACCTCATAATGTGGCCACGGATGTTATTCATTAAGGTTAAATGTTATAAACTCAGCAAAAAAATAAACCTCCCTTTTTCAGGACCCTGTCTTTCAAAGATAATTCGTAAAAATCCAAATAACTTCACAGATCTTCATTGTAAACGGTTTAAACACTGTTTCCCATGCTTGTTCAATGAACCATAAACAATTAACAACCGTTCCACAAGTGCATGTTCATTAAGACTAACAGCTTACAAACAGTAGGCAATTAAGGTCACGGTTATGAAAACTTAGGACACTAAAAGAGGCCTTTCTACTGACTGAAAAACACCAAAAGAAAGATGCCCAGGGTCCCTGCTCATCTGCGTGAAAGTGCCTTAGGCATGCTGTAAGGAGGCACGAAGACTGCAATTTATTTCCCTGGCCACATCTGCAATGTCTGTACTGTGAGATGGCTAAGACAGCGCTACAGGGAGACAGGACGGACAGCTGATCGTCCTCGCAGTGGCAGACCACGTGTAACAACACCTGCACAGGATCGGTACATCCGAACATCACGCCTGCGGGACAGGTACAGGATGGCAACAACAACTGCCCGAGTTACACCAGGAACGCACAATCCCTCCATCAGTGCTCAGACTGTCCGCAATAGGCTGAGAGAGGCTGGACTGAGGGCTTGTAGGCCTGTTGTAAGGCAGGTCCTCACCAGACGTCACTGGCAACAATGTCGCCTATGGGCACAAACCCACCGTTGATGGACCAGACAGGACTGGCAAAAAGTGCTCCTCACTGACGAGCTGTGGTTGTGTCTCACCAGGGGTGATGGTCGGATTCGCGTTTATGGTCGAAGGGATGAGCGTTACACTGAGGCCTGTACTCTGGAGAGGGATCGATTTGGAGGTGGAGGGTCCGTCATGGTCTGGGGCGGTGTGTCATAGCATCATCAGACTGAGCTTGTTGTCATTGCAGGCAAACTCAACGCTATGTGTTACAGGGAAGACATCCTCCTCCCTCATGTGGTACCCTTCCTGCAGGCTCATCCTGACATGACCCTCCAGCATGACACTGCCACCAGCCATACTGCTCGCTCTGTGCGTGATTTCCTGCAAGACAGGAATGTCAGTGTTCTGCCATGGCCAGCGAAGAGCCTGGATCTCAATCCCATTGAGCACGTCTGGGACCGGTTGGATCGGAGGGTGAGGGCTAGGGCCATTCCCCCCAAAAATGTCTGGGAACTTGCAGGTGCCTTGGTGGAAGAGTGTGGTAACATCTCACAGCAAGAACTGGCAAATCTGGTGCAGTCCATGAGGAAGAGATACACCGCAGTACTTAAGGCAGCTGGTGGCCACACCAGATACTGACTGTTACTTTTGATTTTGAACCCCCCTTTGTTCAGGGACACATTGTTCCATTTCTGTTAGTCACATGTCTGTGGAACATGTTCAGTTTATGTCTCAGTTGTTGAATCTTATGTTCATCCAAATATTTACACGGTAAGTTTGCTGAAAATAAACGCAGATGACAGTGAGAGGACGTTTCTTTTTTTTTGTTGCTGAGTTTATTAGTTTGTGTTAACTTTAGGCTATTTACTGTATTACAAAAGTAATAGACAAAAGTTACAGAATAGGACTAAATCAAATCAAACTTGAAATGCACTTTAAATAAAGTTTGAGTTGATGTAGTCCTATTCTTTAACTTAGATTATTGGTTGAGATGAAGACTTGAATCCAACATATCAATTTGAAATTCAAACAAACTGGAATTAAAGCCAGACTAAAGTCAGATGCAAAGATTGGACAATCCAAGCAGAAGACATCTCCTTCAAAATGTTGATATTTGGTTGCGTTGACGCCAAACAATTCAATATCAATAAATATATATATATTTTTTTTAAATAAAAAAAATCTACCTGAGCTTGAAACCCTAGGCCTAATTTATTGTCTATTTTTTGTTGAATTCAAACAGTTGCTCTTTGACTTGCAAATGCTATAAACAGTGCATTCAGAAAGTATTCAGACCCCTTGATGGTGGAACAAGCTCCCTCACGACACCAGGACAGCGGAGTCAATCACCACCTTCCGGAGACACCTGAAACCCCACCTCTTTAAGGAATACCTGGGATAGGATTAAGTAATCCTTCTAACCCCCCCCCCCCCCCCCACAAAAGATATAGATGTACTATTGTAAAGTGGTTGTTCCACTGGATATCATAAGGTGAATGCACCAATTTGTAAGTCGCTCTGAATAAGAGCGTCTGCTAAATGACGTAAATGTAAATGTTGACTTTTTCCACATTTTGTTATGTTACAGCTTTATTCTAAAATGGATTAAATTAAATAAAAAAATCCTCAATCTACACCCAATACCCCAAAATGACAAAGCAAAAACAGGTTTTATGAAATGCTTGAACATATATATATTTTTTTAAATAACAAAAAAATACCCTTCCCTAGAGCTGGCCGCCCAGCAAAACGGAGCAATTGGGGGAGAATAATTCTTTGTCCTGAATGCCAAGTGTCACGTCTGGAGTAAACCTGGCACCATACCTAAGGTGAAGCATGGTGGTGGTGGCAGCATCATGCTGTGAGGATGTTTTTCAGCCGCAGGGACTGGGAGACTAGTCAGAATCGAGGGAAAGATGAACAGAGCAAAGTACAGAGAGATCCTTAATGAAAGCCTGCTCCAGAGCGCTCAGGGCCTCAAACTGGGGCAAAGGTTCAACTTCCAAGCAGACAACAACCCTAAGCACACAGGCAAGACAACACAGGGGTGGCTTCGGGACAAGTCTCTGAATGTCCAGCCAGAGCCCGGACGTGAACCCGATCGAACATCTCTGTAGAGACCTGAAAAAAAGCTGTGCAGCGACGCTCCCCAGCTTGAGAGGATCTGCAGAGAAACTCCCCAAATACAGGTGTGCCAAGCTTGTACCATCATACCCAAGAAGACTCGAGACTGTAATCACTGCCAAAAGTGCTTCAACAAAGTACTGAGTAAAGGGTCTTATGTAAATGTGATATTTCATTTTTTTTTTTTTTTTTTAAATACATAGATTAAAGCTGTAACGTAACAAAATGTGGAAAAAGTGAAGGGGTCTGAATACATTTCCCGAATGCACTGTAGGCTTAAAAAACATAGTTGGTGATTGACAAAGTAAGGTCACATTTCATTTGCTCTCTTAAACCTACTGTTTGGAATGACTTCGAAAGCAACAGTGAAGTTAAGTGTAGATCTCTCAACAAATCATTCTCACGATAGTGCATTGGTAAGTCAGTGACAAACATAGCCAGGCTTGGTTAAAACCCTGGAAGGGAGCCCAAAGGGCAGATAGATAATTCTCCAGTAGGAGGTGCTGCCCAGACTACTTTGTTTTCTGATAGCAGATGTTGAAAGCCTATTATTTTAATAGATATACATTCAACATTTTATACAAGGTTTGTCTGTTTTAATATTTGGTAACCATGCGGACATAGTGATGTAGTTTAAGTTTATGACTTTTTTCAAATCAAATATATTTTTCACGTAGATTCAACGTCACAATACGTTGACAAATTACATTGAAACAACATTGATTCAACCAGTTTGTGCTGCTTTGCGTTCGCAAACAAACAATGAATGATGGATCATTTGGCCAATGAGAGCACTAGAAGGACTGACTTTGACCAATAGAATGCATCTTAAACAAAAACGTAATTCACTACAAGGGCAAATACTCGTTCGTGACTGGATACTTTTCTGTACAGACGATAGGGAGGTTGAGTTCTCCACGGAAGGGATCCTGTAAACAGCTACATTTACGAAATACTCTTATCTTTACAATCGAATAATACAAACGAATTGAGGATAAATAACTGTAGAGTAATACTGAATATACCTCGGGCCTTTCGTCGGCTCTCCTTGTCGCCGACTGTGGGAGGTTTTTCCATCGAACTCAAGATTGAGCCCAGGAGGTCCGCCATTTTGGACTGAATGATCACTACCGGAAGCATGTTGTTTAAAATCATTCGTGAGGAGGGAATACGCATGCGCATATCAACAAAGAATATTAGAATAATCGGCATAACAGGCTATTTATTATAGCCTTCTATTGACAAATGATGGGTTGTATTAGTGAATGTACTGAAATAATATATATATTTTGTTTCTTGAGTTTAATTACGGTGCCTTTTTTGTTGTCTGTAAATTGTCTGTGTATGCTACAGTACACAGAAAAATGAAAATAAAAAACAAGTTTTTTCAATGTATTGCAATTTGCAATATACGTTTATAATTTTTTTATAATAGCTCTAATCAATGATAGAACATTTTCTTCATGAAATAAATAGCAGGTAGCCCAGCATTAGCGGTTAGGAGCATTGGGCCAGTAACCGAAAGGTGGTTCGAATCCCTGAGCCAAGGAATTTAGGTGAAAAATCTGTCTATGTTCCCTTGAGCTTAGTGATCAACCCTAATTGCTCCTGTAAATTGCTCAGGATAAGAGTGTCTGCTAAAATGTAAAACATTAAATATAAAACATTAATATCCCTTTTTATGGAAAAATACAACTAGCGATTGATCAGTTGAAGGGAGGATTATATCTTGCAGTTCAAGTCACACTAAATTTATAAAAAGAGGACCTCCGTAAACCGTTGTAGAAGACAGAAGTCTAGTAAACCATGCAGTGTGTATACGGATGCGACATTGAACTTCATTGGCATTGTATCAGTCAATGTGATTTCTCTCTGTCAAGAGGTGAAGAATCTTGTTCTTAAGATGAGGTAGGAATCAGCTCTTTCATTCACACACAAATGGAAGGAGCAGCAAGTAGAACTTGTAGCACTTGTATACCATTTCCAGCAAACTGATGGTGTTTCAACAATGTAATCTGACACATTCTGCTTTTCCAGTATGTGCAGCGCATAACACAGAAGCGGTCAGTATTGGCAACACAACAAGTAACCTTGATGTCACTCCCCGCTTCTCACTCTGCAAAGGTCAGACCTCCAGTTGTCTCGAGGGTTTACTTCAACACAGGAAGTGAGGCAGAAGGAGAGAGTCAAGGAAGTAGTGATGACAGACTAGTGACAGACAGCAAACTAGAGGTGGAAGATGTGACGTGCAGCAGTGAGAGTGCAAGCAGACTCACCAGGACACTTCTGTACTCTGGCTGGCTATTATTCACTCACATAGTATCTGTGTCCTGTGAAAAATACATTCCACATGGTTGAGAAGAGCCTGTAAATGCACTGGGAACGGGTGTGGGTCCATGAAGGTGTGTCCATTAGGTATGGTGAGCACAGCAGGTGGTGACCAGTCCATCTAATCACACAGGCACAAGGTGGTGATGATGAATGTCTTGTCGTCTCATCTCCAAAATACCCCTGTCCACTGCTGCCAGGGTAATGATTCTCTTGACGTTCCCCTTACTCAAGGCTGTCTACTAAATATAAACCACCTTGTTTTCTTTCTGCTCACACAAAAACTGATAACCAGATCGCTCAATGAGTGACTGCGCGATGAGTATGTAAATAACATCAGAGTTGATGCATACAGCATAAGGGATGCATCAATAGAAAGCCACTAGAATATTTTCTATAACCTGTTTGTAGCATGCAATAACTATCAACATACCTGTCATTGAAATACTGCTCATCCCTGTTAAAAAATGCAATATTGTAAAACACTTTAGCCATTTAATGGTTATTGTGGGAACATGGATATACAGTACGGAAGCTTGATATTATTTAAAATAAATTACAAATATTTATCTTAATTTTCACCATAGTCGGAAGGCAGTGTGTGTGTGACGTGTGTGTGTGTGTGGCCCTGCCAAGCTGCCAGTATATCTGTTTGCATGGCCACCTACAAATGACATAGGAGTTATATGAGATATCATTTTCTCTGATATTTTAAGGGTGAGCAAAATACATTCAAAACAGGGATTCTTTCTCTCTTTTTTACTTTTCTTTGTTTCAAGACAGTAAAATATAAGTTATGCAGGCAAGTTACAGTCTAGGCATTTATGTACATTGGGTAGTTGATTTTCAGTTCAACTTAGATTCTGTTAATAATGTCACAGAAACACAGAACAAAACCACATGTCAAGCTGGTTGGATCTGTCATTTGCTCACTTCAGAATCTTCACATGAATTCAACATATTCCAATTAATAACAGTAAAGTATTTACATACACCAGGGATTAAAACATAAACAGACAAGTATCAAAAAGCACCGGGAACACTCATCAGTAATGACAGGGGGATAACAATGGTGGAACAAATCTCTCTCTCATTCCAAATTCACTAGTGCCCTGGAGCATTTCCTGAGCCTTATCACAAACCAAGGGTTTACATGACAGGTTCACATAACAGGAGTAAATCCTGATACTGGGGGTAATATCTACATGTAATTAACAGATGTTAAATAGTGACGAAAATTGACAAATATATAATAAAATTGGGAGAGATTCGACAATATTTATATTTGGTTTGAAAGAAAAACTACAATGAGCTACAGAAATATGCTAAGCAGCTGTGTGTCCAAGCTGTCCAATAAAATACACAATATAATCTGCTTCCAAAACAACAGTCTAAATCTCAATCAGTCAGAATCATCATTTATGTCCCTGACCCCAAATATAACACCTCCCACCAGTCTAAATCCTGATCGCCCTTAGGTCCTGTGCATTTATTTGCATCTTTTGCAACATATAGAAATATTATTTCAAAGGCTGATGACAGTGTAAGCGAGTGTGCACATGTGTTTCTGTTTTGTTGTATGTCAGTGTGCTCACCCATCATTTGTCCACTGCTAAAATAGTTCCTAACTTCCTATGTCTAAAATGATAGTCTCATCAATTCAAACCCCACTGGGCGCAGACGTCAGTTACATTTACATTTTACATTTAAGTCATTTAGCAGACGCTCTCTTATCCAGAGCGACTTACAAAGTAAGTGTCTTACAGTTCAACATCTAGTTTTGATTTGCATTTGGTTGAGTTGTCAAATAGTGTGAATTCAAGTTTAAATCAACAACAAAAATGGCACCCTGTCATTGGATTGAGGTTAAAGGTTGGGTGAAAAAAAGACGACATTCCCCGACGTTGATGACTTTTTACAAACCCAATCAGTTTTCCACGTTGATTCAACATCATCACATTGATTATTTTGGAAATTACAACTTTGATTCAACCAGTTTTTGCCCAGTGGGACTTGACTTCACTCTGCAACCAATCTCTCTGTCTGACTCATTCCCAGTGAGACTGAACACAGACAACATTATGGGGTGAACATTGCACTTTGAGGACAGCGGAATTTTTGATGTAAAGGTTATGATTTGCATGTTATGTGGCCTCATTTAAATGTTTTTGTTGCTAAAACAAAGCATCATAAACACATTAAAAGACTGCTAGTTTACCACAGTGGGTTCTACCCTGTGTCTCAGGCTGAGTAGGAATGATCTACTGTGCCTCTCATTACGGTGTCTACACTCCAGTCTTTAATGGAGGAGTAAAGAGGTTCTTCCAAACAAGCAGGGAAAGTCTTGGTTTTAATTGTCATTGACGCAGAAATGGTTTGATATGGAGGACAATACACATCACATGGACACAGACCATGTCAGTGGGCTGCAAACAGTAAATAAAGCAAAGCTCCACGATGTGCCTGCCAGTGCAGAGCCTGGATCAGCCTATCCCACCTGCTAGTGCAAAAAGACTACTTACAGAGGCACTGCAAATCATCTGCACAAATAACTAAAGCCATGCCACATTTACACCCTACTTGGGCTGGTCTCTCTTAAAGGGACATGCGCACAGTTTACACACAGAGAAGATACAAAGGAAGAAACTGCTGTTAAAGGACATAGAGTGACAGGCCAGTCCCATACGGAGATGACGAGGTGATGCTAACCTTTGGCTTTCTGCTGGGTACTAGGCATCCTATGGACTCAGAGGCAGCTGCAGAGAAAGAGTGTCCTATGATAGCGCTGGTCACACATTCAGTGAGAGAGCTGAGCCTCATGTTGCTTCATGGCATCAAAGAGTTCTCCTCTCATTGATAACACCGTCGTGTTTGATAAAGTAGAGTGCAGCGCCTCCTTCATTCAACCACCATCTCTCTCCATCTCCAACTTTGCCCTCATTGGTCTCTCTGGAAGACAGAAACCTAATGCTCCATGCTTTGGCCTCGCCCTCTCTTTGTGGACATGATCAGTCAGTGAGGGATCTGTAATATATATGATCTAATTAAGCAATAAGGCACAGAGGGGGTGTGGTATATGGCCAATATACCATTGCTATGGGCTGTTCTTATGCACGACACAACACGGATTGCCTGGATACAGCCCTTAGCCGTGGTATATTGGCCATATACCCCAAACCCCCGAGGTGCCTTATTGTTATTATAAACTGGTTACCAACATAATTAGAGCAGTAAAAATAAACTTTTTGTCATACCTGTGGTATACGGTCTGATATACCACGGCTTTCAGACAATCAGCATTCAGGGTTCGAACCAGCCAGTTTATAATCTTTGTTTTTGCACGTTAAAATATTTCCTTTTTTCATACATGGTACAATGCAATGCGCAAAATGGATATGTGCAAATTCTTGAAGCAAAATGTTGCTGAGGACATGCAAGTTGTTGATTATACTGGATGGTGAAAGAGCGATGTTCCTCGGCTTTTCTTCATCTTTCTCTGATTGTCTTTAGCTCCATCGTTTCCTCTTCATGCTCGCGACTCTTTCTTAGAGTGGGGCTTGTTTCCCAAGAGTGAGTCAATCTCAGCCACGGTCTGAGGAGTCATCTGTGAAATAAGCTGCAGGCATAACATGGCATGTCAGTTTAGGACTAGGACATAATGGTTTGGTGATTGCTTGCTTGTTTGCTCAATCTATAATGGGTTTTTAAGTGACATTAATAAGAATGCCTAAAAATAGTTTCTTTTTTTAAATCATAAAAATATATATTAATGTATATACAGGTATGCTTGTATCACGACAATGTCATTAGTTTGATGAGCTCTGATTGAGTGTGCATTGCAGTGTAACATCAAGATGGTGTGATGTTGAGGGGAGGGTGGTTACCCTAAGGGCACCCAGGTTTTCCACCAGCTGGTCAGTGTTGGAGACACCCATCAGCACTGAGCTCACTCCCTCACTGCGCAGACACCAGGCTAAGAGGACAGAAAAGAGGGAGAGAACACTGAGAGGGCTTAGAGATGGAGGCTGTGTTGATGTGGCAGATTGACACTTCCTTTTTAATTTAGTTTTAATTCTAAACAGTATGTTAGGCTACGTTTATCCCAATTCTGATATTTTTCTGATATTTTTTTTGACCAGAGCTGATCTGATTTGTCAAAAGACCATTAACTGTTTTGGGGTAGGGGGCAGTATTTTGATATCCGGATGAAAAGCGTGCCTGTAGTAAACTGCCTGCTACTCAGGCACAGAAGCTAAGATATGCAGATTATTAGTAGATTTGGATAGAAAACACTCTGAAGTTTCTAAAACTGTTTGAATGATGTCTGTGAGTATAACAGAACTCATATGGCAGGCAAAAACCTGAGAAAAAATCCAACCAGGAAGTGTGGAAATCTGAGGTTTGTAGTTTTTCAAGTGATTGCCTATCTAATACACAGTGTCTGTGGGGTCATTTTGCACTTCCTAAGGCTTCCACTAGATGTCAACAGTCTTTAGAACGTTGTTTCATGCTTCTACTGTGAATGGGGAGAGAATAAGAGCCCTTGGAATCAGATGACTGAGAAAATGACATGAGCTCCATCACGCTCGCTCCCATGAGAGTTAGGTGTGTTCCTTTTCATTTCTGAAGACAAAGGAATCGTCCGGTTGGAATATTATGGAAGATTTATGATAAAAACATCCTAAAGATTGATTCTATACATCGTTTGACATGTTTCTACGAACTGTAATATAACTTTTTTGACTTTTCGTCTGAACTTACTGCGCAAGCACAGTGCATTTGGAGTGCTGGACTGAACGCGCAAACAAAAAGGAGGTATTTCGACATAAATATGGACTTTATCGAAACAAAACAAACATTTATTGTGGAACTGGGATTCCTGGGAGTGCATTCCGATGAAGATCATCAAAGGTAAGTGAATATTTATAATGTTATTTGTGACTTCTGTTAACTCCAAAATGGCGGGTATCTGTATGGCTTGTTTTGATGTCTGAGCGCTGTCCTCAGATTATTGTAAAGTTTGCTTTCGTCGTAAAGCTTTTTTGAAATCTGACACAGCGGTTGCATTAAGGAGAAGTGTATCTATAATTCTGTGCATAACACTTGTATCTTTTATCCAAGTTTATGATGAGTATTTCTGTAAATTGATGTGCTCATTCACCGGAAGTTTTGGAGGCAAAACATTTCTGCACATTACACGCCAATGTAGAATGGGGCTTTTGGATATAAATATGAACTTTATCGAGCAAAACATACATGTATTGTGTAACATGAAGTCCTATGAGTGCCATCTGATGAAGATCATCAAAGGTTAGTGATTCATTTTAGCTGTATTTCTGGTTTTTGTGACACCTCTCCTTGCTTGGAAAATGGCTGTGTGGTTTTTCTTGTCTAGGTGCTGTCCTAACATAATCTAATGCTATGCTTTCGCCATAAAGTCTTTTTGAAATCGGACAATGTGGTTGGATTAACGAGAAGATTATCTTTAAAATGGTGTAACATACTTGTATGTGTGAGAAATTTGAATTATGAGATTTTTGTTGTTTTGAATTTGGCGCTCTGCTATTTCACTGGCTGTTGGCGAGGTGGGACGCTACCGTCCCACATACCCTAGAGAGGTTAAGTGGAAAAAATATCAGAATTCGGCTGCCTGTTTAAACACAGCCTCTGAGTGTCAGACAGTCATAAGATAACAGAGATGGACAAAACAATTAACACACAGACACATGCATACAAGCACACATACACACACACACACAATCACACACGCACACAGAGTCACATAGATATATGCATACACAAACATACACCATACCGATGGCTAGCTGTGCGGCGGTGCAGCCTAGTCTGTCGGCCATTAGGTGGAGCTCTTTAATCTTGGCCAGCTGCTTGCGTCCCTCCTCACTGTTGACACGCTCCTTCAGCCACTGGTAACCCTGCACCAATATTAGATGGAACAAACGCGGAAATATTTAATGGTGTCATGCACGGTTGTAGGCCTAATGGACACACAGTCGGGTAGCACCTACAGAACTCCAATTAAGTAGAAAACACAGGGGAATATCCACTAATTAAAAACATGTTTATTTTGTCTGGAGAACTCACTTTCATATTAGCCCTGGAGATGTCAGGTACACCCTCACTGTACTTCCCTGTAATCAGTCCACATGCGAGGGGAGACCAGGTCATTGCCCCTACACCTAGACAAGAGAGGGAGAGACAAAGATCCTGTTGAGAGGATATCCGGTGCTGTTCGCTGGGCTGTGTGAGTGTGGATGACTGACCTATCTTGTGGTAGAGTTCAGGGAGTTGCACCTCCACCTTGTCCCTCTGGAAGTAATGATACTCAGCCTGCTCACATACAGGTGGGATCAGGTTGAACTGACGTGCCACTGAGTACGCCTCCTGGTGGCAGGGAAACAGAATAACACCATCACCACAGAGAACCCATAGCCTTACGTCGTTGACTGACAAGAGCAGGTGTTGACTGGAATATATTAGGTAACAGTGAGAGATAACAGGGGACTCACCATGATCTCCATGGCACTCCAGCGAGAGGTGCCCCAGTACATTGCCATGCCCTGATTTATTACAAAGGTCATGGCCCGGACAATCTCTGCAAATAACATGAATCAACTTGTTACACGCTGGTAATAAACATACTGTAACAAAGATATTGCATGTTTAGAATGTAAACATTAAGACACTTTTTAACGAGTGCATTCAGTAATAAACACCACAAAGGGTTGTGAGCAGAGCAGAAGACACATTTCCGTTGTAACAGATGGACAATAAAGTCGAAGGACTGGTATGACTATGACTGACCTTCCATAGGGCTGTTGACGTCATTCCGGTTGGCAAAGACAATGTCCACATAATCTAACTGGAGTCTGGACAGGGATCCTCTCAAACCTGCAACGTAATGGGCATCATCATCTTCATCTTCATCAGTATGGTCATCATCATCATCATCATCATCATTCACATCATCATCTTCATCATTATCGTCATCATCTTCATAATCATTATCGCCACTGTATCCTATTATAAGTTAATTTGAGTCTACCTTCAATGATGTGCTTTCTGGAGAGTCCCCTTTCTGTCTCTGCCCTGAGTGATAGCAACAATACAGAGTCACTTTGTCAGAACAATGAAGAAATGATGAATGTTATATCTGGCATCTTTTTCCCAGGATACTTACTGCCCTCCCCAATAGATCTTGGTTGTCACAACATAACTAGAACGCCTGCCAAAGAAATGGGAGGAGAGGTTAGAGGGGACAAGGAAATAGACTATATTTTTATCACATAGTAATTTGATGTCAACCACAGAGAAACTAAAAGCATTTGAAAAAGTGCCAACAGAACCAGCAATAATAAATAAATAAATCTATTTATTCAAACAATCTATCATATTTGAAAAAACAAGGTCTGTCTGTTCTTAATAAATGTGAAAAACAACGTTCACAGAAAAATATTTATGACGTAATATAGTTAGACAGACAGCTATTCATATGCACATGAGTCACATTAGAAATATGAGTAATATCACCTCCATCGTTTCTTCTTGACGATGTTCCCTAGGGTGATTTCAGCCCTGTGGAGGGAAGATGTGATGGAGTAAACAGTGGGGAGACAGAAAGATGGACCGAAAGAGATGGAGTGATAGACAGAGGCAGGAAGTGGATACAGACAAAGAGAAGGAATAGAAGAGAGCAGTGAAAGGAGGCGTGAAAAGCTGACCTGCCGGAGGCATACACCTCTGCTGTGTCAAAGAGGTTCACCCCGGCCTCATAGGCAATGGTCATCAGGTTCTCAGCCATCTGAGGGGACAGAGAGACAGACACTGAGAGAGAGAAACTGAGGGAGAGACAGTGGACAGAGAGAGACAGAGAGAAAGAGAGAGAGACTGGGACTGAGAGAGAGACAGAGCGAGACAGACATAGACACTAACATTGTGAGAGAGAGACTGAGAGGTCAAAAAGGTGCAGCCTCAGAATGGGGTAGCCCTTTCCTGCAGTCAATGACCAAACACGCTCACTTTGGCCTCATGGGTGGAATGTTATTAGTATTTTTCATAATTGCATAACTCATAAAGATTATTAGAAAAAACCTAAGTCAAACAGTTTTGTTATATTTCAGTAATGTATATAAAGTGTAATATTGGGATGCAAACTCAAAATATCTAACATGGTACAGGTGTCTTCTTTTTGTTAAGCCCATAACCATGTGAGTGAGGTGTACACTTTTGTTTCAAAGTAGATTTGTTTAAGACTACCAAGAATCACTCTGTGTGACCCTGGTTTAGCCCCTGTAGTAATTAAACAGGGTGTCCCAAACCATTGTTACATAACTCACCTCGTCAGATATTTGCGATCCAAATGTCACCCAGGTGCCTACGGTCAGACAGACAGAGAGACAGACAGACAGGGAGACAGATGGCGAGAGACAGTTCTGTTACATTGCTCAGGGAGTCTCTAATGCATATTTTTCTGGTCCATTTATTTTGTACCCACCCAGCCCTAAGCAGGACACACGCAGACCAGACTTCCCCAGGTTCCTGAGAAAGAGAAAGACAGGGGTCAGGGAAGAGAAAACAAGGCTACAGTAAACATGTCATCCCCCAAAAATTATGCAGCCCCCCCCATGGGCCAATTGAGATATCGCGTGTGAAGTCGGTGTAACTTTGTAAATGCCAGATCTCTATGGCAAGACGCATCATTCACCATCAAGTTTCATCAAAATCATCCCAGTGCTTTCTGAGATATCGCGTGTGACTAACGTACGAACGAACGGAGATCCACAGTTCCCTACACGATGACAATAAGAGTTATGAACACTTTCTTAGGGACATGACAAAGATGTACAGTATACCATTACCCCAAAATCTACCTACGTTTGCACTTCTTGTGCTTTCTAGCATAGTACGCACAGTCACAGAATGAGGTTCCTAAATAACTAGGGTCAACGCCTACAGCTCTCAACTAAATTTTACAACACAATCTGCAGATACACATTCTGAATAACACTGCTTTATCAATCTGGATAAGTGAGTGTATTTCTGGCAGTGATTATCGCCTGAGTGCCCAGACGGCCGCTGTTGAACAGGTGACCTCTACCCTTCTCACATCAACAGTTCAGTGTAATATAGTGTACTGGCTATAACAATAGAGCACTGGGTGGTTCAACCCCTACACTGGATAAAGCTGTACAGTATATACTCGTATATCCATAATAACATATTCTCCTTTCGACATGGGTTGACTGAAATTGTTTATATGGTTGGAGAGTTCAGTGCTGGGCATGCCACATCTGATTACCAGAAAGCTGACTGTTGACGGGAAGGATAGAACTGGAATCAGAGAGCTGCAGTGAGCCCTGGTCATGCAAGCATGTGCCACTGAAATTCTGCGGGCTTCATCCCTGCCCTCCTCCTCCTCCTCCCCTCCTTCGCTGGCGCTCTCCTCCATTCTAATTAGCCGAGGAGCCAGCTGAGAAGGCAGCAGAATTGCAGCAGAACTCATTGCTGCTCGCTGTCTTTTCATCTCCAGCGCCTCACCTCTCTACCTCTCTGCCTATCTGCCTCTTTACCTGTCTATATGCCTGTCTGTCTACCTGTCTGCCTGTATACCTGCCTGCCTGTCTATCTGCCTGTCTACCTGTCTGCCTGCCTGTTTACCTGCCTCTCTATCTGACTGTCTGTCTACCTACCTGCCTGCCTGTCTACCTGTCTGCCTGCCTGTTTACCTGCCTCTCTATCTGACAGTCTGTCTACCTGCCTGCCTACCTGCCTGTCTACCTCGCTGTCTGCCTGTCTATCTGCCTGTCTGACTGCCTGTCAAACTGTCTGTCTGTCTACCTGCCTGCCTGCCTGTCTACCTGCCTGTCTACCTGTCTGCCTGCCTGTTTACCTGCCTCTCTATCTGACTGTCTGTCTACCTGCCTGCCTGCATGTCTACCTGCCTGTCTGTCTGCCTGTCGACCAATCTGCCTGTCTATCTATCTATCTATCTATCTATCTATCTATCTATCTGCCTGCCTATCTGCCTGTCTATCTGCCAGCCCGCCTGCCTGTCTGTCTGTCTGCCTGTATACCTGTCTACCTCCATGTCTATCTGCCTGTCTGTACACCTGTCTATCTGCCTGCCTGTCTGTCTGTCTGTCTGTCTGTCTGCGTCCGCTACAAATAGCTCGATGGAAAGAGACAGACTGTCAGAGCGTTTAGATCGAGGCAGACGAGAGCTGCTTTATTTTCCCTGCTCTATTGTTATTTGCCTGGCCAGCTATTTTTAGAATTGTGCTTTTGTGTGCCCTTGTGTGTGTACGTACATTGGCATGTTGTGTGTTTGTGTTCCTGTCACATTTACTCTCAAGAAATAACCCATGTGTAATTGATCAAACGTAGATGTATCTGCAAGGAGAGAGAGGATGGAGTACTTTTTTTGTAAATTACATTAGCCATTCTATTTCCCCCAAAAAAAATCCAGCCTCTGGGCAACAGTCTAGCTCTCACTTTCAACACTGACAGGGATTCAAATCACAACATACTGACCACATCAACACAGATATATTACAATTCAGCTGATATCTACAAAAAATCTCAAGCCTTTCCTGAAAGCCTATGATTTCACAGCTCCCATAGTAGCTTATGTAGAACAAAGTGTTATTCCGCTGGTTCCACGTACAGTAGAATCCTCTGTGGAAAGGGTTCTAAATGGAACCCAAAAGGGTTCTCCTACGAGAACAGCCAAATAACCCTTTTAGGTTATAGATAGCACCTTTTTTCCTAAGAGTGTAGCTCAATATGCTTGCTTAATTATATCCTCAAATTTCTCTGGAGAACACAAACTGAGGCTGAAGCCTTTAGCGTATATCATGCAACACCGTCACTTTGAGAGTTGAAATCAAGTTAATATCTGTCCCTGAGACAGTCAGAGAGACAAACACACAAACACAGGGGCATGTATGAATTACAGCTGCCACTGCTAGATATGCAAAACACACTTATTATTAATATTCATATACATTATTCATATTATTCATATTCTTCTTCAGATTATTATTATTATTATTTGGGGTTCTGGGTGATGGAGTGTCACTGTCATTGTCAGTATGTGTGACAACTTCCCCCCCTCCTCCCTCTGCAGTGTTGTGATCCACAAAGCTGCTGTCTGTCAGTCTGTGGGGGACTTTAGGAACACACACACACACACACACACACACACACACACACACACACACACACGCACACACACACACACACACACATACACACACACATACACACACACACACACACACACACACACACTAACAGAAAGAAAAACATAAGGACAAACAAAACATACACAAATAAACATACAGTACACACATAAACGCACATAGCCTACGGTACATACTGCAGAACACACTACAGTATATAGCCTACGGTACATACTGCAGAACACACTACAGTATATAGCCTACAGTACATACTGCAGAACACACTACAGTATATAGCCTACAGTACATACTGCAGAACACACTACAGTATATAGCCTACAGTACATACTGCAGAACACACTACAGTATATAGCCTACAGTACATACTGCAGAACACACTACAGTATATAGCCTACAGTACATACTGCAGAACACACTACAGTATATAGCCTACGGTACATACTGCAGAACACACTACAGTATATAGCCTACAGTACATACTGCAGAACACACTACAGTATATAGCCTACAGTACATACTGCAGAACACACTACAGTATATAGCCTACAGTACATACTGCAGAACACACTACAGTATATAGCCTACGGTACATACTGCAGAACACACTACAGTATATAGCCTACAGTACATACTGCAGAACACACTACAGTATATAGCCTACAGTACATACTGCAGAACACACTACAGTATATAGCCTACAGTACATACTGCAGAACACACTACAGTATATAGCCTACAGTACATACTGCAGAACACACTACAGTATATAGCCTACGGTACATATTGCGGTACATTTACATTTACGTCATTTAGCAGACGCTGTTATCCAGAGCGACTTACAAATTGGTGCATTCACCTTATGATATCCAGTGGAACAACCACTTTACAATAGTACATCTATATATATTTTTTTGGGGGGGGGGGTTAGAAGGATTACTTTATCCTATCCCAGGTATTACTTAAAGAGGTGGGGTTTCAGGTGTCTCCGGAAGGTGGTGATTGACTCCGCTGTCCTGGCGTCGTGAGGGAGCTTGTTCCACCATTGGGGTGCCAGAGCAGCGAACAGTTTTGACTGGGCTGAGCGGGAACTGTGCTTCCGCAGAGGTAGGGGGGCCAGCAGGCCAGAGGTGGATGAACGCAGTGCCCTTGTTTGGGTGCAGTACATACTACAGTACATAGCCTACAGTACATACTACAGCACATACTACAGTATACACTACAGTATATACCCTACAGTACATACTGCAGTATATACTACTGTATATAGCCTACATTACATACTATATTACATACTACAGTATATACTGCAGTACATACTACAGTACATACTACATTATATAGCCTACAGTACATACTACAGTACATGCTACAGTATATAGCCTACAGTACATACCATCGTTTATAGCCTACAGTATATACTACAGTACATACTACAGTACATAATACAGCATATAGCCTACAGTACATGCTACAGTACATACTACATTATATAGCCTACAGTACATACAACAGTATATAGCTTATAGTACATACTACAGTACATACTAGAGTATATAATGCAGTTTATACTACAGTATATGAGCATAAAAACACACGTACATGTGAGCTGGTCTGTGAGCTGGTATGTGTGTTGGTCTGCGAGCTGGTCTCTGAGCAGGTCTGTGTGTTGGTCTGTGAGCTGGTCTGTGAGCTGGTCTGTGAGTTGGAGTCTGAGCTGGTCTGTGTGTTGGTCTGTGAGCTGGTCTCTGAGCTGGTCTGTGTGTTGGTCTGTGAGCTGGTCTGTGAGCTGGTCTGTAAGCTGGTCTGTGAGCTGGTCTGTGAGCTGGTCTGTGTGTTCTGTGAGCTTGTCTGTGGGCTGGTCTGTGAGCTGGTCTGTGAGCTGGTCTGTGAGCTGGTCTGTCTGTTCATCTGTGAGCTGGTCTGTGTGTTGGTCTGTGAGCTGGTGTCTGAGCTGGTCTGTGTGTTGATCTGTGAGCTGGTCTCTGAGCTGGTCTGTGAGCTGGTCTGTGAGCTGGTCTGTGTGTTGGTCTGTGAGCTGGTCTCTGAGCTGGTCTGTGTGTTGTCTGTGAGCTGGTCTGTGTGTTGGTCTGTGAGCTGGTCTCTGAGCTGGTCTGTGAGCTGGTCTGTGTGTTGGTCTGTGAGCTGGTCTCTGAGCTGGTCTGTGAGCTGGTCTGTGTGTTGGTCTGCGAGCTGGTCTGCGAGCTGGTCTGTGAGCTGGTCTGTGAGCTGGTCTCTGAGCAGGTCTGTGTGTTGGTCTGTGAGCTGGTCTGTGAGTTGGAGTCTGAGCTGGTCTGTGTGTTGGTCTGTGAGCTGGTCTGTGAGCTGGTCTGTGTGTTTTTCTGTGAGCTTGTCTGTGGGCTGGTATGTGTGCTGGTCTGTGAGCTGGTCTGTGTGTTGGTCTGTGAGCTGGTCTCTGAGCTGGTCTGTGTGTTGGTCTGTGAGCTGGTCTGTGAGCTGGTCTGTGTGTTGGTCTGTGAGCTGGTCTGTGAGCTGGTCTGTGTGTTGGTCTGTGAGCTGGTCTCTGAGCTGGTCTGTGTGTTGGTCTGTGAGCTGGTCTGTGTGTTTTTCTGTGAGCTGGTCTGTGAGCTGGTCTGTGTGTTGTCTGTGAGCTGGTCTGTGTGTTGGTCTGTGAGCTGGTCTGTGAGCTGGTCTGTGAGCTGGTCTGTGTGTTGGTCTGTGAGCTGGTCTGTGAGCTGGTCTCCACACAACCTTCTCCTAACAACCCTACCCTACCCTGACCTTGTTCTTCTGGCATTCTTCCATCAGCGGCTCTTCTAATCCTGGGCCCGGTTTCCCAAAAGCATCTTAATGCTTAGCACTTCTTAGAACCTTTGTAGGAGCATTGTTAACTCTCCGAGCTGATTCCCAAAACCATCATTATTAACGTTGCTCTTGAAAACATTCAGAAGCCTGCCTCAAACCACTCGTAGAACAGCTAAGTGCTTCATTAGATGCATTTTTGCCCTCCCGCGTCACTTTATACACAGAAGATCTCTGCTAAACATAGAATCATATGGTTTATCTGTCTCTCTGTGACCACCAATAACTTCAGAACAAAGTTGCCATTGTCTTTGCAATTGATACAAACAAGCCACATATAAAAAGACGGTTTAAATGAAAACCGAGACGACCGCATTCAAATATAAATAGTCTACAGTAAGCTATAGGCCCATTTCATTCATATTGAAATAAATGTAATGTTCAATAAATTCTATTTTGCTACTTGTGGGCTACCGTCTGTAATTTGTCTCAATATATTTCATGATGTGTAGCCTAACATGCGCAATGACGTGCCAAATCTGTGATTTAGTGCATTTTTATTGGTTAAGAATTTATTAGAAAAAGCTGCCTCAATTGTTGAGCCATATGTGGTAACATCTCTTGCTGATCCGTCTTCAGTATTGTGAAATAATTCTAATGTCAAGGTAAGAATTAAATGGAGAAAGCTGATCCAAGAACAGCGCTGTCTTTCTTTTGATCTTATCAGTATGGACACATGCTCCAACGACACACTGTTCTCTCTGTGTGGTGTTTTGGGAAACGCATGTTACATCTTCGGCCGTTGTAGGAAAGATGCATTGTTAAAACACTAGTAAGTTCCATCGCTATGGGGAAACCAGGCCCTGGAGGCTTCCCTCAAATTACACTCTTAGAAAAAAAGGAGCTATCTAAAACCTAAAAGGGTTCTTAGGCTGTCCCCATTGGAGAACCCTTTGCAGAATCCTTTGTGGTTCCAGTTAGAACCCTTTTGGGTTCCATGTAGAACACTTTCCACAAAGGGTTCTACATGAAACTCAAAAGGGTTCTACCTGGAACCAAAATGGTTCTACCTGGATTTAAAAACAGTTCTCCTATGGTGACAGCCGAAGAACCATTTTGCTCCAACTCACACCAAGACTCAGAGAACTGGAACATACAACAAGACAGGGGAGTTTCATCTCAAACTGGATAGGCAGAGTATGCAAATATACATGTACACACTGCATTGCTTAAACATCACCCAAAGGAGTGGTTTAACACATGAAGATGTGTCGCGCACACACACCCCACACACACACACACACACACACACACACACACACACACACACACACACACACACATAATACAAACAAGCCTTTATGTTCATACATACTAATGCATGCGTACTCTCATACAACATCTACACCTACTGACGTTCTATATGAAAACGAATATAAAACATACACACCCTTGTACAAAGACACACACATACACACAACAGTTTCTCCAGACTACCGTGCAGAGAATGCTGCAATGCACCGCAAGTGTTGACTGAGAAGAGGAGAGGAAGGGAGTGTAACAGGGAAAAAGAGAGAGGGGTAGAATGGTGGAGCGAGATTACAGGGAGAGAGAACATTTAGAGAATTAGAAAGGAGACAGGAGTGTGAGAGACAACATTATAGAGACAGATAGATAGATAGATAGATCGATCGATAGATAGATAGATAGATAGATAGATAGATAGATAGATAGATAGATAGATAGATAGATAGATAGATAGATAGATAGATAGATAGATAGATAGATAGATAGATAGATAGATAGATAGATAGATAGATAGATAGATAGATAGATAGATAGATAGATAGATAGATAGATAGATAGATAGATAGATAGATAGATAGATAGATAGATAGATAGATAGATAGAGGCGTTAGTGGGACTGGTTGCCAGGGTGTTATTTATAATTATTATAATTATAATAATTTGGTGGGAGCTTATATTTGTTCTGTTTCACACATGTACAAGTGTGTATTATATGCATGTTTGAAATAGATTATTAAAAATAAATAAACATTTCCACCCGTGTATAATATACACACTTGTACATGTGTTTTTCTCCTCTATTTTGCAACCTGCCAAAGAGGAGTCCCTCTCAGCTCTGATGAATGCTCTGGCTAATGAGTTAGAATATGCAGTTAAGGAACAATTAGAGAAAAGGGAGGCGGAGGGAGGTTGTGAGTTCCCCAACCTCCACCTCCTCTCCCCTTTCTCAGCTGTTTCCCTCAGAGTGGATGAAGACATGCAGAAGGAGAAGACTCACACAGTCAACACAGGGGGGCTCACTACAATCAGTATCATCACTGTCTGCTGTTCTCCTTACGAGAAGTGAAATGAGCATGTCTTATAGTAGATACGTGTGTGAGGTAAAGTCACTTTATGATGGTGGGGATAGTGATAACGATGCTGATTAAGCTTGTTTTAGGAGAGAAGGCCTAGTCTTCGCTGGTCATTTTAGTTAGCTTGGGAAAAGGACTCTATGATCATATTCAAACTGATTCTCATGCATAACATTTTGGTGTAACACGTGTCCAAAATGTTTGGGTCAAAAGAATGTTTCAGATGAATAATAATAATATATATTTATATAAAGTGCTCTCTGATAATTGTCCTTGCACATGGGGCTTAGTGACACTGTTCCCTGATGGTGGCAGCACGGTGAATTTGGAGATGAGTGCTCCAGTAGAGGCAGACTAATAAGTCTTCTGCTTTTGGAAATAACACAAACTGTGGGCACTAGGCACCCCAGGGGTGTTACCGCTGGCAACTGGAGCGGCTGTCCCTATTCCATCGCCTTATTGGCTGGAACCGCATAAAAACAACAAAAAAACTATGACAGAACCATTTACATTTTAGCAGACGCTCTTTTCTAGAGAGACTAACAGGAGCAATCAGGGTTAAGTGCCTTGTTCAAGGGCACATGGACAGATTTTTCACCTAGTCAGCTCAGGGATTCAAACCAGCAACCTTTTGATTATCGGCCCAACGCTCTTAACCGCTAGGCTACCTGTCACCCCTTCAGGGGTAGTATTCCCCATCCAATGAAATCAATGTACGCATAAATGAAATAAACCACTATGTCCTGGCATCCCATTTCCTCCTGAGCCTCATTCCCTATTTAAACTGCCTCTTAAAAGAAAACATAATTGAGTGAAGAGAATTGTGTCGGGATTGAGCTAAGGGGCATTTTCCTTTACCCATCCAGAATATAGCTGCCTTCCTACATCATCTGGTATAGGCAGCTTTCAATCTGATAAAGACTGTTCAATTCTATTACATTCCATCTGATTCTGGAATGAATAAAAGGGATTAGAGATGTCTGTCTGCTGTATTTCAATATCACAATATGTGCAATAGAAACAAACCGTTATTGTTTTAATCTGGTGATGCTAATTCTATCAAAGGAGCACATAGTACGGACTGTACTTCCCACTATAACGTTCACAGCTGGATGAATTCAACGTTTAAAAATGCTCGGGAAACCATCTAAATATGACGAGGCTGTTGTGATTTTCACCATAGCTTAAACATACATGCAAGAACAGACATGAGAGACACAAACACCAAAACTCCCAGCCCCATAAATAATGTCATCCTAATACAGCTGTTCACCGTCCACGACAACTCAGGTGTTAACTGAAATGCAATGAAGCTACCCCTGGCAGCCGGTGCTGTCTGAGAGGCCCTTCATGGTAAGTGGAAGTGCTCTGGGGTAACCTGAGCTGCCGTCATGTTCCAGGGAGAGAGAGGGCTGAGTCTGAGTCCTTCATCATAATCATCCATCGTTTAAGTAGAGGTTCATGAGCCTTCATTACTCTTCAGGCACATAAAAAAACACTCATTGAATCAGATACCCTCCCAACCTGTTTGTGCCAGCTCTGTTGGCATGCCCTTTGACTCTCCACCCCAAATAATCAGCACTCCTCTCCGTATCCCTCCCTCCCCCTGCTCACCTGTATTTCATACTGCTGTGGCGCCCTATTGCCTCCTTCATGTGGGCATGGCCCTGGGGAACCGGGCGGGACCCTGACTGCTCCCTGGACTTGGCTGAGCCCTGGGTGTTGTAGTTGCCATTACCCCCTTGGCTGCTCCCTCCACCACCTCCTCCACCTCCCCCACTGCCTCCCCCAGGGGGTGGCGCAGTGCGAAGGCCACAAAGCCGGTCCTCACTGCGGCTCTTCAGGTTGTGCTCCGTGCAGGCAAAAGAGACCTGCATGGTGACCACTGCCTAGTCTCTGGTAAACTAAACTGGCCCCTCGAGAGGCTCTTTGGGATGCGGCTTAGGGTCAGACCCCAAAATACTAATGTCTGCTAAATTGATGCTACAACTTAAAGTTGCTTTGGTAGAGTGTAGATGTGATAGAGCTAAGATGTACCTGTCCAGACAAATGCCCAAACAGGGAAGGTTTGTCTTATCTGTCCAGAGCCACAGGCGCAGGCAAGAATCCAGGCCCAACCTGGCGCACGCAGAGTCAGCGTCTGGTCTGTCTCGATCTCTTCTCTCCTGTCTGGTCCTGTTGCAGCCCAGGCGGAGCTCCTCAGAGTTCGCTTAGTCTCAAGAGGGTTCTAGTAAGAACATTGATTCTTCCCATCATCATCAGCGGGGAGCTGGTACATAGTGTCGTCCTCGTAGGATGATCAAGGGGCGCAGCTCCACCGGCTCTGGTAGGCTACCTCTCGAACCGCGCTCTCCACGGACGGCGAGCGCAACAGATTCCTCACTTGACTGACTTGCCTAGTCTTGCAGAGACATCCGGAAAGATCGTGGTGGCGAGGAAGACGCTTGCTATATGTTTTTGATACAGCTTGATTGATAGGCAGGGTGGTAAAGCATTAATCAGCTTGCTTGTCTCCTCTTCAGCTACAAGCGTAGGTTAGTCTATCAGTGTCGAGCCCAGCTTGAGCCCCGGAGTGCGCTGGAACAACCACACTGTCGATGAGCTTCAGACATTTTTTCGCACATTCCCATAAATGCATATGCTAACAGAATTAAACGCGCTAAAACACCATGGTCTTCTAATGCACACATCCAGTGTATTTCCCCTATCTGGCACAGTGCCCAACCTCTGCAACATCGAACTGATGCAAAAGGCAGCATCAGCAGCGCCAAATCGCGTGGTCATTTTATCCACTTTGATGAATATTCTCAATAGCATAACTGCTATAATAATCTATTTCGGATATCAGTCAGGCTATACATTTCCCTAATCAAAAATGATCCTGGCACACAGTAGCCATTTCACAGCATAATTGGCATGATCGGCAAAAATGTGATGATTTAATCAAATGCATAAATCGATGCCACAGTTACCCTGTGTCCCATCTGTTTCATTTGAGATGTTGATGATGGCAATTCTCTTCAGAAGTATCATTCCAATCCCTGGTTCTCCTTGCAGCGAGTCCCAACGTGTTAATCACGAAACATTCAAAGTCGATGATTGCGAAAGGCGCCCCCCCCCCCCCCCCCCCCCCCCCCTCACACTCTGTACACATTAAACAAAACGGGTGCTTTCTAACACAGAAAATAACAATATATTCTCCGTGAATCTAATAGCACAAGTCCAACGTGGTCTTAGAGCATTTCATATTATTCTGTAAGCAAATCCGAGACACTCGAAGTATTATATGTTACGTTTTGTATGGTATGTGTTAATTTGTGGACGTCCATCATCCGTTATGAATTGCAATTCGTATGATATGTTACGAATTCCAATTTATTGTGGCAATTTTTTTACCTTTATTTAATTCGGCAGTTAAGAACAAATTCTTATTTACAATGACGGCCTACACTGGCCAAACCCTAAACAGGACGACGCTGGACCAATTGTGCGCAACTCTATGGGACTCCTGATCACTGCCGGTTGTGATACAGCCCGGGATCGAACCAGGGTCTGTAGTGACGCCTCTAGCACCGCAATACAGTGCCTTAGACCGCTGCACCACTAGTTAGCTAGCTCTAGGGGTTAGGGTTACATTTAGGAGTTAGGTTAAAAGGTTAGGGTTAGGGAAAGGGTTAGCTAAAAGGGTCAATGTTAGGGTTAGGGGAAGGGTTAGCTAACATGCTAAGTAGTTGCAAATTTGCTAATTAGCTCAAAGTTAAGTTGTTCTTGATGAGATCCGAACATACAATCTTCGGGTTGCTAGAAGTTCGTGTTATAAGCATACCCAACCACCTTCCTTTCATGTTTGCCTTAAGTAGCCTTCTATCTTATGTAACCATACCAAACATAACATATTATACTAACTTCAGTGGCCCGGATTTACATGTTCTATGTTACGTCTAGTCTATGAGACCAGTCTGACAATTCACAAATAAAGAATCTCACTCTTCCCTTTCACTGGTGCACAGGCATACACATCGATAAACCGGGACTGCACTGCCAGCCTTTAATTCAATACATTGTATACACTCAGACGGAGAGGAGTGCTGTCTGTTAAAAGCAACCTCACTTTTTTCAATAAACCCTAATGACCACTCCCTTTTCAATAAATGCTCAAGCATATGGATGATGATTCCCCCTCCCCATATTTTTCATTCCATCTCTCTGTCTCTGTCACCCTCTCACTCTCCCTGTATTGAAACACAGGCATACAGTTGAGCAATCGCTTGATTAACTCCACAGTCTGTGAGGTAGTGTTAGTATTATGCAGCCTAGTACTGTTGGCAGTTCATAGTGAATAGTGGGGACAGGGATACATGTGGATAGGAGACAATGGTTGAGACAGCTCTTATTCAATTGGCTTTTGAGGGAACCATGACATAAATTATCAGGCAGTCTACAGTATTGGTGCCAGATGGTTGGCTAGTGTACTGAGGGAGACCAAAACAAATCAATGATCCTAAAAGCAAAACTAAGCATTGATCTTTTTGTTGGGAATCTGAGTGCCCCACAAACTCATCCAACTGGGATTACAGACTATATTAATACATGTCTATGTCAAAAATGATACATTTACAGTTACCTGTTTACCTGTAACATTTACTAATATTTACCTTATGATTAAACCAAATGTTTCATCATAATATCCCATGTAAAACGGACATTAATATACAGTAGATAAGATCATTTCAGCTGTGTGAAATATAAATACACTTGCTTTTTCATTGACGTGCAGAGTTTCTGATGTATGTATTTGCTATTTCAGCACCAGTGATTATGTGAGGGTTAAAGACCCAATGCAGACATGTTTATATCAATATCAAATCCCTTACTGTAAAAGATTTCCATTCAAATTGGCATAAAAAGCTTTTTAGCAAAAAAAAGTGGGTAGGGGAAAACTGAAAACTACACTGAACAAAAAATATAAATGCAACATTGGTCCCATGTTTCATGAGCTGAAAGCGTTGGTCCCATGTTTCATGAGCTGAAATAAAAAATCCCAGAAATGTTCCATAGGCACAAAAAGCTTATTTCTCTCAAATTTTGTGCACAAATTTGTTTACATCCCTGTTAGTGAACATTTCTCCTTTGACAGGTGTGGCATATCAAGAAGCTGATTAAACAGCATGATCATTACACAGGTGCACCTTGTGCTGGGGACAATAAAAGGCCACTCTAAAATGTGCAGTTTTGTCACACAACACAATGCCACAGATGTCTCAATTTTTTTATATATATATTTTTTTACCCTTTTTCTCCCCAATTTCGTGATATTCAATTGGTAGTTACAGTCTGGTCCCATCTCTGCAACTCCCATACGGACTCGGGAGAGGTGACCCAACCAAGCCTCACTGCTTTTTGACACAATGCTCGTTTGACACGGAAGCCAGCCGCACCAATGTGTCGGAGGAAACACAGTACACCTGGCGCCCGTGTCAGTGTGCATTGCGCCCGGGCCACCAGAGGAGTCGCTAGAGCGCGATGCGACAAGGACAACCCAGCTGGCCAAACGCTCCCCTAACCCGAACCATGCTGGGCCAATTGTACGCCGCCGCATGGGTCTCTCAGTTGCGGCCGTTTGTGACACAGCCTGGTATCAAACCAGGATCTGTAGTGACGCAGCTAGCACTGCGATGCAGTGCCTTAAACTGCCACGCCATTCGTGAGTCGTCTCAAGTTTTGCGGGAGTGTGCAATTAGCATGCTGACTGCAGAAATGTCCTCCAGAGCTGTTGCCAGAGAATTTAATGTTAATTTATCTACCATAAGCCGCTTCCAACGTTGTTTTAGAGAGTTTGGCAGTACATCCAACCGGCCTCACAACCGCAGACTATGTATATGGCGTCGTGTGGGCAAGCGGTTTGCTGATTTCAACGTTGTGAACAGAGTGCCCCATGGTGGTGGTGGGGTTATGGTATGGGCAGGCATAAACTACGGACATCGAACACAATTGCATTTTATTAATGGTAATTTGAATGCACAAAAATACCATAACGAGATCCTGAGGCCCATTGTGAGGCCCATTTTTGGGGAGAAATCTTGGACCAACAGATGCATATCTGTATTCCCAGTCATGTGAATTCCATAGATTAGGGCCTAATGAATTTATTTCAATTGAATGATTTCCTCATATGAACTGTAACTCAGTAAAATCTTTGAAATTGTTGCATGTTGCAATTATATTTTTGTTCAGTATAGCTGTTACTGACAGAGAGGTTTGGTCCATTAACCAATTTACAGCATGGTGATGTCACCATGGAAAGCCAAAACTCCCGCCCATGCAAACCTGCTGATTAGAAGGTCCTGTGTAGATTGCATTTTTAACCAGCAACTATCAGGAAATAACACTGATCAAATGTTTTCACACTTTTAAGGTGTTAGTTTCATCAGCTGTTGTACCATATGATATAAAACACAGATTAAAAAAATGCATTTTGACTACATTGGGCCTTTAAACTGGGAGAGTATACCTGGAATAATTGCAGCACCATGGCCAGGTCCCTATCCAACTGCTGATACTGAAAATGCATAATCCTGACCTCAACCACAACCTTTGACCCCTAAACCTAGCATTAGTCCAAACCTTAACCTACAGCTGTAAAATCATGTATCTAACATTGACCTTTAACCTTAACCATAACCCTGTCAAACTGATGGTAACAGGCTAGAAGTGGTCGTTGTTGGGTAAAAAGAGGATGCCAGGGAGTGTGACAGGCGGCTCACATCCTACTAACACTGACATGATTAGAATGTCAAGCACAAACATTTTTACAGTCAGAATAATGATTCACACAACCATATTTTACACCATCTGTGTGTTGAAATCCTGTTATCTGGTGCTGGGCTATAGGGATACAGTGGCATTCTGTTGGTCTCTAGTGGGGGAAATGTATAACTGCAAGGTGAACATTTTTCACAAGCAGCATGCACATCTGTCACTCTCTTTTAGGTCATATCACCATCATCTCTTAGTGATGATAAACAAGCCAGGGGCGTTCACCTGGGTTCTGGAGTAGAAAACAACACACACACCAACAACAGGCCATTCAAAGTGACAACTCCATACCAAAAATGTATTTTTAAAACAGTTAGCCAGTGGATTAGCCACAGATAGCAGGAGTAATGAGAGTAGGCTGTGCCCCTGTCTGTCGCTCTGCCAAAGACTGATGTTTGATTTGTCACAACCCACACCCTATGCCCTCCCTTCCTCTTATAAGAACATAATCCCATCCTCTCTCTCTTTCTCAGAATTCATTTGATTCTGTGTGTGTGAAATCAGGAGGCTTACCTCCACTACACTAGGAAATCCGATTTAAAACACATTGGAATATAAACCCTTATCATTTACAGATTGATGGAATCTGAGTGAACGTGATGAGAATATACGTACACTCTTAGAAAAAAGGTTCCAAAAGGGTTCTTTGACTGTCCCCATAGGAGAACCCTTTTTTGGTTCCAGGTAGAACTCTTTTGGATTCCACGTTGAACCCTCTGTGGAAGGGTTTTACATGTAACCCAAAAGGGTTCTACCCAGAACCACAAGGGTTCTACCCAGAACCAAAAGGGTTCTACCCAGAACCAAAAGGGTTCTACCCAGAACCAAAAAAGGGTTCTACCCAGAACCAAAAGGGTTCTACCCAGAACCAAAAGGGTTCTACCCAGAACCAAAAGGGTTCTACCCAGAACCAAAAAAGGGTTCTACCCAGAACCAAAAGGGTTCTACCCAGAACCAAAAGGGTTCTACCCAGAACCAAAAGGGTTCTACCCCGAACAAAAAGGGTTCTACCCCGAACAAAAAAGGTTTCTTCAAAGGGTTCTCCTATAGGGACAGCCAAAGAACCGTTTTAGATTCTAGATGGCATCTTTTTTTTTAAAGAGTGTACTACCACTGATAGGACAGGACATACAAGGTGTTAGTTAAAAGGAGATGATTATGTTTTGTACCATTAAACATTTGAATATATATCACTCATTGTAGAGAGAGTGGGGTTACACTCTCTCTCTTTCATCTTTATCTTCACTCTCTCTGTCTCTCTCCGTCTACCTCTCTCCTACCTGTATATCATGGCAGTGCTCTCCGTCTACCTCTCTCCTACCTGTATATCATGGCAGTGCTCTCCGTCTACCTCTCTCTCACCTGTATATCATGGCAGTGCTCTCCGTCTACCTCTCTCCTACCTGTATATCATGGCAGTGCTTTCCGTCTACCTCTCTCTCACCTGTATATCATGGCAGTGCTCTCCGTCTACCTCTCTCCTACCTGTATATCATGGCAGTGCTCTCCGTCTACCTCTCTCTCACCTGTATATCATGGCAGTGCTCTCCGTCTACCTCTCTCCTACCTGTATATCATGGCAGTGCTCTCCGTCTACCTCTCTCACCTGTATAACATGGCAGTGCTCTCCGTCTACCTCTCTCTCACCTGTATATCATGGCAGTGCTCTCCGTCTACCTCTCTCTCACCTGTATATCATGGCAGTGCTCTCCGTCTACCTCTCCTACCTGTATATCATGGCAGTGCTCTCCGTCTACCTCTCTCTCACCTGTATATCATGGCAGTGCTCTCCGTCTAGCTCTCTCTCACCTGTATATCATGGCCGTGCTCTCCGTCTACCTCTCCTACCTGTATAACATGGCAGTGCTCTCCGTCTACCTCTCTCCTACCTGCATATCATGGCAGTGCTCTCCGTCTACCTCTCTCCTACCTGTATAACATGGCAGTGCTCTCCGTCTACCTCTCCTACCTGTATAACACGGCAGTGCTCTCCGTCTACCTCTCCTACCTGTATAACATGGCAGTGCTCTCCGTCTACCTCTCCTACCTGTATAACATGGCAGTGCTCTCCGTCTACCTCTCTCCTACCTGTATAACATGGCAGTGCTCTCCGTCTACCTCTCCTACCTGTATAACACGGCAGGGCTCTCCGTCTACCTCTCTCCTACCTGTATATCATGGCAGTGCTCTCCGTCTACCTCTCTCTCACCTGTATATCATGGCAGTGCTCTCCGTCTACCTCTCTCGTACCTGTATATCATGGCAGTGCTCTCCGTCTACCTCTCTCCTACCTGTATATCATGGCAGTGCTCTCCGTCTACCTCTCTCTCACCTGTATATCATGGCAGTGCTCTCCGTCTACCTCTCTCCTACCTGTATATCATGGCAGTGCGTTCAGCCTCATAGTCAGTCAGGGAGATTGCACATTCTCTGAGGTACAGCGTCAGTCTGCGTTTCTCCACCAGCCTGTGGGCGGCCTCCAGGATCTGGGTGGCCAGCTCTGACTCACTCCTCTGCTCGGCTCTCCTGGACCCGCTCTTGGCAGTTGTTTCCCAAGTGGAGGACGAAGATTTGGGCTTCTTGCTGATGCCATACAGGTCCTCCACCGAGAACGTCCCTCCCTTACCACCGTCACCTCGGCCTCCAGCAAACATGGCTGCTAAAAGTATTTTGACTAAGGTGAAATTGACTGAGCAGATCTGAGTAGATCTTACTTTCTTACTTGTTGCCTACAAGTCCTCTTTCTTTTGCATTTATGTGACCAAAAAGTAGCAAAAAATATGCCCACCAAAAATGTTATGCAAACCAGTATCACTGTTACAGATCTACATGTTTATGCAGGTAGGTTATGGCTGAGATGAAGAGTTAAAAAATCAATCTTGATGACAGAAAAAACTCTTCACTGGTCCCGCTGATTCAAAACACCTGTTAAACGTCAACAAGTCTTGATTGCTCTTTTTTGATGTCTTAATCCAGAATGCATCTAAATCAATCCTAAAGTGACAACAACATTCAAACACGGAGACGGATTTATGAGCATTGCTTCTTTTACTGAAGATGGACAGAAACAACAATCTGCATCTCTCGCTCTCTTTATGTCCCTCTGAGATGAGCGACAGAGGGGGATTTATGTTAAAGCCCCACAAGCTTACATTTACCCAGATTAGCACGGGTACTGGATGAAAGAAAAATAAGATAGGAACAGAAGACAGTGAGACCAAACCTATCCACCAGCTGTGTAAACATTATGGGGGTCCACACCACATTGAACCCCCCTATTGGTCTTTATCTCCCGCTCCACGGGGATTACAGCCATGCCAATAGGAGCCAGCTCAGTGAATGTGTCTAAAGATCTGTTCTCTGATCTTTTCCTGGGGCACTGACAACCCCATACTCTTTCATTAATGGAAAAACAATCTATTGATCCAAAAATCTATTCAGATATGATCTTCCTCGTGAATAATGGATGTGTTATAACAACTGAAGCTCATGTTCTCCAGTTCCATTGGCTACTAAAGTGAGAGGGTGGCGTCCAGCCAGCAGCTGGCACAGGCGTCTGGCCAGCGGTGAGTGTAATTGGCAGGTGCTGGGCTGGTGTTCTGGATGAGCCCCAGTACTTAATGAGAGAACATCTCCTCTCCTCATTGGAGAAAAGCCACCATTCCATCTCTCACTGATTATGTAGGACAGTACAAGACAGGATCATCTGGGCACATCTGCTATGTAATGCAGTGGGCTCCTCTGTCAGTCCATCTCCCAGAGACTGTTGGGGAAGTAGTGAGAGAAAAGAGGAAGAAGATACAAGAAAGAGCAGATGGAATGAAGTATAAAGAGTGAGAGAGGCATGTTGTCCTCATGAACATTTAGAGGAAGACACATTACCGATGGGCCCTAAGAATAATTCCTCAACCAAATTAGTTTCTGAGAAACCAGACTGTTTAGTCCTGTTCAACTGCAGGCCTTAATGCTCAAATCAGCTTTGTTTTTCAAATCCGTTTTGGACAACTGACTGTCCAAACAGCAAGTTACAAGTGACTAAATGGATTTGTGTGTATTCAGACAGCAGTCAAGGCTATGCTAGTTATCATATTAATGACAGGTGTGTGTGCAGTGATGTAGGTTGACTGGTGGTGGTGATTGTCCTTCCTATCGCTCAGAAGTTATGTAGCAAGGCAAGGTGACAACAATGTCTGCCATGGACTTTCCCAGTTGCTTTGAATATACAAAATCATTGGGTAAAAACACTGTTAATGCCTCAAAGGATACAATTATCCAACTTTCAAAACAAGTCCTTTTGGCTAGTCACAGCAGTCAACTAGATAGCTAGGTAGCTGTTTAGCTAGCCACAGCAGTCAACTAGATAGCTAGGTAGCTGTTTAGCTAGCCACAGCAGTCAACTAGATAGCTAGGTAGCTGTTTAGCTAGCCACAGCAGTCAACTAGATAGCTCGGTAGAGGTTTAGCTAGCCACAGCAGTCAACTAGATAGCTAGGTAGCTGTTTAGCTAGCCACAGCAGTCAACTAGATAGCTAGGTAGCTGCTTAGCTAGCCACAGCAGTCAACTAGATAGCTAGGTAGCTGTTTAGCTAGCCACAGTAGTCAACTAGCTAGCTAGGTAGCTGTTTAGCTTTCTAGCACATTCATTCATTTGTTTGTAAACAATTAATAAGCTAGTTAGCTACCACATGTTCTTGTCAAACTGTCAACAGAGTAGCTATCAAGTAACAAAATATGTCAAATAACAGTCTAAAAACCACTTGAGGGCAAATAAATCAGATTTGACCGTTCAGACACAAGTCACATGGCCAGGAATCAGATTTGTATCTGATTTGAAATGTGGCTTGAACTATCTGATTCCATGTGCGTTTTGGCTGTTCAGACTGCAGGAAAAATAATAGATTTGAATTGGATATGCAAATAAATAGGATTTGGGTTACTTCAGACTGCCAATGTGAACACTGCTTTAGTAATGACGGAAAGTAATGAGCCTGTCACACACACACTTGGGGAGACATTGTCGATCAATAGCCCTGAGCCCTCATAAAAATCTCATGTTTTATGAAACAAATGTCCTCAGTAAATCAGCCTGACTTTTACTTGAGATATAGGTTACTATTCTAAACTAAGGAAAATATGATTATGCCTAAAGGTATCTGGAACTCTGTTTGGATACAATGTGAGGTCTGACTGATGACAGCTTTTGAATGCATGAATGAATGAGTAAGCATCAATACAGAAAAACTCAGTGATTCCCTCAAAGCTCATTGATGTTTGAGTGTTTATCAGTAGGTCTATTTTTGATCTGTCTGTCTTGTGCAGGGCCATCAGTTAGCCTTGTGGAGATGGCAGTAGGGACTATTTCAATGCTGTGTTAGTCCTGGTCTATGCTGCAGTGGCGATTATCTGGGATTAAGCTTCTCTAAGCGCTCTTTTGATTGACTCAAATCACACTGGCAGCTGGCTAAGGCCAATCTCTCTTTTCCCGTTGAACATTACAGACCCCAAGGTTCTCTAACAGCTAGGCACCTTAGAGCTTAGGAAACCATGGTTACTAATAGCGAGGGAGAGAGCCAGTGTGAATGCATTACTAGGATCTAGGCTGTTTTAAACACAAATAATGGGTTGGCCTTTATTCTCCTTCAGTGCCTCCAGGACTGCAGTTGAGTACATTTCAGGTTGTTTCATACTCACATTACACGAGTTTGACCTAAAACACATTTTATTCGCCGTTTGCCTATATTGACCTGCGCCTCAAGGCACAGAAGAAGAGGTCAGTCTGGATGATTGAGGCATTTTCTTTTGCAAACAAAATGAATGTGCACATATGAGTGTGCGTCTGTGTGCTTCATCCCCAATTTGATGCCCTCAAATAACTATCTAGGCTAATCCAGTGCAGCAGTGGAAGCTGCTGAGGGAAGGACAGCTCATAATAATGTCTGGAATGGAGTCAATGGAATGGTCTTAAACACATCAAAGATGTGGTTTCCATGTGTTTGATACGATTCCATTTACTCCATTCCAGACATTATTATGAGCCGTCCTCCCCTCACCAGCCTCCACTGCAGTGCCGGTTATTAGTATTATTATCTGCTGCATAACTGTAAAGAGATGTAAGAACCTGGCACTTTGATAATCCCACAGATGCCTGCAAATACAAACACACACACACGATAAGAAAGCGGATGTGATTGTTTGAGACAGGATGGACCTGGAAGGGCACAGGAGCAGCCAGAGGACACGGTGACTACATCTGCAATGCAGCGAGAGTACCACCACCATCACATCTGTGGGTAGCCTGAGGCTCTCTCACAGCTTAAAATACACAATATCGGGTGTTGTTGCCTAAAAATGGCGATTTGCGTCATAGTCCTTGTAACACAATCAAGTGTATTCACACCAGAAGTCTTTAGAAATGGTAGTTTAGAGTTGCATTCAACTTTGTGCAGACCTTCTTTTCTGAAAAAAGTAAAAGTAATGTATTCAAGTTAAAAAAGAGAAAAATGAATGGTTTGAATGAATGGCCAGAACACTAATGGTCACTTCTATCTTCTGCAGTCAAATCAAATCAAATCTGCTGCTCTTTTATAGTACTCCCATCTATACAGTACTGAAGCTCACTGTTGCAAAGCTTTTCCTCAGTCCCCCATGAATCACACTACATGTTTTAACCATCATCCCAATCAATAGCAAAATCCCTGGAGCAAAATTCAGTCTCGCCTTTAGAAATAGTTGTAGCCGATCCAATACCAGAGAGTGGTTCAGTGTTTCACAAATAATCTTACTGAGAATATTTGAGAATTCCCTTCATATCCTGTTATCAAAGCATACAATAATAATTAAAGAAAGTCTGGCATTAGGCTTGCACATAGATACTGAAAATCTAGAATTTGCTAAATTCATGATTTGACTATCATCTAGAACTGGCACTCCCACCTTTATCATGAAGAGGGCACGACAAAACCTATTCCCCCTCAGGAGACTGAAAATATTTGGCATGGGTCCTCATATCCTCAAAAGGTTCTACAGCTGCACCATTGAGAGCGTCCTGACTGGTTGCATCACTGCCTGGTATGGCAAGTGCTCGGCCTCCCGACACAAGGCACTACAGAGGGTAGTGCGTACGGCCCAGTACATCACTGGGGCCAAGCTTCCTGTCATCCAGGACCTCTATACCAGGCGGTGTCAGAGGAAGGCCCTAAAAATTGTCAAAGACTCCAGCCACCCTTGTCATAGACTGTTCTCTCTGCTATCACACAGCAAGCGGTAATGGAGCACCAAGTCTAGGTCCAAGAGGCTTCTAAACAGCTTCTACCCCCAAGTCATAAGACTACTGAACATCTAATCAAATGGCTACCCAGACTATTTGCACTGCCCCCCCCCCCCCCCCTTTTACGCTGCTGCTACTCTCTGTTATTATCTATGTATAAGTCACTTTAATAACTCTACCTACATGTATATATTACCTCAATTACCTCGACTATCTGGTTCCTCCGCACATTGACTCTATACCGGTACCCTGTGTATGTAGCCTCGCTATTGCTATTTTACAGCTGCTCTTTAATTATTTGTTACTTATATTTCTGATGTTTGTTTGTATTTTTCTTAAAACTGCATTGTTGGTTAAGGGCTTGTAAGTAAGCATTTCATTGTAATGTCTACTACACCTGTTGTAGTCAGCGCATGTGACAAATACAATTTGATTTGATTTTGATTTGAATTTTGAAGTTGTTATTCTCATGCAATCCAACAGGTGGCGATAGTCAGCACAACATAATATGTTAAACCAGACCAGCGAAGAAGAACATTATTTCATCAACTGTCAAGATGGCTACTGCGTATATGTCAGCGAACCGGTCCGAAAATGCTTTTAGTACAGCTGATTTGGTGCCAGAGTGGGCACAAGAAGAAGTTAGCACTGGGGTGAGAAAATGTAATATAGCACCGTTCACTTTATATAGGTTTGAATGCGTTGCCCAAACTGAACAGAGAGGTATTTACATACATGCCACTTCAGCTAACTAGCTAGCTAGCTAACAATGAGACTGCAGAAGCGCTCGCCATGTACGTAACTAGCTATGGCGGCATTTTACAGCTGATTATGTTGGTAGCCAGATAGCCGTTACAGTTTCTTCTACATAATGTTATTGGGATTATTTTCACATAAATAAAGCAAAAATGTTCTGATTCTTCATGTCTAATCGCAGACTACCATTATGGCAGTGGAGTTTGATGGAGGGGTTGTGATTGGCGCGGACTCCAGAACAACAACAGGGTAAGTTACGTTAAATCAAGCAGCTGCGTCTTACCGGCTTCCTGACCTAATAGAAATAGATTGCTGATTAAGTAGGCCTCTATTCCATTGACATTTTTGTGTTTAAAAACATTATAGCTAGAACTGCCTAATACTCCCAATCGTTATTTTTTTCCCCAACTGGTTGTAGTGCTTACATTGCCAATCGAGTTACTGACAAGTTGACTCCCATTCACGACCGCATCTTCTGCTGCCGTTCTGGTTCTGCAGCTGACACACAGGCTGTTGCTGATATAGTCACCTATCAGCTGGGCTTTCACAGGTAATACACCCTATATGGCTATACCTCTACACAAAGATAAAAAACTCTTCAGCACAGCTATATAGTGGCTATCTTTATATCACTCCCAGGATAAAATAAGTGCTTTGAGAACTATCAAAATATTGTCTTGAGTGTCTGATTCAAGTTTTAATGTACATGCACAAGCACAGTGAAATACCATTCTTGAGTGTCATTCTATATTTATTCACTGTGAAATATATCTCCCTCTGTGCCTGCTGCAGTATTGAGCTGGATGAGCCTCCACTTGTGCAAACGGCAGCCAATCTCTTCAAACAGACATGCTACAGATACAGAGAGGAGCTGATGGCTGGCATCATTGTGGCTGGCTGGGACAAAAGAAGGGGTGGACAGGTGAGTTCCCAGCATCTGTATTTGGATCATACACTCCAACCACTTTTCTCCCACTGTCTCAGAAATGTGTAGGTTCATTCCACCACAAAAAGCAAAGAAAGGTTTTCAGAACAATCTGGGATGGTGGGTATAAAATTAGCACCTGCCAAATGTGGGAAGATCTGGGTATTGGTGGGTAAGAATGTCTTTCACCAGCCATGTTGGTCAATTTGCAGGGCTCTACAGTGAGACCATTTCATTCGCAAATAAAACAAAATAGTAAAGTATGAGCACGTGTGAGTTGGGGTTAGAAAAATTCTGCAGTAGCTGTTTTGTTTCATAAATATTAATTACACAAAGAAATAGGAATACTATATCCCACCTCGCACAGGAACACTGCCTGACAGGGGAGCTGTCTAATTTACTCAAAAGTCTACTATGTAAGACTTTGTCCTTATGTTTTTTGGCAATTTACATTTAGTCCTCAAGCTCAGTTGTTTTTCAATGGGAGTTTGAGTCTTCTGCTTCAACTGATAGTGCAGACACACTAGTCAGATCTCAAATCGTGACAGGAATCAAGTGGTGTCGTTACCATGGTAAACTCACACCCTTAAAGGGGCAGCTAAACATTTAGTCTCTGATATTTTGATTAAAAGACTCAGGTCACCAAAAATAAATGGAAATTTAGCAATATACCACATTACTTCTTACTAATACATTTCTTGTTTTAGAAACATTACAAAGCATGGTCATCCGTTTTGTGTTTTTTGATGTAATTATGGTGAAAACATCTTTTGGCTGGTAAAAAAATCTAGTGTCTTGTAGATGTTTTTTTATCTACCTGCCACAGTGGCTGGTGATCAAAAATTAAAATTTTAGCCCCTGGTGGTGGGTGTCATGGCTTGCTGAGATTACATGGATTGACTCTACAGTGACCCTTTCCTCTTACCCAGGTGTACACAGTCCCAATGGGAGGTATGATAGTGAGGCAGCCAGTGTCAGTAGGTGGTTCTGGCAGCTCCTACATATATGGCTTCATGGATTCTAACTACAAGCCTGGGATGACCAAGGAGGAGTGTCTTCACTTCTGTACCCAGGGTGAGTAAGACCAGAGGTTGACAGTCTAGCACAGTGGTGGGTAATTCCAATCCTGGAGAGCCACAGTGTTTGCAGGCAATTGTTTGAGCCCTGAACTAACAAAGCTGATTGAAATATACCTAATAGCGTTGTTTAAAATCTAAGACCTTGATAAGTAGATCATTTGAATCTGTTGGGAAGGAACATTTGCCTGCACAAGCACAGCGGACCCTGTAGCCCACCTATGATCTTGACACTGTCATTAGGCTGTTTCAAATCTCTTCAGCTGCTGCTTTTCTAATCTCTCTTCCACCATAGGTCATGACAACTGAACTGAAAATACTTAATAGTTGGATATGTAATATGTTGGTTGTCGGGTCACATCTAGGTGTTGTTAATGTGTTGTTAATGTCCCTCTCTCCGTACAGCCTTGGCGCTGGCCATGGAGCGGGACGGTTCTAGTGGAGGAGTGGCTCGTCTGGCAGCCATCACAGAGGAGGGCCTGGAGAGACGGGTTGTTCTGGGAAACCAGCTGCCCAAATTCTCCAACGCCTAGACAAGGAGCAGAGGGGAAGTTCCCCTGTCAAGTCCATCCACATAAGCGCTATACCTAGTCCTGTGCAGTGTAGGACTTTGGAAAGCCATGTGTTTGTGTCTCATTTATTTTTGTTTTGCAAACTAAGATTTGTCATGCAATAAAAAAATACTGAACCTTAGATACATTTGTGTTCCCATCTCTCAGGCCTGTTTTGCATTAGCTATTATTTCTTGGAAATTGAGTGAAACTGCACACAAGACAGACTATAAAGGATAACTGGAAGAGATAATTGGCATAACATTTTCAGAGGTGATCTCACCTTACATTTACGTCATTTAGCAGACGCTCTTATCCAGAGCGACTTACAGTAGTGCATTCAGTTTATTTTTTTGTACTGGCCCCCCGTGGGAATCGAACCCACAACCCTGGCGTTGCACACACCATGCTCTACCAACTGAGCCACAGGGAAGACTAACCTTCATTGCAGTGAGTTGGAAGAAGACTAAAGCACAACACTATTTCCAAGATGTATAGTGAGGAATGCAGACAGACACCATGGGGAGGACTTTTAACAAAAACTACCCCGACAAATGTTACATGCGCAGGCGATGGGACTTGAGGAGGTGATGCCAAGGAGTAGATCTATTACGTTGATCTGCTGTGTATTTTCCTCGCGTGCTGCTGACGTTTTTATGGCACGCGCTCACGTTTTGCGCGGGACTTTGATATCGTTTGTTGGCTTTTAAATGCAGGCTGGATTGGAAACCGGCTGGCTAACTTTAGCCTAGTAAAATACGTTGTTATTGTAGGGCCGTTCTGGTATTGGCTAGGATACCAGGCAATAGTTTAATTTCAAGACTATTATTAATTGATTAAAGGTCACATTCTACATTAGTATTCGTATTTCAGCTGCTCTTCCCTCTCAGGGTAACAATGTGGCACCTAGCAGACAGAGTAAATAATAATAATGCTGGGCATTTTACTCCGGTAGAACAACCAGAGGCAGAAGATGGTGATCAATTCCTCTCGTTTGCCAAGTGAGTTGCTTATGTTGCAAGAGTTCAGGACGTATTATTTTTTGGAAGATAAGCCATTATTTCAGGTAATATGAAGCTTGCTTTGTGTTGTATTCTTCACACCCTCAGGAGGTCCAAGGTTGTGCAGCGTCAGTGTTCAGAGATGGAGACTGAGCCTAGCCCTCCCCCACAGTCTAGCTCCTTGTCACAGAGTAGAGAACATTTCTGGCACAGGATTCTATGTCAGCCAAGGTGGATGTCCTCTTCACTTTCACCACCAACAATCTCACTTTTTTATAAACACATCAAGGTTCAGAAATGCTCCAGTCAAATTCACTCTTACTGATAGAGGTCTGTATGCTGTTCGTTAGTGAAGTGTCTCCTGAGCCCACCACATCCTACAGCCCATTTCAGATGCAGATGTTCTCAAATAAATCTGAAGGACTAGTGAGTACCCTAAGACTTGGTAAACATGTGTTTCACTGTGGCTGTCATTTTTAAAATGGCACATCCTACGATTGAGGTAAAACGTTTTCAGATTTTTTGCCATTATGTTTACATGCAGGTTGGCGTGGACATGGCAGGATCACCTCCAGAAGGACAGAGAGTTAAAAAAGGGGGAAGGCTGGGTCTAGGAAAGCTACCCTCTCCAGTGGAACTGATGGGCCGGAAGAAGAAGGGGAGGACAGGGGGTGCAGCACAGGGCAGTCAGGTGGTGCAACCCAGGGTGGCAGCAGTGCTGCAGCACATTGGGGACCTCCGCAGGAGACAGAGCTCTATTGACCAGTAAGTGAAAGGTTTCTGATGCTAGATAGTGCAGAGGGGACATTGGAGATGGATGGCCTGAGCCTGTGGCTCGTTGGTATTACTTGTTGGTTTTACTGTGCCCTCAGGGTAGAATGAGGGGAAACTGATTTTAATTGGATGCCATGGGGGCAGAAATGTGGTTATGCATTCAGTGCAGGTGTAAAGGACATCATGCTGCTTGCTTAGCGAATACCACTTCTTACCGATTTGGCCCATACCTGGCATGAACGCGGGAACTCTGCCTTGCTAGGACACGTGACTGCCCTCCTGAACCTTCTTACCAGTCAGCGCCACGCAAAAAGCTACTGTAGCTATTCGCTGGTGCAAGTGGGGACCCTTCAGGCTGAGGATTAAGTTTCACACATCCCCATGTGCTGCACAGGGATATAAATCTACAAAGGCAACTCTGAAAGGCTGTTGAGTCATAGTAGAATATCATAGGTGACTGAATAAAACAGAAAAACTCATTATTCCTACTTTTACCATTGTTGGTTGCCTTTGGACGATAAGCATTAAATATAGAACAGTAGTTCTTAAAATGAACCCAAATACGTTCATGTCCCAGGTTGAAGCGGGGGAGTTGGTGGGGCTCCAAACCCAGGTGTAAGGCAGAAGAGGGCCGTTCCCATAGGCAAGCAGAGGACAGCAGCATGACTTTCAGCACCACAGTGGAGAAGCAGGATGAAGCTATGGACTACCTCAGTCCAACCCTCACTCATCCTTACACCCAGCAGGAGGTATGGACTCAACTCTCACTGACTGATATTATATTTAAGAGTAACTGGAATTGAGGAAGCAAATGTGGATATCCCTTATTCTACTGTGATGTCTTTGCAGGGTCTGTTTGGAGGATTTGAACAAGCATCCCATCTTGCTCCTGGAGGAAATCCGATGATGTCATTTGTCCTGGCAACTGCTGATAGACAAGCCAAGGGGGGTTGGCAAGGCCCTCGTCTGTCCCACAATGAATTTTGGGGCATTGGGCACACTCCAGAGGAATAATTACATTTTTGTGACATTTCTCCAAAGCACTTGTAGAGTTCACATTGTATAAGGGCTCATAGTTTGTATTGATCAGATTCAGAGTTTAAGGGATATGTTTTGCAATGTTACAATTAATTTGTTCAGATTTTACCGCTTAAAAATGATGTACAACATTTGGTCAGTTCATTTTATACTGGATAGCCAAGCAATGAAAAAAAGTAAATAAATACATAACATTCCAGTGTGACTAGTATGGTCTTGAACTGGGGAGCGTTATATGAAGAAATTAATTTGAGAAGAAAAAAAGGGTTTAACTTGGCTGCTCACCCTGCTCCTGTTTTGACAGACAGAGCCCATCCCTCTCCTCTGAGAAGTTCCTGAAGGGCTGGCGAGGCGGTCTTTGAGGTAGTGGAGTGTGAGACTGGTGGCATCAGCCTTCAACTGAGTCCATCTCTCAAAGGACCCTTTGACCTTGTTCTGTCATAGCCAGACAAGCACATAGGCCTGACTAGAAGTACATGTATTTATGTTTGGCTATCAAGGATGCTGTAAAGTAAGCCTTTTCCCTCAAAAGCCAAGCATATATACATTATTTAATTATAATGTAGTCAACAGTGATTCAAACCTACTGAACTGTATTCCCTTTTCATCCAGTTATTACAATCAGTTATTTTTATGAGCCACTTGCCTGTCTTGGTCACTGCCTTTCTCAAAACAAATAGTACAAACATTTAATAAAGACATTAACTTTAGCTTCAGACTTCAATGTAGGATAGTCCTATTGGCCTTGTGTAGGCCTACTGTAGCCTATCACTTTGTTTTCACACGTCCTCCAGGTCTTCATAGCAGTTTTGTAATCCGAGACTGCATGAGTCATCGTTTTCCAAATGATGGGATGATGACATTAAGAAAGTGAAAGTGCACATTGTAACGGGATCATTACGGCCCTGACAAAGCCTTCTTTGAAAAAGGACGCCATCCCCTCATCCTCGTAACAGTTGGTATCGCCTGTGTGACATAATGACCAACCGTTATACAGTACATTTTCATGGCTCATATCTGCTGTACGCTGTGTCGCTGTTCTTGGCCTGCTTGATGGTCCTGCAGTCCAACCGGGTCAGAGAGATGCAGGTCGAACTGCGGGAGCTGCGTCAGTGGACCAGTCTGGTGTGCGGGGACATAAAGGAATCATCTACTGATATCTCGCGCTGCGGGGTAGGTGAGTTCATACATTTACTAATAGGTTATAGGCTACACGAAAAATAAAACACTATTGTGAAACTTTGCTTGATGTGAAGTAGGTCTATGTTTTCGAGAATTTATAAGAAGTCAATAAATATTCTTAGGCTAGGCCTAACCACTAGGAAATTTCAGATTTTGAAGTAAGGAATCAAGATGCTAATGCTTAGAACAATAAGGCCTATTTCACCACAATTCTCAATGGAGTTGAAGTCTAGAAAATGATGACAATGACTTAATTGTTTGCCACCAGGGTTGGGTAGTTGTTACATGTAATGTGATTACAAAATAACCTGGAAAAATATTGAAATCAGATGACAGATACTTTTGAAAAACTACATGATTATTTATTGGATTACTTTTAAAGCCAGAAAGGATGTTTGTGAAAAAATACATTATCATACCTTTCGGTTTCCTCAATGACATTCAATTCAGCATCGAAAATAGGTGAAAGTTAAAGTTTGTTCAGCCTGACCACAAGACAGAGACTACTATGATGACACACCAAATGCATTTGATGGATCCTTTTTGTCTTGCAGGGGTGGGCAATTCCAGTCCTCGAGAGCCTGATTGGTGTCACAGTTTTTCCCCAGGTCCAGCTAACACACCTGACTCCAATAATCACCTAATCATGATCTTCATTTCAGAATGCAATTTGATTAATCAGCTGTGTTTGCTAGGGATGGAGAAAAAGTGTGACAATCAGGCCCGGGAGGACTGGAGTTGCCCACCCCATGCCCCATCCCATGCCCCATCAGGGGAAAGTAATCCAAAAGTAACATAAAGTAATCAGATTATGTTACTGAGTTTGAGTAGTCCAAAAGTTACGTTGCTGATTACAATTTTGGACAGGTAACTAGTAACTGGAACAGATTACATTTAGAAAGTAACCTACACCAACCCTATTTACTACATATCTGAAACATTTGATTCCTATCACGCTATCAGCTGATGTGTAAAGTATGTTTTTGAGAACTTATGAGACATCATCAATTAATATTCTTAGGCTACTGGGCTATTTTGAAGTTATTAATGCTTAGGAGTTCCAGCAATAAGGTTTATTATCCACCACACTTCTCAATGGAGTTGAAGTCTGGAAAAGGATGACAATTACTTGATTGTTTACCACATATCTGAAACAACGGATTCTTGTCACACTATGAGGTTCACATCTGATGTCATCTGGCATTTGACACAGATATCTGACTCTCACAGACATACACAATGGAATGGAATTCGAGGAAAGAGGGAGATTTCAAGACATGGGAGACGGAGACAGCGGCGCACTGGTCAGTCCCTTCCGACGCACACACACACACACACACACACACACAATTTACTTAATCATTTATAATTTCCATGTCATCCAGTAGGGAGGAGTGCCTTTCTTCACCTTGTTCCTCTGTCATCACACTCATATGGTGAGTCAAATGGGCAATGACTTCACATCTATACTGTACATTTCTCACACACACACGCTATAGCCCTGTTTATACCTGCCGCTAACATGCGTCCTTATCTTGTCCTGATCATGCCCGTTTAAACTTATAAGATATTTTCAAAATTAGATCACTGTGCATCTTTTAATTGTCTACACCTGGCTAAAAATGTGGGCACAATCAGAATGTGGACAACATCTGGAAAAAGGATGCATGTTAGAACCCGGTATAAACGGCGCTTTGCATTAACTACAATACTCTCAAACATTATTTTGTCTCCAACATACAAATACTCCATGTTTTTAACCACTATGTTGTCTCAGATGAAGATGACTACACTCTGGTAGAATGGGCTCAAGGACTGAGTCGTCTAGGGGAGGGGCTGCAGGTCTTTGGAGAAAAAGTCACCGTGGTAACCGAAGGGACTTACTTCATCTACAGTCAGGTAGCCTATTAAAACTAGACATTGTCATCTCTTGAGAGGTGGTCAAGCCAAGGTCCCTCTATACCATCACTGTGTTTGTGTACAGGTGCTGTATAAAGACACCACATGGACTATGGGTCATGTGATCAAGAAGCGTCTACATGGTATTGAGACCATCTTGATGAAGTGCATACAGAGCATGCCCAGCAACATCACTGTGGCCCAAAACACCTGCTACACAGCCGGTGAGTCGACCCAACCCCGGCCAGCGTGTGTTACAAACGACATTCAAATGAATTACTTATAATACGGAACACAATTACAGCACTACTACACCCACTGCTGAAGTTACTGGTGTTTCTCTCCCAGGTGTCCATTACCTGGAGCCAGGATCCACTCTGGAACTCTCCATTCCCAGGAAATCTGCTGGGCTTGTCCTAAAGCCTCACTCCACCTTCCTTGGCATGTTCAGGATTTGACACTGAGTGACGATTTAACACAAAACCATGTCTCTCCAGAACCCTACAATCACTGCCTATAATAACCTGACATGCTGACCTACTGCATTGTGTTGCCTGATATTTAATAAATTTATCAATATCAAACATTTTGCAAGTACTACTCAGCCAGTGTTTTCCTTTCAGCACTCATATTGTGGTAGCCTGATACAGAACAGTTACCAAATATCACAAAATGTAGCCTATTTTAGCATTGGAAAGTGCACAATGTAATGTTTGAATTCCATGATTAAAAATACATAGGATATTAATCAAGCAAACAAAATAGTGCAGTAGTACAGTGACCCAATATCAAATTTCAAGTTTTAATGATATGTACACAAGTACAGTGGAATGTCTTTCTTGCAAGCTCTAAACAGTACAGTGAGTGGTGACCCAATATGAGTACTGTTGAGTGTACAGCATCATTGTGAATTTCCCTCTGCTAAATTAAACTTTCTCAGTTTGCCATCCTTGTCTATTGAAGACTGATGTATAATCCAACAGGGACCTCTTGTGGTCAATACAGTGCGTTCAAAAAGTATTCAGACCCCTTGACTATTTCCACATTTTGTTATGTTAAAGTTAAATTTTATTCTAAAATTGATTCAATTGTTTTTTTCAATCATCCATCTACACACAATACCCCATAACGACAAAGTAAAAACAGGTTTGTAGAAATTTTTGCAAATGTATTAAAAATAAAAAACAGATATAATTTGCACTTACATAAGTATTCAGACGCTTTACTCATTACTTTGTTGAAGCACCTTTGGCAGCGATTACAGCCTTGAGTCTTCTTGGGTATGACGCTACAAGTTTGCACACCTGTATTTGGGGAGTTTATCCCATTCTTCTCTGCGGATCTTCTCAAGCTCTGTCAGGTTGGATGGGGAGCGTTGCTGAGAAAGTACTGAGTAAAGGGTCTGAATACTTGTAAATGTCATATGTCAGTTTTGTATTTGTAATAAACTTACAAACATTTCTAAAAAACTATTTTTGCTTTGTCATTATGGGGTATAGTGTGTAGATTGATAAGAACAAACAAACAATTTAATCCATTTTAGAATAAGGCTGTAATGTAACAAAATGTGGAAAAAGTTAAGGGGTCTGAATACTTCTCGAATGCACTGTATACACATACGCACGTAGTTTACAACCCGTACAGTAGGTGGCGGCATGCACCTCTAACAAGAACATGGACTGGGGGAGAGAGAGATAGAGCCGGCAATTGCACTGGGGAACGTTCCTCCGTGGCTGTTTCCGAAACCAAGTGTAGATGTGGACATGAGAGGGCAGGAGAGAATGGGGTGAGGACGTGAGAAGAGGTGTGGAGAGATAGATAGATAATAGGTGTTATTTGTTTTTAAGGATATATACAGATGGTTCAAAGCATCCAATCAGTGGGTGTGGGTGTGTTTATTTTTTAATGTATTATTATTATTATTACTATTTTTAACCCCTCCACCACCCCCCTCATCGGAGGACAAATATCTTTGTGGGGTTTTTTTCAGTTTTTTTGCTACATATACAGTTGAAGTCAGAAGTTTACATACAGTTAGGACAGAGTCAATAAAACTCGTTTTTCAACCCCTCCACAAATTTCTTGCTAACAAACTATAGTTTTGGCAAGTCGGTTATGACATCTACTTTGTGCATGACAAGTAATTTTTCCAACAATTGTTTACAGACAGATTATTTCACTTATTATTCACTGTCACAATTCCAGTGGGTCAGAAGTTTACACAGACTAAGTTGACTGTGCCTTTAAACAGCTTGGAAAATTCCCGAAAATGACGCCATGGCTTTAGAAGCTTCTGATAGGCTAATTGACATAATTTGAGTCAATTGGAGGTGTACCTGTGGATGTATTTCAAGGCCTACCTTCAAACTCAGTGCCTCTTTGCTTGACATCATGGCAAAATCAAAATAAATCAGCCAAGACCTCAGAAAAAAAATGTAGACCTCCACAAGTCTGGTTCATCCTTGGGAGCAATTTCCAAATGCCTGAAGGTACCACGTTCATCTGTACAAACAATAGAACGCAAGTATAAACACCATGGGACCATGCAGCCGTCATACCACTCATGAAGGAGACGCGTTCTGTCCCCTGGAGATGGACGTACTTTGGTGCGGAAAGTGCAAATCAATCATGACTGTTTATTTTTGAAACATTGTTATGACTCTAAAGATTCCATGCACTAATGTGAAACCAAACTAAAATTAGTGCAAGGCAATAAGATAACGGTGGCTAAATACCAGAGGGGATGAGTCATTGAGCGGAGTTACTATGTGTGTGATGTAATGAGGAAAAATGGTCTTCAGGTTCTCTTTAAGGCCGCAGGTTTGGGATTCTTTGGAAAAGGAGGCTGCCCTTGCATGATCCCCTATGTGTCTTCTTGAAATCTTGAGTTCAACTCATTAATCTGTCTTTCTAGAATATTGTTCCATAATTGCCTCAGGTCACTGTCACTCTTGATGCTGGATGCTTTCACTAATGAAGTTGTGACTACACTGTCTGCCAATTTTACAGGCAGTTTTCGCTACCGTGATGCGCTCCCATCCCAATTACTAATATAATGCTTAATCATCATCTCTTCAGTTAGCTTGATAACTTTATCAAAGTCTCCCCTGAGTTATCTCTGAACGTAGAAAAGCTGCTTTTCAGGATTTCAGTTCAACCAATACAGTCAGTCATAGACAATGTAGAGCTTTGTAATCGCTTCGTACTGTAGCAAAATCACTAGTGTCAAACAATTTACTAAACGTGACTAACAGGAATACAATTTGGTTTGTCCACAAGCCTCTGAAATTTGGTTTGTCCACAAGCCTCTGAAACTCAAGAACCTCTACATTTACATTTAAGTCATTTAGCAGACCTCTAAAATGACATCTAGCAGTAACAGCACTTTACTCACTGACCCTGATTTTGAACTCCACCGTACATCCGCCGATCTTTCTAGCTCGATACATGGCCTATCAGGATGCAACTCTTTCTGGGAAGTGGTGAAATAAGTAAAGCCAGTTACAAATGTAATGGCTTAGCAGATAATAAGAAAAGACGATCAGTATTTACCTGGCTAAAAGAGAAGGAATATAATATATTGTTTACAGGAAACTCATTCAACAATTTTAGATGAAGTCACATCCCGAAATGTATTTCTCCCATGGGCGAAGAAATTCAAAAGGGGTGACTGTTTTAATTAACAGTAATTTTGATCCAAATGTGCAAATTGTCATCAAGGTAGATGGATTATTTTAAATATGTTATTGGACAATAAACAGATATGGCTTATTAACCTATACGGTCCAAATAATGATGATCCAATCTTATTTGAAAATATATATAAGAATTTATCAACTTTATAAGCAACACTAGACTCTATTATTATGGTGGGAGATTTTAATACGGTTTTAAATACCTCTATGGACCGGAAAGGAAATCACACTACAAACTATCACCCTCAGGCACTTAAGGAAATCATGAATGTCATGGATATATTGGAATTAGTGGATATATGGAGGCTTAAATACCCTGGCCTAGTGAGATGTACATGGTGGAGGCTTATCAAGCTAATCGTCTTGACTACTTTCTTATGCCATTCTCTCTGGCACCGAAAGTTTAAAAAGTGTTGATAGGGGACAGAATGCGGTCGGATCATCACATAATTGGCATATATATTACTCTTACAGAATTTCCACGTGGGCGAGGATATTGGACATTTAATCAAAGCCTACTAGATGATAAATTGTTTAGAACTAGGACAGAATAATTTATAAGACTTTTTCAGACATAACATAGGTACAGCAGATCCCCTTATTGTATGGGACACTTTTAAATGTGCCTTTAGAGGCCATGCAATTCAGTACCCATCTATAAAACAAAAGCTATTTAGATCAAAATAGTCCATATTAACAAAGGAAATTGAAGGACTAACAGTACAGTTGATAGCAATAAAAACGGTACCATAGAGACACAGAATAAGTTAGAGGAAAAACCAAAAGAAATGGAGGAACTTATTCAAGAAAGATCCAGTGTAATATATTATAAAAATAAAGCGAACTGGATGGAATATGGGGAAAAATGCACCAAATGATTTTTCTATCTTCAATATAGAAATGCTACCAACAGTTTTTTTTTATTGAAACTTGTTACAAATGATGGAGTCACCGAATTATATTTTGAAAGAGGAGGTAAAGTACTTTAAGAATCTGTTTTCGTTTCGGTCTCCTCCATCTCCACTAACTGAAACTTATTGTATGGATGTTTTTCCTAATAATAATGTAAAATTAACATCTGTACTGAAAGACTCGTGTGAAGGCCAAATTACAGAGGAGGAACTTCTTGATGCCATTAAAGCCTTTAAAGCTGGGAAACTCCAGGGATGGATGGCATACCAGTGGAAGTATACCAAACTTTTTTTGATATACTCAGAGGACCATTATTAGCATGTTTTAACCACTCCTATATAAATGGTAGATTATCAGACACGCAACAAGGTCTGATATCATTATTACTGAAACAGGACCCAAGTGGTATATATAAAGATCCAGTCTATTTAAAAAAAATTGGAGGCCTCTTACACGTCAGTGTTGTGATGCAAAAATCCTAGCAAAATGCTTGGTGCATAGAATTAAAAATGTATTGTCAGATATTATTCATCCTAATCAGACAGGTTTATTACATGGACGATACATTGGAGATAATATAAGAAAAGTCCTGGAAACAATAGAATACTATGAAATATCGGGGACACCAGGCCTGGTTTTCATAGGTGATTTTGAAAAGGCTTTTGATAAAGTATGACTGGAGTTTATATATAAATGCCTAGAATATTTCAATTTTGGGGAATCTCTTATAAAATGGGTTAAAGTTATGTATAGTACCCTAGGTGTAAAATAGTAAATAATGGGTACATCTCAGAAAGATTTCAACTATCTAGAGGAGTAAAACAAGGTTGTTAGCTGTTAAAATTAGATCAAACATTAATATTAAGGGATTAGAAATCCGTGGTTTAAAAACGAAGGTGTCATTGTACGCCGATGATTCATGTTTTCTTTTAAAACCACAATTAGAATCTCTCCACGGCCTCATAGAGGATCTAGATACTTTTGCTATCCTCTCTGGATTAAAACCAAATTATGATAAATGTACTATATTACATATTGGATCACAAAAAAAAACAAATTTTACATTACCATGTAGTTTACCAATTAAATGGTCTGACGGAGACATACTCGGGAAACAAATCCCAAAATAAATAAATTCTCACACCAATACATTTTTATAGAAAGTTAGCAAAAATAGATAAGATCTTGCTAACTTGGAAGGGAAAACACCTGTCTATTTGTGGAAAAATCACCCTGATTAACTCTTTAGTCATATCCCAGTTTACCTATTTGCTTATGGTTTTCCCTACACCTAGTGACCTGCTTTTTAAATTATATCAACAAAAAATATTCCATTTTATTTGGAATGGCAAAAGGCCTCTTTATATAACGAATATGAATTCGGAGGGCAGAAATGATTAAATATTATAGCATTAGACCTCTCACTAAAGGCATCAGTCATACAAAAGTTATACTTAAATCCAAACTTGTTTTCTAGTAAATTGGTAGGAATGTCTCATGCTATGTTCAAGAATGGCCTTTTCCCCTTTATTCAGATTACACCTGCTCACTTTTGGGTGTTTGAAAAGGAAATCATCTCCAAAATATTGTTTTTTTTTTAAACAAGCCAATTTCAGTTTAATCCACCTGAAAAGACAGAACAAATAATACAACTAATATTGTGGTTAAACTCGAATATACTAATTGATAAAAAAAAAGACGTTTTTTTCGAAGAAATGTTTAAAAAAGGTATAATTTTAGTGAATGATATCATAAATAGGACTGGTGGAGTTATGTCACACATGCAGCTAACACAGACATATGGAAATGTCTGCTCTACCCAAAATTACAACCAATTAATTGCAGCATTGCCACAAAAATGGAAGAGGCAAGTAGAAGGGGAAAAAAGGAACTTGTATGTCGTGCCTGCAAATTGATACACAAAACAACGCTGGATTCAAAGCTTTGAATTTTTCAATTTAAATTACTATACAAAATTCTTGCAACCAAGCTCTGCAGATCTTGCTGAGAGGAGGCAGAGTCATTAGATCATTTATTTTGGTCCTGTCTATATGTAGCTCGTTTTTGGTCACAGGTCCAGGAATGGCTGAAGAAATGCAACATTTGCCTAGAACTAACGCTGCAGATAGCAATACTGGGTGATTTGAAAAGCCATAATCAATCAATCAATAATATAATCTTTATTTTAGAAAAAATATTTGTTTAATTTACAATCTGCAATCCAACAGTGTGCAGAGCCTGAGGCACCTAACCGTGAGAGGATCTGATGGTTCACGGTGTCTAAGGCAGCGGACAGATCTAGGAGAATCACAGGACGCCGATGTCCAATGGGAATGTGTCTGTCATAGACCACCTCTCCAGGATCACCTGAGGGGTTGTCTTCACACTGGACTGGACCCTGAAACCAGGGGCGAAAATCTGACATCAACTTTGGAGGGGACAATTCCAGGAAATTTTCTCAAGAGCAATTCCTGAGGGGTACAGCAAAAGTAGTGCTGTAACACATAGCCTACATTGTAATATGGTAAATGTATATTGAGGAGCCAAAGAAATAAGGTGTTTGCCGTACTCATAACTACCGGTAACCAAAACTACACAACAGCAATACCATTGCCTTTAACAAATCTTAGTTCAGTCACCAGTTTAAGTTGAGAGTGGGGGTATCCATGGCATTTTCCAATTATGTTCCTATTTTACAAGTCCAAAAAATTGAGAACCTTTCATAATGTTGCCAAACAAAGACTCAACAAACTTACCTGAGACTCCCTGTCTCTGCCAGTCTGTCCCTGCATATCTGTCCCCAGCTCTGCTGTCTGTGTGCCATCTGTTGCCTGCTTTGCCTAATGACATCATTGTGAAACATTTACATTAGCATTTCACTTCTTTCTTATGAACATTTTATCAACTAGTCTTTGAGATATTAGGCTACTAGGGTTCTTACTTTGTGTTTTGGTGTACTGAAAAATACTCTGATGTCCATCTTTTATTTTTTCTGCCATTTTTCTACCTGGCTGGTAAGTTATTTACAGTAGGAGATGGGCTTCTATCATCTTATCTTCTATCATTCTATTTGGGCTTCGATCTAAAAGGTAGCTAGCAAATGTGAAACGGATTGCAGTGACAAGAGTTGACAGCTGTATGAGTTCACCATTTACACAACATATGCTGCAACCTTTTGTAATTTTAATAGTTTGTTTCATATTGGCTGGCTTCCAACAATAGCTTAATTTGCAAAGCTAGCAAGCACCAATTCCGTTTCAGTGGTGTTTGCTATAATCTTTGCTACCCGGGTTAAATAAAGGTGAAATAAAATAAATAAATAAATAAAAGTTCCCTTGTGACAATTTAGCTTTTGCAACGAGACCATTAAATATATTTAAGACAATGGTAGAAGAGAGTGTAGTTCTGTTCAGTTTGGACTTCAGTTTATCGCTAACCTTATCACAGGGACTTTGAAGCACTAACTTACATCATCTGCATGCTGATCTTGGAATAAATTGACGATAGCAAAGATTCCATCTTTGACGACGCCACAAATGGAATAGGTACTAGCTAGATTAATAGTTAATATTTGCGCGCTAGCTCTGCAAATTCAGCTAGTGTGTGTGAACCCTGCCAACATAAAACAAAACATTGCTATGGTGCGATTGACTGGATTAACCTCACGTCAGTTACGTGCATTGGGGGGGTCGCAATCTTTTGAAACTTAACGCGCTATTAAGTGTCTATAATCAGCACAATTGCTTTCATTGCGTATTATTAATATTATTTAAATTACATAGTTATGTTTAGTGATATATTGGGGGGGACAAATCATATTTTTCCCAGGATGGGGGGGTCGTGTCCCCCCCCGTCCACCCCTGGATTTCCGCCCCTGCCTGAAACACAACACATAGTAAACATAGTAACCTACAGTATCAATGTTTCTGAAAACTGGTTTTAATCATAAAAAAAAAATCTATTTGCGCATGATGGCGCACACCCGCGGCCGGTTTGGGTATGGTGTTAGTCTCCTATTCAGAGGACCCCCACTTTTGTTAATGTCTTATTGGTCAAGGTCACGCCAAATACTTATCACCACATCTCGTTCAGCCTATCAGCAGCCTTGATTCCCGGGACTTCAGTTTTAGTTAGTCTGACCCCAGCACTCTGTGTGGTCAGAAACGTGCTTTCCCTATCCTGATGAGCACTTCCACAGTTTACCCTCCTGTTGCACCTTTCCTCCTGTGGACTGAATCCCTGTATGTCTGATGTTTAATTGTGCATGCATCTAAACAACACATAGCTAATGTCAGTTATCACTGGACATGATTCTCAGTGATATGAACCATGAGTGGTCAGATGTGTGTGATGTGTGAATGCGGACATCTTCTTCTGTTAAACTCCCCTTAACCTGGACAGCCGCCTCATCCTTGTTCTGACCGGACATTCTAAAGTGGTTGCTACCGGCCTTAAGCCAGCACCTAAGGTTTCTTATTACATTCATAGTCCTTCGATTCTCTACAACCCTACCCCTATTTTTTCACAGACAGCAGTCAGACAACCAAACAACAGCTGATATGAACTGAAGGTCTCTGAACTGTCACACTTTACTCACAAGAGGCCGATGTCCGATGGGAAATGTGTCTTTGTCATAGACCACCTCTCCAGGATCACCTGAGGGGTTGTCTTCACACTGGACTGGTCCCTGAAACACAACACATAGTAAACATACTAACCTACAGTATCAATGTGTCTGAAAACTTATTAATCATAAAGAGTCACTGTTAATTTGCCAAAAATAAAGATGTATCTGAGACATCGTTATTCTAAGTCTGTGTCACCATGTTCTCGTCGGGCAGTGAAATGGAGATGAAACATTGGCTGCAATAAACCAAACTTAATACACAATACTACTACACTTGTAAAATAGCAGTATCTAGCCTCAACACATTTTCATAATAATAGACCCATATTATCTTTACAAACTGCCACATTTTAGGCTAAGGATGTCAGTCCCAGCTCTGAGTTAGACAATGGTGTCTGAAACCCCAAAAAAGGCCAAATCTAAACACCTGTTAATTTTTCTAAAAGCTGTTTTGTAATATACTGCATGTGTGAATCACAACTTTTTGTCCCTCTTCGGTCTGCTGAACTGCTCGACACGCGGTGTTGCTGTGTCATTAGCAGGCCTCGTCCAAAACTTAAAACCTTCTAATCATTCAAATGTTTATCACAAGCATCAGATCAGAACAAAGTACTGTAGCCTGGATGTCTGCTGACTAGCCATATCACCACATATATTTACAACATTCATAGGTAGTATCTGTTATAATTTAGTCAATGCTAACTTAGCATGGTCGGGAAATTTCTGCAATCACTTGTGCTGCACAAGATGGATACCGCTGTACATCAGAGAAATTTCAATGATATACTCCCAGTTCACAACATATACAATGGTAAACCTTTAACAACATATGATATTAGCTAATAAACTTACCACCATGGTACAACAGGCTATGTTGAATATTGAACTGAATTTTTTTTTTACTTTGACAAAGCTACGTCCCTTGCTAACTGGGGCTTCTATAGCGTGGTAGATATTACCGGAAGAGACTTAAGTATCTGCCGGTGAACCTAGTGATGTACAAACTAAATTCTATATATATTTAAAAAAAATAATTTATCCTGCATACATTGCGGTGTTAAAAAGATTTGCCCAAAAATTTGATCCCACAAATTCTCAATAGAGAATCTCCATTAAAAGTGTTTTAGTTTTGGACTAGGCTTAATACGAGTCTGGAAACACTGCCCCTCAAGTTTAATAGTGAGTAAAACTGGTCCAACATACCTTGCTTCTCCTTCATGTGGACCTCTGGTCAGGTTGAACTGTAAAATAATGACTTTATCTGTTCCATGACTAGTTTGAGTTTGGTCTAGTGGTAGTGTAGTGATCCAGACTCAGGATGTAATCCTAGTAGCAGGGGTTCAATCCCTGAGTCTTCCAACACAATACAGGACAGATGTCATACATACAGTCAAAACTCACAATATACTGAACATACAGTGCATTCGGAAAGTATTCAGACCCTTCAGATCATGTCGACATCTACACTTGGTTTCGGAAACAGCCACGGAGGAACGTTCCCCAGTGCAATTGCTGGCCCTATCTCTCTCTCCCCCAGTCCATATTCTTGTTAGAGGTGCATGCCGCCACCTACTGTACGGGTTGTAAACTACGTGCGTATGTGTATACAGTGCATTCGAGAAGTATTCAGACCCCTTAACTTTTTCCACATTTTGTTACATTACAGCCTTATTCTAAAATGTTAAATTCCTTCATCAATCTACACACTAACTCATAATGACTAAGCAAAAACATGTTGTTTTTAGAAATGTTTGCAAATGTATTAAAACATAAAAAAACGGAACTATCACACTTACATAAGTATTCAGACTCTTTAATCAGTACTTTGTTGAAGCACCTTTGGCTGCGATAACAGCCTCGAGTCTTCTGGGTATCACGCTACAAGCTTGACAAGTTTCTCCCATTCTTCTCTGAAGATCCTCTCAAGCTCTGTCAGGTTGGATGAGGAGCGTCGCTGCACAGCTATTTTCAGGTCTCTCCAGAGATGTTTGATCGGGTTCAAGTCTGGGCTCTGGCTGGCCCACTTAAGGACATTCAGAGACTTGTCCCGAAGCCACTCCTACGTTGAAAAACATCCCCACAGCATGATGCTGCCACCATGCTTCACCGTAGGGATGTGTGGTGGATATATAAAAATGAGGATCGGCTGGAGTCCAAGTCAAACCAAGATTATTTCTGAGCTCAGAGAGAATAACAGTTACACAGTGCAGTGTAGACAGTCTGAATTCCGAAGCATTGGGTGGTAAGCACATATCCTTATAGTTCCTGTTATTTGGCGTGACTCAGTTCCCTTTTGGGTTTGCAACACAGGATTATACTCCCAATAACAGGAAATTATAATAGGACAGTTTCACAAATTTTGTCACATACACAGAAATGTGGACATATACAATTAAAATGTTCCCTTTTGTTAATCCCTTAACAATTATTTAATCAATTTTAAATGTAGCAAGCTTCTAAAGGCACAATATCCTGTAGTCCACCAATTCTTCCTTCTAAATCTCATCCGTTGAGAGACTGAGTTTAAAACCTTCAACCCTTTACACATCATATACAGTTCTAACTTGCCAGTTTCTGCTAATGATTAGATACAATTGACTAAAATTGGCAAAATCTATTAACATATACAGACATCCTCCCTTTGACACATGGTCCAAACCATGTGACAAATTCACAACGTAGGGAAAAAACACTTCAGGGAGTATGTTGCCACAGGGTTCCAAAAATGTGACAGGCATCAAAATAGTACTGAGTTAGTGTGCACTGTGAGGGACTTCCCCTTTCCCAACACAACCAGCTCTGCTGTCTGTGCAGAGAAGTGGGAGGGCAGTCTGGCTGCCTCCTCAATACTGTGGGGTGTACACACAGAAAACGATGCAACTGGATCACCTGAAGAAGAACGATTAGCACAACCATCAACAAAATAGATTAAATCACTGTTAGGAATTGGCACATCTTGGAGATCAGGGCGTGGTCAACCACCTCACTGCAGTCATGTGCATCACCGTCAGACTGTATAGGTTGCAGGGTTTAAGACAGTGCAGCACTTCAGAGTAACATGAGACATTGTTAATAACATATTCCACTAATGTAACAGTCTTGCGGGGGTGAGATGTGCTGTCCTTGCCTGTGAGATAAGGGAGAAGACAGAATGAGGCACATGAACAGTTAAGGGCCGCATAGCTACAATGTCAGCACAGGCCAACACTGCCTCTGTTGCTGCCGCCACAGAGCGGAGGCAAGGGAGCAGTGCATGCAACAGTATGGAGACGTTTCCGGTAGAAACCAACAGGTGTCATCTTACCACCCACAGTTTGTGTCAGTACTGCTGACATAAACACAACGAACAAATAGAATGGTTTGGAGTAATCAGGTAACCCCAAACAAGGCGACGACGAGAGTGCCTGTTTAAGCCGAATTAGCGCTTCTTCACCATCTTTAATCCACTCAATCTGATCCCCCATGGCCATGGGTTTCAAATGATTGAGGTTGGACAATTTCAGCTTAAGCAATTAACTAAACTCTACAATAGCCAGCCATTCCCAGCAGTGACAACATTTGTTCCATGGTACATGGTTTAGGAACTTGTAAAATAGCTTTAACCCTGTCTGTAGCCAAACTCCTGCCCCCTGGTGTAATCTCATGGCCCAAATATTTCACTGTCTGTTGGACACAATATGACTTAGTTTTCAAAGGCCTTGTGGCCATTGTCAGCTAGAAAATTTTGCAGTGCAACTTTATCAATTTCACATGATTCTCTGTCAGGGGAGCAAAGAAGGAGGTTGTCAACGTACTGTACAAGGGTGCTCCCTTTAGGGGACACAAATTACAGCAAGTTGGCGCTCAATTCATACACAAAAATTGCTCTCAACGTAACCTTGGCGCAGAACAGCCCACTGATAGTGCTGTCCTTGAAAAGAAAATGCGAACCAGTACTGAGAATCTGTGTGCACAGGAATGCTAAAAAATCTATTAGCCAAATCAACAACTGTAAACCAATTAGAATCTGGTGGGACAGAAGAAAGGATAGTGACTGGGATGGGCACAGCTGGAGCCCTGGCGTACACTGCATCGTTAACAGCTCTAAGATCTTGTACCAGACTCCATTCATCAGATGCTTTTCTAACAGGTCAAATTGATGTGATGATGATGACGTACAGGTGAGAACAGGCCCCCTGCTCAGCAGAGAGGTCAGGATTTTACCTTTGCCCGCCTCCTTACACAAGGGGTACAGTGCTTTGTGGGGCTAATATGTGCCTTTAGAAGAGACTGTTACAGGTGTTGCTCCTCTCATTTTCCCTATGTCATATTTATCCTTTGCCCATAAACAGTCCGAAACCTGAGACAACAGTGCGCTGTCAGGGGCGGGCTGGTTAGGTGCAAGGGGAACAGGGACTTCATTGTCCCCTCTGCGCACGACATGCGTGCTGTTCACATATGTTCTGTGAGCCCCAACCACAGAGGACAATTCTCTCCCGTCTGGCTGAGCCTCCCAGTCCGTTGCCAACCTCACACCCCTCACCCATGTACCAAATTATTCCCACTTGGTATCCTCTATACTGGAGATAGAGATATGGGGAACTGATTGGGGTACAGAGAAACTGTTGATGTTCAATGGTTAAGTTCACATCAGCCAACTCTTCCTGCTCGGTCTCACAATGCCACAGTGATTCAAACAAATGGTGCCTTCGACCATGACTAAATTTAGAAGTGCATTGTAAGCTGTGGTGTAAAGTAAAAATACTTGAAACTACCACTTAAGTAGTTTTTTGGGGTATCTATACTTCATTTTACTATTCATATTTTTGACAACTTTTACTTCACTACATTCCTAAAGAAAATGCTTTTTCTGCAACTTTTCTGAATCATAGTTGCACACCTCATGTAGCCTAGCCCATAGGCCTATATGTTTTAATAAGGTTTGTATCACAACTAACTTCTTAAAATGAAGCACATTCATCCGCTTTACAAGGGGTGTACAGCCTACCTGGCATACATAAGCAGCTCGTGAGTTGTATAGGGAAGATCATTTTCACCATAAAAATGCACCTTTATTATAAAAGCATTACATGCATAATTGCATTTGCTGTCACTTTTGATAATGCTAGTGGTTGTATTAATCTGGGATGTATTGCATCCCACTACTGTCCCAGACTATGTTTGGAATATGTATTTCTCGCGCAGAATATAATAGGTAGACCTTTGTATTAAGGGGGATAGTAGATTGACATAGGCTAGCGCTTTTGCTGTTGGTTAGGCCTACTCATTTTGTTGGCTGACGAAAGTAAATGTGGACAGTTATTCCAATATCTTCAATATGCACCTCGGAAATGGATAAGGACGTGCGCAGTTGCTTCCCCGATGTGTCCGTCTTTACTTGTAGCCTGTGAGAATGACCCGATCACGCAGGCCACCGGCTGCAAAGGCATGGATTTTTTTAGGGTGCATTATGACCACAAAGGGGATACCGCCGTGAAATTCTAGGCATTATCAAGTGCTTGTCAAATTGTGAATGAGTGACTGATGAAGTGTGTACAGCCTGCGCAAAAAACAAAGCAGAGCTCATGCCTTTCAACTACTTTTTTCAAATCATCATTGAGTTGCTTCATGCAGCCTTACAATGTATTAAAAATCAAAACATCTAGCCCAACGTTCGTAGAACAACTAAAGTTACATTAACTCTAAATTAAGCATATAGGAATACCTACTTCTTTGTTAACCGCTCAACACAGAATAGCCGCGTGTGCACTCCCTCAAATCGTTTGGAGAAAATATCCTATTTTATTCAGCTTTGTTCAATTGTGTTCTTCATACTATAAAATAATGCGACAGAATTCTAAGCAAATGTTGTCTGCTAAATGAACTAATGTAGCCCACAGCCATATGGCATAGCCAGATCAGGACCTAACATAAGGACAACTCAGAGTATGCTATTCTGTTCTTCTGGAGTAGACTGCATTTTCTTCATATCATGTTTCTTTAGACCTGTCTAAAATAAATATTGGATATATTGTGACGGTGTAGGCTTTATTAAATGGATGTATTATACTTTTTAAAATGTAGATGTTCCAAAGGTCAATATCAGTGGTTTGTAGGTGTGGAAGCCAGGAGATGCTAAATGTGTTTATGTTAATTAACCGGCAATTGCTGTGAGACCGGCAGTTATTTGCTTGACAAAACACAGTTTTGTTATGATTCTTAGTTTCAACTGTATGAGAAACAGTTATTCCTGTCCACTGGTTAATAAGTGTATCACTAACCTGATATTCTAGTCAAACATGACGTCTTAACCGATGCACTATGCGGTAGAGCATGCTCTCTCTCACTTAGCGCAAAGTGATCTAGGAATGCACAATTCCTTTTATTTCACTTATAATTTTCTCTATCACTTAGCGCAAAGGGATTTCATTCACAAAGAATATTCTAATGATGACCCACCAACTTAATAAAACATTGACTGAGGGATAGCTGACCCTCAACTCCCGTGGACGTCAGGCGGGTCTCTCCTTTCCCTCGTTTGACAAGGAGGAATTTAAGCTAGACTCACAGCGCAATGAGCCTCTGCCGGCAGTTTACCCTTGAAGCTGCAAGAGCCGCTGTTGTGGTGGCCATGCTGGTTAAGTGTGCCTTGAATTCTAAATAAAATCAGACAGTGTCACCAGCAAAGCACCCCCACACCTCCTCTTCCATGCTTCACAGTGGGAACCACACATGCAGAGATTTTGACAGTCACTTTTTACTGGTACAGCATCTTTATAGTTCCTGTTCTTGGGCGGACTCTCAGTTCCCTTTTATCTATAAAAGGACACCGCTGGCTTGCAACACAGGATTATACTCCCAAGAACGGGAGATTATAATAGGACAGTTTCACAAGGTTAGTTACATACTCAGTTATGTGGACACATACAATTACAATTTTCTATTACAGATGGTGCCAGGTTTCCTCCAGATGTGGCACTTGGCATTCAGGCCAAAGAGTTCAATCTTGGTTTCATCAGACCAGAGAATCCTGTTTCTCATGGTCTGAGAGTCCTTTAGGAGCCTTTTGGAAAACTCCAAGCGGGCTGTCATGTGCCTTTTACTGAGGAGTGGCTTCCGTCTGGCCACTCTACTTTAAAGGCTGATTAGTGGAGTGCTGCAAAGATGATTGTCCTTCTGGAAGGTTCTCCCATCTCCACAGAGGAACTCAAACTCTGTCAGAGTGACCATCGGGTTCTTGGTCACCTCCCTGACCAAGGCCCTTCTCCCCAATTGCTCAGTTTGGTCGGGCGGCCAGCTCTAGGGAAGAGTCTAGGTGGTTTGAAACTTCTTCCATTTAAGAATGATGGAGGCCACTGTGTTCTTGGGGACCTTCAATGCTACAGACATGTTGTTGTACCCTTCCCCAGATTTGTGCCTCGACACAATTCTGTCTCTGAGCTCTACGGACAATTCCATTGACCTCATGGCTTGGTTTTTGCTCTGACATGCACTGTTAACTGTGGGACCTTATTTAGACAGGTGTATGCCTTTCCAAATCATGTCCAATCAATTACATTTACCATAGGTGGACTCCAATAAAGTTGTAGAAACATCAAGGATGATCAATGGAAACAAGATGCACCTGAGCTCAATTGCGAGTCTCATAGTAAAGATTTTGAATACTTATGTAAATAAGTAAAAATTTCAAAACCTGTTTTTGCTTTGTCATTATGGGGTATTGTGTGTAGATTGATGAGGAAAAATGTGTATTTAATCAATTTCAGAATAAGGCTGTAACGTAACAAAATGTGGAAAAAGTCAAGGGGTCTGAATACTTTCCGAATGCACTGTAAATTTGTCATTGAAAGCACACGGTGGACATCAATCTAGACATGTTTAAGACTGCGGGATCTTTCTCAGTTCATCTTTCCTCTGCCTTTCCTTATTTGGGCAAAAGTCTGTCCTCCACCCTCTCTACTCCCTCCTCTCTCCTCCATGACCCGGAAACCGATAAGTGGTCGAGGAGTTGTCAATTTATTAGTAGGCAAACAGAAGAGTTTTGAAATCTTCCACACCCCCTTTTGAATCAGCTTTTGTTTTGTCGGCGGAGAAAAGCATGTACATATTTAAAAACCACATGCTACTTATTTAATTTTTTTGTATTGCAAAACTACACACACACACACCTTTTTTTTTTGCACTATTGGTTAGAGCCTGTAAATAAGCATTTCACTGTAAGGTCTACACCTGTTGTATTTGGTGCACGTGACAAATAAACTTTGATTTGATTTGACTAACTTCATTTGTTTTTATCACTTAACACATTTATTTTAGGATCCACCACTGTAAATGTTTTTTGCTTGATAACACATGAGTAGAGAAGGAGAGTCTAATTTCATACCAGCACATTTTTGTTCACGCTCTCTCTCCGATTACAATTGACCTTTTTTTAAACGGAAGTGAGAAAGAACATAGGAGAGAGGACACAGGAGTTGAGCAAATCCAACTGAGAAAAGGCTGTTGATTCCTCACATCCTCTCTCCTCCTCAAATCAAAGCACATTGGATGAGAAGGTCCAAGGGGAGGGACCTAAGACCTTCTCCACCAATGGGGTTGACAAGGAGGTGAGAAATAGCAGAAAGATGAATTGAGAAAGATCCTGTGTTTCCTCTGCTAGTCCAGGCGATATGTGCCAAACTTTAAGGTGATATATTCACTTTTTCATAAAAGCATGAAACTTGGTACACTTGTACAGTTGGGGCCCGGAACATTTTCAAATATGGAGCCATTGCAAAAACGCCTCCTGGTTGCCGTGGCGGACATTTTCCAAATAATGTATTTTGCGTCACATCTCATGAACGAACATGATGACACAGAAAAGGCAATGTCTATGTTGATGGTCAAGGACTACAACAATGCCATGCAAAACATAAAAAACGACTTCAGGCGGCCATTTTGCTATTCCGCCGTAACCGGACAATGTATTTCCGTCATATCTGATATCTACACCTATGTTTTGATGTCTACACCTCAGGTCAATGAATACGACGGATCCGTGTACAACATCATAAACAGTTCCGATTATTATATAAATCACAGTTTCTGACAACGTATACACAATAGAATATTATTTATGTGGCATACAGAGCCATACAGTTGTCTACTGCTGTCGTCTTGTCCCTGGTTGTGAATGTGTTTACTGTGTGACACTGTAAATTCATGGAACACAGGAAGGCCTTTGATATTGTCTGGACCCAGGGACTTGGTGATTTCATGGGCACGTACAGTATGGACCTCAAGTGCTTGTGGGTCCCAAATGCCACCCACCACTTCTCAAATTATATTTCAGAAGAGAACACTTCCATTTTGTAGCAATTCACAAGTCCCCTTAATGCATGGACTACATCAGAAACAACTACAGGCGGCCATTTTGCTGTTCTGCCATAAATGGACAATGTATTGTCTGTTATATCAGTTTAACCAAACATGATAACACAGAAAATATGTCTACCCCCATGTTTTGATGGCCAATTATTAAAATACCAAAAACAGTTCAGATTATTATGTAATGGTGGACAGCCATGGGAAGAAATCCAATGAAAACGCTGTTTCGGACAATGTACGCAATATAATATTATTTCTGTTGATTTGAAAATTGGATTACACTGGGTTTTTTTTCTTCTGATTGTACTTTACCAAAAATCTATGCATGTAGTCAACATTGACACCAAGCTAAGGCAGGAGCAACTGCACAATGCTAACCTTAAACCTGATAACACAGAAAGAAAAGGCTGGAAGTTTCTGAGATTCTATGGTATACTAATCAAGATTGATTCAATCATAGGGCCATTTTTCAACTACTTAAAATGTAGTGTCCTTATGGGCAAAACCAAAGAGTTTTCAAACCCAGAGTTCCAAGTGGCCAATACTACCGGAACGTCTTGTGAAGCAGACTCAACAGACCTGCTTCACAGGGTTTGGGGAGTCAACGGGATTAGTGAACATTTCTTTCTTAGTAGTTGCTTCTCTCTCAACCTATATTCAAGCCAATGTCTCAAGTAGCTGAACATGTCGTTACTACAAACTTGTGAAAGTGACAAACTGATACGTTTTCATTGGTCAAAAACAACTTGATATAATCTTGATTTGACGGCTTGCACATGAGCAACATGCGCATCTTTGGCAGTACCATCTCCAGGTGGTTCCCTATGCAGTCTGTAGTGAGACACTCATCTCTCCTATCCTCTTCCTTATTTAAAATATATATAAATAAATATATATATATTTTTAAATGTAACCTTTATTTAACCTCCCCGGCTAAACCCGGACGACGCTGGGCCAATTGTGCGCCGCCCTATGGGACTCCCAATCACATCCGGGTGTGATACAGCCTGTGATACAGCCTTATTACCACTGACTGGTTCATGGCCAAAACCACATCCTACAACCCAGAGGTATTGAGTGGACCCTGTTCTCCCCAGTTGTAAGATCTCTAGACAACAATCTCTCATTGTCCCATTTTGGAGGTCTGAGCAGAACAGCCTCAAAACAAATATCCACCTATAATACAACAGCAACGTCAAATCTGTTCTGCTGTATAGTTTGGAGTGTCGCCGTGTTGTCAAGAACGACATGAGAAGGATGGAGTGTTTCAGCAGTGGATGTCTCAACAGAATCTTCTGGCCGAATAAAATACACTACAGTAAGCTATACAAGAAGACCAGTTGTCAAAATGTCACAGAGCACATCAAGAGACTATGACTCTGGTGGCTTGGTCACGTTCTCAGAAGATCCAGACATACACTCATTATGGACTTCAGTCCCAATGTGATGAAGTGGATTGAAGTCTAGAATATTGACATTTTGTCTCACCTAGTTTCCATCTTTTAATGTGTACTTTGCTGCCACTTGCTCTTTGGGGTTCTAGGCTGGTTTGTTGTAAAGCTCTCAGTGACAATAGTTGTGAAAAGGGCAATTTGTAATAATTGATTTTGATGTGCTGCACAAATGCATCATTTGTGGGAGGATTCGCTCCTTTTCTGTTCCTTTCATCATGAAGAGCTCCAAATGAGCTTGATTGATGTTATCTTGACTGTTAGTGAAATCATAAAGGAGAATTGTGAATTGCTCCGAAATGGAAATGTTCTGTTATGATGCTACAGGCTTTGGTTTTTCCTTTTACCTTTTGAGGTTGGACGTTAGCACGTCGGGCGCACCGATTGCTGTCACATCGTTAGTCAGTACATGTTACACGTGCTGGCTTGTTCATCTTGTTAGTCGGAAGGTGTTTCACCTGTGCTGTCCCAGGTGATATTTAAGAGTGGCTGGCCCAGTGCTCCAGTTGTCTTGAGAGATGTGGAAGGTTAACACCTTTAGTGTTTTTGTATTGCTTCACCTTTTGGTTTTCTTCCTGTCTTTAAGTTTGGTGTTTGTTTTTCTTTTGTTGGGCAAATTTAGTGTCCGCTCATGGTTGGTGTCTTTTAGTTTCAGTTGTTGTTGCTATGCAACTTTCAGTGGACACCCCCATGAGTGTCTTTCAGAAGCCCTCCTAAAACCCCACCTGTTTCATTTAGGTTATCAGTGACTTCGGTTTGAGTGAAGTTTTTGGTTATCTTGCTGGTGAACGTAACAAATATAATTTGATGAGTGGCATTTGGGACCCACAAGCAATTGAGGTCCATACTGTACGTGCCCATGAAATCACCAAGTCCCTGGGTCCAGACCATTTCATAGGCCTTCCTGTGTTCCATGAATTTACAGTGTCGCACAGTATCCACATTCACAGCAAGGGGAACGACAACAGCAGTAGACAACTATAAGGCTCTGTATTCCGCAGAAATAATATTCTATTGCATACATTGTCAGAAACAGCAATTTCTTGCCACGGCAGTCCAACATGATATAATAATCTGAACTGTTTATGTTATACATGGCACTGTTGGCACCATCAAAACATAGAGGTAGACATTACATTTTCTATGTTATCATGGTTGGTTCTACAGATACAGTTGTGGCCAAATATATTGTCACCCTTGCACTTTTCTTAACATTATGGTTGGTTTTAGTTCCTGTGTTAGAGTGTGCAGTGTGTGTGTTAATACTTTGTTGAAAATATCCCTCATGGCCGGTAGGTTTCCGTTCTCCGTTTCCATCAAACAGCAGCTCCCGTTCAACCATCTCTACTGCTAAGTTCCTGAGGAGAACACACACAATGTAGAACATGTATTTAGACCGTTATGAGAAGAGGATACAGGCAGGTAGGAGAAAAAGTGAGAAGGATGGACACAGGGATTGAACCCCGGTCTCTGGTGGGGAGCTTCCAGCCAGTGTTATCACTAACGGCTCTGCACAAAAGAGCTGGTGGTTATGGGTAGTGTAGTATAATAGATGTAGGTGGTTATAGGTAGTGTATTCTAGTTGAATAGAGGTTTATGGGTAATGTGGTACCTGGGTCGAAAGTTAACAGACCAGGTTGTCCAGATTAAGGCAACACTATTCTTCCATGTCTGAAGCACACATCACAGCCGTGCGGTTCTGTGCACTGACACGGTTCGACAGACAGGCAGACAGACAGGCAGACAGACAGGCAGACAGACAGAGAGGACAGGTGAGATTCCACAGGTGGACAGAGAGAAGAGCTGTGTGTGTGTGTGTGTGTGTGTGTGTGTGTGTGTGTGTGTGTGTGTGTGTGTGTGTGTGTGTGTGTGTGTGTCTGTGTGTGTGTGTGACTGCCTCCAAAGAGCACCTATTGGTAGATGAAGAAAAAGAAAAGCTGAAATTAAATATCCCTTTGAGTATGCTGAAGTTATTAATTACACTTTAGATGGTGAATTTTAGAATAAGGCTGTAATGTAACAAAATGTGGAAGAAGTTAAGGGACACTGATCCCGTAGAGGTTAAGGAGTCTGAATACTTTCTGAACTGTATGCTAGCAGCTAGGGGGTACAACAAATTACAGATTATACAAAGGCCTCAAAAGACACACGTAATGACAATAGGCACAACTCCAATATAAAGCAGTTTTTTTCAAAGTTGCCGAAATGCCAAGTGCTCCACTTATATCCAATGATGTGTATTAACTCTGGATGACTGACGGGGGCTGTATTGAAGCCACCACACAGCCATCTTGGTACTCCTCCTCAATTGTAAAAAACATTTTGGAAGTAATGGCAATGCATTTATGAATGTCTACTTTTATTCTATTACAGACACTAATGCATGCATTTAAATTATATTAAATGGGTTAAAATAAAAACAAAAGTATATACAAATATTTTCCTAAAAATATATATCTTGTCCTTGAAATACTGTAGAATTCCATGAATTCCTATAGAATACCACATTATGAGTCATAAAACCTAGCGGTCAGATGGAATGGTTCCAGAACAGTTAAATAAGGGCTGTGTTTTGTGTAGGCTAACCCTGGCATGACGTTTTGATAACCTTGTACATCTCTTTCAGACAAGGTGACTTATCAATATAGTCGTCTCTATTTACTCTCAGAAATCGAAAATGGTGGAAAAACTATTGGAACCGTTTCCCTGTTTGACCGCTAGATTTTATGGGTATTATGACAACTCCACTGTGGGGCTCTATGGAGGACTGCTCCTACTAGGGAGTGCCAATATGGCTGACCGGTGGCTTCAAAGCCTTTCAAAATTATTATAATTATTATTTAACCAATAGCCAATAAATAACATCAGCAATCCAGGGTTTACATACAAGCAATGATGTATCTGTGCATTCATAACAACCTAACCATTACAACATTTCTATTAGATCAAATAAGCTTTAATTATCAATTAATGTATGTTGTTTACCAAATTGACCTCCCTATGTTCCTCAATTCGTGGGTTTATTTATCACGGACAGATTTTCGGCAGATTAAAACCTCTCGCGCCGCCTCTTCCTCGGTTTCCACTAGTTATCACAGACAAAGTCAAAATTGTCTAGTTAAAAAATTCATTTTTTAATTAAAAAATATAAATGTTTGGTCTTGAAGGGATACTTCCGGATTTTGGCAATGAGGCCCTTTATCTACTTCCCCAGGAGTCAGATGAACTTATCGATACCATTTTCATGTATCTGCGTGCAGTTTGAAGGAAGTTGGTAACTAGTACTAGCGCAATTGCTAACTAGCATTATCACAATGACTGGAAGTATGGGTATAGACTTCCAGTCATTGCATACTAGCAGATGCCCATAAACTTCCAGTCATTGCTCTAACGCTAGTTAGTATTGGCACACGAAACTACCTCTAACTTCTTTCATACTGGACACAGAGACATACAAATAGAATCTACAAGTTCATCTGACTCTGGGGAAGTAGATATTTGCCAAAATCCCAACGTATCCCTTTAGTTTAAGGTTAGACATAAGGTTAGCAGTGTGGTTAGGGTTAGTTATAAAAATCACATTTTAATTAGAGAAATTGTAGAAATAGGTGGGATTTATGACTTTTGGCTGTGGTATTGGACCCTTTTCCTCTCTCCCCCAAGCATGACGTGATGTTAATTGCTTACCACACCTGTGTGGAAGTACCTGCTTTCAATATAGAGCCCTTTCCAGCACACGACACACTGACGTCATGCACAGATGCGCGTCAGCTGCAGTATGAAAAGCCATCGCCATCTGCTCAACAGACTACATTTACGTTATTACTTCTAAACAAAATAACTTTTTGGGGTTCTCATAAGCTTACAATTATGTTTTGATTCTTGCTTCAACAGTCGCTAAGTTTATATTTGGTTGTGATCTTTGCAAAATACACTATTTTTGGACGCAGCAGTTATCTAAAATGCTAACGCTCATTAACATAGGCTGTAGCAAAAGCTAGGTGAAGAGCCATTTTACTGGTTGAAGTGTTTTTTAAAAAGTATAATGCAGTTGATTTGCGAAGATGACAAACATTAAACAGGACGTTCATATGAGCCTAAAAAAACAGTAGTGTGAAATGCAACATGTAAATAGTTTTTTGTTGTTGTGGCATTCTACATAATGTTAAACGCCCCATAGTTGTTTGAATGTTAAATGACGAGACAGAGGCATTGATACGAGTAACCAGTCTTGTTCAGTACATTACAATACATCCGGGTATCTCAAGCACACCGGTAAAAACACTGGAGTTGCAGTAATTAACATTTACCAACAGATGGCATCATTGTGCCATCTTACACCCATAACATGTTCCCTTTTATAAAATAGGACAGAAGCTGTCAATTCACTAACAAAACAAACCATGTAATAATTTCCAACATGAACAGTTTTGTTTTTTTGGGTTTTTTAATTCAGGTAACAACACATTTTGATACTCTCTTCACTTTTATCTCTGTCAACAATCCCTAATGGGAAACCTACAGATTAAGTATTTTTGGTGGCTGGGACAGACACCCACAGCGTGAAAAGACAGGGGGCTTGTCTGCGAGGACTGCGGGTTCCCGCACAGGCGTGTCACCTGACTGTCTAAGGGGAGTATTGATGGGCGAGGGAGCGGCCGACCTGTGATCCCCTGGCTCTTTGCCCAGAGCATCAGGCCCCATGTGACTTGCTGGGGTTCTGTCTTTTGTCATGCGACCCCTTTGACCTTCAGGGTTCTGAGTAGGTGCTGGCTCAGCAATCCGAAGGTCAACCCTGTTACGATGGTTCAGTGATCCATTCACTTCGACCAAGTAGGAGCGTGGTGCCACTTTCTGTACACAGGATCCGAGTCTCCAGAGGCCCGTTCGGTCCCCTGGTAGTGGCTTCATCCGCACCGTTTCACCCACCCTGAGCTCAGGTAAGTCTTTTGCTGATTTGTCATAGATGAACTTGGAGACCTGTCTTCTGTGACGTAGCTTCACCAGCACGTCTGTCACCACACATAGCTCCAGGAGAGTACTGGTAATGGCTGTTGACTAGCCTCAACTATTTCAAACTCAAGGGTGTGTTTCTGGCCACGTAAAACACACTGTCACAAACAGGCCTAAAGAGGTCATGAACTGGCCTGAATACAGTTTCAGGCGAGCCTCCTTTTATCTTTAAGGCTCATAACGTTACATGTGGCCCCTGAATCTAGCTGGCATTGCTGTGGTTTATTATTAAGTAGCAGAGTGACAAACCACTTTTGTCCTTTTGCCCTCACTGCCCCATGCACTCGCTAGCATATACATCCTCTGTGCTGTTGTTCCCTTCATCTGTGTTTGTTTCAATGGAGTGCACTTTACCCTCCTTTCTCTTGCTTTTCATGTAGACCCTTGCGAAGTGATTAGCTGTACCACAGGATTTGCATATTTTTCCATAGGCTGGGCAGTGTTATTTTCCTCGTCCATGAGAAATACCACAATATCGGCATGTATTGGGGTTGTCTACTGCAGAGTTGGCTGTAGTATTAGCATTAGCTGTGGCAAAGTGGATTTCTTTACTGGCTGCCTGAATGTAGCATTGACATTGTCCATATGTTGCCTTTCTAGTTCCATGGACCTTATCCGTATATCAGTAAGCTCTACTGCACGTCTCCACTGCCAAGACCAGCGTCAGGTCAGGTTCTCCCAGCAAACGTCTGCGGGTGCCCTCATCAGTTATGCCAAGCACTATCTTATCTCTGATCAGTTCATCTCTTAAAGCACCATAGTCACATGTAGCTGCCTTTTTACCTTGGCCTAGTGACAAAGCTGTCAATGGACTCCCCGTCCTCCTGTTTGCAACAACCGAAAACATAACGCTCGTAGATAACGTTCTTTGCTGGCTTAAAGTAATGTTCAAGAGCATCAAGAATAGCTGTAGCGTTACCTTGCTGAGCTGCTGTTAGGTTCAGGTTGTGTTTGTATACGTGTCGGCATTCAGCTCCCATTATAGTCCTCAAAGTGGCAGCCACTACCTCATCGTCCTTTTCCAGAAGTCCCGTTGCTAGTGCATAGTCCTCCCATTCACCTCTAAACGTATCCCAGTTTGTGCTCCAATCTCCGCTGAGCTTCATAACGGCGGGAGGGGGAATGTTCGCTGCCATGTCTAACTGAAGCTAACTAGCAAACTCACTCTAGCTAAGGACAATTCCGGCGTCCGGCGAAGTTTTACTCAAATAAGCATTTTTTGGGGGGTAAACCAGAACAGGTGACTCTAATATGCGGAAAGCATGGTTAGTTATTGCGCTTCTGACACAATGTTTGAATGTTAAATACGAGACAGAGGCATTGATACGAGTAACCAGTCTTGTTCAGTACATTATAAATACATCCGGGTATCTCCAGCACACCGGTAAAAACACTGGAGTTGCAGTAATTAACATTTACCAACAGATGGCATCACGGTGCCATCTTACACCCATAACAATAGTTAAGACACAAACGTGCGCGCATCGCCCTCGTGCGGCAATATTTGTAAACACAGAAAGGGGCCTATACTTTGTCCCTCATTTACTCAAGTGTTTATTTGGCAGTTGCCTGTAGCTAGCTGGACTACGTCACGACACGCATCGCAAACAGCTCGCCATTAACTACAGTCACAAATATGGTAGTGAGAGGAAGTCCTCCTAATGTTACTAAAGTCGCTTACTCGCTGGCTATACCGTCAACTACACCATTATCTTAAATCGTTCGGCATCTTTTTCAAACCCCTTAATCAAATTTAGCTCCGGCTCCGAGCTTTCAAAACAAGTCGAACGCACCCATTGGAACAGACTGTCTGGAGACGATAAGGGCATGACGAATCAATCCCGGTCTCGTTAAACCAACCGGTGACTCAACGATTGATTACAAAGACTGGATGTGTTTGTGTGGTTGTACTTCGTGTGTACACCACATAGTGTCGCTGTTGTATTAAAGTATAATGAAAGCTTATGATAACCAGCCCATAGCTAAAGAAAGGTTTCCCCTTTCATCTGTCTTATAATACTTCAGAAATGGAATATGGAAACCAGAAGTATTTTGCACTGTCAAACATGTATTGCATATTAAATGTCTTAACTGGCAATATTGGTAGTAAAAATGTTATTGAATACCACTCTGTTTGTAGCCTTTATTTCCTCAGATACCCATTATTGTCTCTCTTTGGAGTTTTGTGAACGAAGATATAAACGCATTCAGCTAGTGTTTGTCATGGAGACATAAAACCCGATGATGGTTATATTTACCAAAGACTGTCCAAGGCATCAGAATACCATCTATATAACAAGACCCCGGCCAAAACAGCGCCACAGGTAACTTCCACAAAGCTCTGAACAATCTGAGAGACAAAGCAAGTAGGGCCTTCTATGACATCAAAAGGAACATAAAATTTGACATACCAATTAGGATCTGGCAAAAAAAAACTTGAATCAGTTATAGAAGCCATTGCCCTTTATGGTTGTGAGGTCTGTGGTCCGCTCATTAACCAAGAATTCACAAAATGGGACAAACACCAAATTGAGACTCTGCATGCAGAAGTCAGCAAAAATATCCTCCATGTACAACTTAAAACACCAAATAATGCATGCAGAGCAGATATAGGCCTATGCCTGCTAAAAATCTAAATCCAGAAAAGAGCCATTTAAATTCTACAACCACATAAAAGGAAGCGATTCTCAAACCTTCCATAACAAAGCAATCACCTGCAGAGCGATGAACCCCTAAGCAAGCTGGTCCTGGGGCTCTGTTCATAAACACAAACAGACCCCACAGAGCCCTAGCACAGCAACACAATTAAACCCAACCAAATCATGAGAAAACCAAAAGATAATTACTTGACACATTGGAAAGAATTAACAAAAAAAAAACAGAGCAAACTAGAATGCTATTTGGCCCTAAACAGAGAGTACACAGTGGCAGAATACCTGACCACTTTGACTGACCTACAGTGGCTTGTAAAAGTATTCACCCCCTTGGCATTTTTCCTATTTTGTTGCCTTACATCCTGGAATTAAAATAGATTTTTTGGGGGGGTTTGTATCATTTGATATACACAACATGCCTACCACTTTGAAGAAGCTAAATATTTTTTTATTGTGAAACAAACAAGAAATAAGACAAAAAAACTGAAAACTTGAGCGTGCATAACTATTCACCCCCCCAAAGTTAATACTTTGTAGAGCCACCTTTTGCAGCAATTACAGCTGCAAGTCTCTTGGGGTATGTCTCTATAAGCTTGGCACATCTAGCCACTGGAATTTTTGCCCATTCTCCAAGGCAAAACTGCTCCAGCTCCTTCAAGTTGGATGGCTTCCGCTGGTGTACAGCAATCTTTAAGTCATACCACAGATTCTCAATTGGATTGAGGTCTGGGCTTTGACTAGGCCATTCCAAGACATTTAAATGTTTCCCCTTAAACCACTCGAGTGTTGCTTTAGCAGTATGCTTAGGGTCATTGTCCTTCTGGAAAGTGAACCTCCATCCCAGTCTCAAATCTCTGGAAGACTGAAACAGGTTTCCCTCAAGAATTCCCCTGTATTTAGCGCCATCCATCATTCCTTCAATTCTGACCAGTTTCCCGGTCCCTGCCGATGGAAAAACATCCCCACAGCATGATGCTGCCACCACGCTTCACTGTGGGGATGGTGTTCTTGGGGTGATGAGAGGTGTTGGGTTTGCGCCAGACATAGCGTTTTCCTTGATGGACAAAAAGCTCAATTTTAGTCTCATCTGACCAGAGAACCTTCTACCATATGTTTGGGGAGTCTCCCACATGCCTTTTGGCAAACACCAAATATATTTGCTTATTTTTTTCTGGACACTCTTCCGTAAAGCCCAGCTCTGTGGAGTGTACGGCTTAAAGTGGTCCTATGAACAGATACTCCAATCTCTGCTGTGGAGCTTTGCAGCTCCTTCAGGGTTATCTTTGGTCTCTTTGTTGCCTCTCTAATTAATGCCCTCTTTGCATGGTCCGTAAGTTTTAGTGAGCGACCCTCTCTTGGCAGGTTTGCTTTGGTGCCATATTCTTTCCATTTTTTAATAATGGATTTAATGGTGCTCTGTGGGATGTTCAACGTTTCAGATATTTTTTTTTATAACCCAACCCTGATCTGTACTTCTCCACAACTTTGTCCCTGACCTGTTTGGAGAGCTCCTTGGTCTTCACGGTCCTGCTTGCTTAGTGGTGCCCCTTGCTTAGTGGTGTTGCAGACTCTGGTTGCCTATCAGAACAGGTGTATATATACTGAGATCATGTGACAGATCATGAGACACTTAAATAGAGTTCACCTGTGTGCAATCTAAGTAATTATGTGACTTCTGTAGGTAATTGGTTGCACCAGATCAAATTTGGGGGCTTCATATGCACGCACCACTTTTCCGTTTTTATTTTATTTGTAATTTTTTGAGACAAGTAATTGTTTTCATTTCACTTCACCAATTTGGACTATTTTGTGTATGTCCATTACATGAAATCCAAATAAAAATCCCATTTAAATTACAGGTTGTAATGCAACAAAATAGGAAAAACGCCAAGGGGGTGAATACTTTTGCAAGGCACTGTAAAGCTTTGACTATGTACAGACTCAGTGAGCATAGCCTTGCAATTGAGAAAGGCCGCCGTAAGAAGATCTGGGTCTCAAGAGAAGACAGGCTATGTGCACACTGACCACAAAATGAGGTGGAAACTGAGCTGCACTTCCTAACCCCTTGCCAAATGTATGACCAAATTAGAGAGACATATTTCCCTCAGATTACACAGATCCACAAATAATTCTAAAACAAACCTAATTTTGCTAAACTCCCATATCAATTGGGTGAAATACTACAATGTGCCTTCACAGCATCAATATTTGTGACCTGTTACCACAAGAAAAAGGGAACCAGTGAAAAATAAACACCATTGTACATACAACCCATATTGATTTATTTTCCCTTTTGTACTAATATGACATTTCAAATGTCGTTATTCTTTTGGAAATTTTGTGATGGTAATGTTTACTTTTAGTTTTATTCTTTATTTCACTTTTGTTTATTATCTACTCCACCTGCTTTGGCAATGTTAACATATGTTTCCCATGCCAATAAAGCCTTAAATCTCTGTCTCTGTCTCTGTCTCTGTCTCTGTCTCTGTCTCTGTCTCTCCTCTCTCTGTCTCTCCTCTCTCTGTCTCTCTAATAAACAGACAGCAGAAATAATACACTGTAGCACTGTAATCACCTTGAAAGTAGTACATTAATAGCACTGCATTTGAATAACTGTAATGGAACTGTAATAATATACTGCTCAAAAAAATAAAGGGAACACTTAAACAACACAATGTAACTCCAAGTCAATCACACTTCTGTGAAATCAAACTGTCCACTTAGGAAGCAACACTGATTGACAATAAATTTCACATGCTGTTGTGCAAATGGAATAGACAACAGGTGGAAATTATAGGCAATTAGTAAGACACCCTCAATAAAGGAGTGGTTCTGCAGGTGGTAACCACAGACCACTTCTCAGTTCCTATGTTTCCTGGCTGATGTTTTGGTCACTTTTGAATGCTGGCGGTGCTTTCACTCTAGTGGTAGCATGAGACGGAGTCTACAACCCACACAAGTGGCTCAGGTAGTGCAGCTCATCCAGGATGGCACATCAATGCGAGCTGTGGCAAGAAGGTTTGCTGTGTCTGTCAGCGTAGTGTCCAGAGCATGGAGGCGCTACCAGGAGACAGGCCAGTACATCAAGAGACTTGGAGGAGGCCGTAGGAGGGCAACAACCCAGCAGCAGGACCGCTACCTCCGCCTTTGTGCAAGGAGGAGCAGGAGGAGCACTGCCAGAGCCCTGCAAAATGACCTCCAGCAGGCCACAAATGTGCATGTGTCTGCTCAAACGGTCAGAAACAGACTCCATGAGGGTGGTATGAGGGCCCGACGTCCACAGGTGGGGGTTGTGCTTACAGCCCAACACCGTGCAGGACGTTTGGCATTTGCCAGAGAACACCAAGATTGGCAAATTCGCCACTGGCGCCCTGTGCTCTTCACAGATGAAAGCAGGTTCACACTGAGCACATGTGACAGACGTGACAGTCTGGAGACGCCGTGGAGAACGTTCTGCTGCCTGCAACATCCTCCAGCATGACCGGTTTGGCGGTGGGTCAGTCATGGTGTGGGGTGGCATTTCTTTGGGGGGCCGCACAGCCCTCCATGTGCTCGCCAGAGGTAGCCTGACTGCCATTAGGTACCGAGATGAGATCCTCAGACCCCTTGTGAGACCATATGCTGGTGCGGATGGCCCTGGGTTCCTCCTAATGCAAGACAATGCTAGACCTCATGTGGCTGGAGTGTGTCAGCAGTTCCTGCAAGAGGAAGGCATTGATGCTATGGACTGGCCCGCCCGTTCCCCAGACCTGAATCCAATTGAGCACATCTGGGACATCATGTCTCGCTCCATCCACCAACGCCATGTTGCACCACAGACTGTCTAGGAGTTGGCGGATGCTTTAGTCCAGGTCTGGGAGGAGATCCCTCAGGAGACCATCCGCCACCTCATCAGGAGCATGCCCAGGCGTTGTAGGGAGGTCATACAGGCACGTGGAGGCCACACACACTACTGAGCCTCATTTTGACTTGTTTTAAGGACATTACATTAAAGTTGGATCAGCCTGTAGTGTGGTTTTCCACTTTAATTTTGAGTGTGACTCCAAATCCAGACCTCCATGGGTTGATAAATTGGATTTCCATTGATTATTTTTGTGTGATTTTGTTGTCAGCACATTCAACTATGTAAAGAAAAAAGTATTTAATAAGATTATTTCATTAATTCAGATCTAGGATGTGTTATTTTAGTGTTCCCTTTATTTTTTTGAGCAGCGTATAACATTAATAATTGTACTGTAATATTATAACAGCTGTAATAGTACTCATGGCCGTAACTATATTGAACACAAATATAAAGCAACAATCACAACGATTTTACTTAGTTACAGTTCAAATAAGGAAATCAATCAATTTAAATAAATTCATTAGGCCCTAATCTATGGATTTCACATGACTGGGCAGGGGCGCAGCCATGGGTGAGCCATTGGAAGACTGGCCCACCTGCTGGACAGCCAGGCCCAGCCAATCAGAATTAGTTTTTCCCCAATAAAGAGCTTTATTAGAGACATAAATACTCCTCGATTTCATCAACTGTCCGGGTGGCTGGTCTCAGACGATCCCTCAAGTTAAGAAGCCAGATGTGGAGGTCCTGGGCTGGCGTGGTTACATGTGGTCAGCGGTTGTGAGGCCGGTTGGACGTATTGCATAATTCTCTAAAATGACTTTGGAGGCGGCTTATGGTAGAGAAATTAACATTACATTCTCTGGCAACAGCTCTCTTGGACATCCTGCAGTCAGTATGCAAATTTTACGGTCCCTCAAAACTTGAGACATCTGTGACAAAACTGCACATTTTAGAGTGGCCTTTTATTGTCTCCTGCAGAAGGTGCACCTGTGTAATGATCATGCTGTTGAATCAGCTTCTTGATATGTCAGGTGGATGGATTATCTTGGCAAAGGAGAAATGTTAACTAACAGGGATGAGAACAAATTTGTGCACAAAATCAATCTTAATCCTGTATTGATGCTTTGCTTGTTTGATGGTTCGTCTGAGGGCATAGCAGGATTTCTTATAGGCGTCTGGATTATTGTCCCGCTCTTTGAAAGTGGCAGCTCTAGCCTTTAGCTCAATGCGGATGTTGCCTGTAATCCATGACTTCTGGTTGGGATATGTACGTACGGTCACTGTGGGGACGACGTCGTTGATGCACTTATTGATGAAGCCGATGACTGAGGTGCTATACTCCTCAATGCCATCGGATGAATCCCGGAACATATTCCAGTCTGTGCTGGCAAAACAGTCCTGTAGCATACATCCGCGTCATCTGGCCACTTCCGTATTGAGCGAGCCACTGGTACTTCCTGCTTTAGTTTTTGCTTGTAAGCAGGAATCAGGAGGATAGAATTATGGTCAGATTTGCCAAATGGAGGGCGGGGGAGAGCTTTGTATGCATCTATGTGTGTGGAGTAAAGGTGGTCTAGAATTATTTTTCCTCTGGTTACACATGTGACATGCTGGTAAAAATTTGGTAAAACTGATTTAAGTTTGCCTGCATTAAAGTGCCCGGCCACTAGGAGCGCCGCTTCTGCGTGAACATTTTCTTGTTTGCTTATGGCCTTATAGAGCTGGTTGAGTGCGGTCTTAGTGCCAGCATCGGTCTGTGGATGTAAATAGACGGCTACGAATAATATAGATGAGAACTCTCTTGGTAGATAGTGTGGTCTACAGCTTATCATAAGGTACTCTACCTCAGGCGAGCAATACCTCGAGACTTCTTTTAATATTAGACATGCGCACCAGGTGTTATTGACAAAAAGACACACACCCCCACCCCCCGTCTTACCAGATGTAGCTTCTCTGTTCTGTCGGTGCATTGAAAATCCCTCCAGCTCTATATTGTCTGTGTCATCGTTCAGCCACGACTCGGTGAAACATAAGATTTTACAGTTCTTAATGTCCCATTGGTAGGATAATCATAATTGTAGGTCATCCATTTTATTTTCTAATGATTGCATGTTAGCAAGTAGAATTGATGGCAATGGGAGTTTACTCATTCACCTACGGATTCTCAAATGGCAGCCTGATCTGTGTCCTCTTTTCCTCCGTCTTTTCTTCTTGCAAAAGGCGTGGTCAGGGCCTGTTCCCGGGAGAGCAGTATATCTTTCTCGTTGGACTCGTTAAAGGAAAATGCTTCTTCCAGTCCGTTGTGAGTAATCCCAGTTCTGATGTCCCGAAGTTCTTATCTTCCGACTGTCCATCAAGTCCTGGCTGAACCCTATGTCACAGCCACTAACAACTCATATGCCTGGAATCCTTACATCATAATGTAACAAGAGAGAATGGTTTTGTCACGGATCACACCAGTACTTTCATCACGCACACCTGTCCCCTATTCCGACTGATTACTATTTGTATATATGTGCCTTTTGGTTTCCATTGGGGGGTCAATTATTGTTACTCTGTCCGTTGGTGTGTGTGAGTACCTGTGCTGTGTGTTTTGGCTTTCGTGCCATTGTGGATTGCGCAGATGATTACGGTTCTCGTCCCGTGTGTTAATCATTTTGCGCGTGTGTTATTTATTCGAGGTACTCCCCGCTCTTTTGTTTTGGGTTTCTACCCTATGTTTTGTTACGTGTTTGTTTGGTCTTCGTCCCCGTGCCTTTCCATGGCACGCCGTAATGTTTGGTCAAATAAAAAACACTATTACGGATTCCTGTGCCTGTCTCCCTAATCATTCATACCAACAGGACAGGTTTCATGGCTATAGCACATTCGGAGATTGATTTATAGCCAGCAATAAAAAACTATTCTGGGATTTTAAACAAAAAACACGTTATTTTTGTCTTAGAGGGACAATATTAATATGAAAGGTGAGTTCCTAAAGAGTTCAGGAAGCCAAGCTAGAGCTCTGTGAGACATTTACAGCGATGGGGGCAGACGTTTTGATCAAGAGAGAACTTTAGAAAATATGCAAATTTTTTCTAGCACTAAATATACAAATATGTAATTTACAGTTATAAAGAAGGTGAAATATTATAGTTAGTTATTTGTTTTATTGATTATACTATAATTTGAAAAAAGTCATTTCAAGCCTTATTCATACAGTTTTATTTCATATTTACATATTTTATTTATCATTTTTATAATGTGTACTTGAGCTTGTGTCCTCAAAAGTGACTACACCTCAGCAATTTATAACTATTTTTACCAGAAAGGTGAGATTTTAACCTTTTCTTGGAGTATGCAGCTTTACTAGTTATTGTTTATGGCCGTCTCATGATAAATAATTACTTTTGGGGATTTGTAGATTTCATTTAGTTATATTTAAGATGTTTTAAACCAAGACAGGCCATTCATTTCTCATGACTTTAGAAGGCTCAGATAACCATCTGTGTGTATGCTCCCTTTCTCTCTCCCTTCTGCAGGACTTTTATGGATCCAGGTGTAACTGTCACAGCTGCAACCTAACTATTTAACATGACTGAGTGAGTAATTATTGGATATCGACTGTGAATTGAACTATGAATACTACTCCAGTGTTACTGTTATTGTGTGCCACTAGGTCTGCTTTTATGGCAGCTTTTGTTATATTCAGGTGCCCTGACTCGAAAACAGTGTGGCAGCTCTACCTACCTGGCGGCCTGGAATTGGCTGGTATCTGCAGAGGAGGAAGCTCTGCACAGAGGGAAGATTCATTTGTGTTCACATGCCACCTACCTGAGGTCCTCTTGTGTGTTTCAGTCTTGAAGCAACGCTGCCACCGCTGCTGATTCCTTGTCTCTACCAGAGAGCTACCTGGCTGACGACAGTGGAGCTGCAGGCTGCTGACCTCACCAGGCGTTGTTCCCACACCTCAGCTGAGCAGAGAAGATCCAAATCCAATACCCACAAACCCACGCTCTCTATTCCTCTCTATCCCATACTTCTTTATTAGCGTGAGTGGACTATCATTTTGGACTACCGGCTGTTTTGTTAGACTTCAGTGGGGCTTTTGACATTATCGATAGTCTACTGCTAGAAAAACGTATGTGTTATGGCTTTACACCCACTGCTATATTGTATATAAAGAGCTACCTAACAGAACACAGAGGATGTTCTTTAATGTGTGTTCCAGGCCGCTGCTGATTCCTTGCCTTCCTACCAGAGAGCTACCTGGCTGACTACAGTGGAGCGGCAGGCCGCTGACATCACCAGGCGATGTTCCCACACCTCAGCTGAGCATAGGATCCAATACAACAAACCATGCAGCATATTCTCAATGGTATAGAAGTACAGCGTCTTGGTTAAATACAAAGATTCTCTTTTATATTCTCCTCTACATTTAGATTGACACTGGTGCTTGTGTGCATCTAAGATCTTTTATGAGCTTTGATGAGAGGCATAACCATGTGGCTTTAGAAGTATAACACACAAACTTTTGATAATGCTATCCATAAATCTTACATACTGTACTGTTTTCTAAAAGTTATTATTAAAACTGTGTTGATGGTCCCTTTCCCACAGAAAATAATCCAACTCGTAACTTTGATTTGGACGACTGGGTTCTGTCATAACACCCACACTATGATGAAAGTTCCTAGATATGGAATTTCTTGTTAACAAACTATAGTTTTGGCAAGTCGGTTAGGACATCTACTTTGTGCATGACACAAGTCATTTTTCTAACAATTCTTTACAGACAGAGAATAATTCACTGTATCACAATTCCAGTGGGTCAGAAGTTTACATACTCTAAGTTGACTGTGCCTTTAAACAGCTTGGAAAATTCCAGAAAATGATGTCATGGCTTTAGAAGCTTCTGATATGCTAATTGACATCATTTGAGTCAATTGGAGGTGTACTTTTGGATGTATTTCAAGGCCTACCTTCAAACTCAGTGCCTCTTTGCTTGACATCATGGGTAAATCAAAAGAAAACAGCCAAGACCTCAGAAAAAATAGTAGACCTCCACAAGTCTGGTTCATCATTGGGAGCAATTTCCAAACGCCTGAAGGTACCACGTTCATCTGTACAAACAATAGTATGCAAGTATAAACAACATGGGACCATGCAGCCGTCATACCTGTTACGTGCCTCCTAAGAGAGGTAGGTGCAAGAGTCAGGAGCAGGAGAGCAAGGATTTCCAGAAGCACAAACGTTTAATAGAACGTCCCAAACACTACAACAACAGGTGGGGAAACACACCCAACGAAGTCGCCACACACAGGGAAATAAACGTAACACATGGAGGAGAAACCTCTACTCCTAAATAAACTACAACGGTACAACACGACTGTGAGAAAAAAAACCCTGTGGAGCAAAAACGCACCCCTACCGTAGCAGCAACAGCAAAATAATCCCGCACAAAGAATAGCAGGCAGTGGGGGTTAATAAACCCACCGAAATTAACTAGTAGGACACAGGTGTAAAACAAAACACAGACACAAACGAAAAGGAAAAATGGATCGGTGGCAGCTAGTAGGCCGGCGACGACGACCGCCGAGCACCGCCCGAACAGGGAGAGGAGCCACCTTCGGTGGAAGTCGTGACAATACCGCTCAGGAAGGAGACGTGTTCTGTCTCCTAGAGATGAACGTACTTTGGTGCGAAAAGTGCAAATCAATCCCAGAACAACAGCAAAGGACCTTGTGAAGATGCCGGAGGAAACAGGTACAAAAGTATATCCACAGTAAAACAAGTCCTATATCGACATAACCTGAAAAGCCGCTCAACAAGGAAGAAGTCACTGCTCCAAAACCGTCACAAAAAAGCCAGACTACGGTTTGCAACTGCACATGGGGACAAAGATCGTACCTTTTGGAGAAATGTCCTCTGGTCTGATGAAACAAAAATAATGTTTGGCCATAATGACCATCGTTATGTTTGGAGGAAGAAGGTGGGAGGCTTGCAAGCCGAAGAACACCATCCCAACCGTGAAGCACGGGTGTAGCAGCATCATGTTGTGGGGGTGCTTTGCTGCAGGAGGGACTGGTGCACTTCACAAAATAGATGCATCATGAGGGAGGAAAATTAGGTGGATATATTGAAGTTAGTCAGGAAGTTAAAGCTTGGTCGCAAATGGGTCTTCCAAATGGACAATGACCCCAAGCATACTTCCAAAGTTGTGACAAAATGGCTTAAGGACAACAAAGTCAAGGTATTGGAGTGGCCATCACAACGCCCTGACCTCAATCCCATAGAAAATTTGTGGGCAGAATTGAAAAAGCGTGTGCGAGCAAGGAGGCCTACAAACCTGACTCCGTTACACCAGCTCTGTCAGGAGGAATGGGCCAAAATTCACCCAACTTATTGTGGGAAGCTTGTGGAAGGCTACCCGAAACGTTTGACCCAAGTTAAACAATTTAAAGGCAATGCTACCAAATACTAATTGAGTGTATGTAAACTTCTGACCCACTGGGAATGTGATGAAAGTAATAAAAGTTGAAATAAATCATTCTCTACTATTATTCTGACATTTCACCTTCTTAAAATAAAGTGGTGATCCTAACTGACCTAAAACAGGGAATTTTTACTAGGATTAAATGTCAGGAATTGTGAAAAACTGAGTTTAAATGTATTTGGCTAAGGTGTATGTAAACTTCCGACTTGAAATGTACGTGATAACCTTTGTATGCTTGCAATGCACAATGATGGAAAAGTACTGGGTAAATGGAGATGTACTGCTTTAGTTCTCAGGCTGAGAATGGTCTACACCTACTAATAGTTACACAGGCTCAAGGCAGAGATAGTAGAGTGAGAAACCACAGTCTAGACATGTTTTCTCATCTTAGATACTTTGTATCTAATCCAATGCAACAATGTTAAGATATGATTGACGGTAGGTTGTATAAAGAGTGTGGTCTCCTGTTTCGCCACACAGATCTTTACTATAGACTACTGAGGTATTCTGTATGTAAATTTCTGTCTGCAATTGCATTTTATTACTAAAGAGTTTTATACCAAGGTTCCTGTGTCTGTGTCATCTATCTGGAAGACTGATTGTTAAAGGAAACGTACATCCCCCCATGCAAAGGACCACCCAACAATTCCTTTCCCCTGTCTCTCCTGTCCTCTCTGTCACTCCTCTCCTCTCTGTCACTTCTCCCCTATCACTCCTCTCCCCTGTCTCTCCGTACTCTCTGTCACTCCTCTCCCCTGTCTCTCCTGTCCTCTCTGTCACTCCTCTCCCCTGTCTCTCCTGTTTTTATTTAATTTATTTAACCTTTATTTAACTAGGCAAGTCAGTTAAGAACAAATTCTTATTTACAATGGCGGCCTACCAAAAGGCAAAAGGCCTCCTGCGGGGACGGGGGCTGGGATAAAAACAATAATACATAAGTAATAATATAGGACAAAACACCCATCACGACAAGAGAGACAGCACAACACTACATAAAGAGAGACCTAAAACAACAACAACAGCATGGCAGCAACACATGACAACACAGCATGGTAGCAACACAACATAACAACAACATGGTAGCAACACAATATGGCAGCAGCACAACATGTGTCACATTCTGACCAGTATAAGGGTTATTTGTTATTGTAGTTTGGTCAGGATGTGGCAGAGGGAATTTGTTTTATGTGGTTCAGGGTGGTGGTTTATTTAGTAGGGCGTTTGATTTATTATTTCCGGGTTTTTGGGTAATGTTCTATGTGGTCTCTGGTCTTTTGTATGTCTATGTTTAGGTTGATGGGGGGTTGGACTCTCAATTGGAGGCAGGTGCTTTCTCGTTGCCTCTGATTGAGAGTCCTATATATGGGTAATTGTTTGGTTTGGTGTTGTGGGAGATTGTTTCTTGTTTTGCCTGTGTGAGCATGACAAGACTGGTTTGTTGTTCGTGCGTTCTTCGTTTTGGTGTTCTCGTTATTTTAAAATAAATATCAAGATGAGCATCCACATTCCTGCTGCGTTTTGGTCCTCCATTCCAGACAACCGTTACAACATGGCAGCAGTACAAACATTATTGGGCACAAAAAACAGCACAAAGGGCAGCACAACATCCCGCGAAGCAACTGTCAGTAAGAGTGTCCATGATTGAATATTTGAATGAAGAGATGGAGATAAAACTGTCCAGTTTGTTGCAGCTCGTTCCAGTCACTAGCTGAATGGCAGAATGGGTGTTGTATGTGGAGGATGAGGGCTGCAGTAGATATCTCAGATAGGGGGGAGTGAGGCCTAAGACGGTTTGATGAATAAGCATCAACCATTGGGTCTACAGAGATGACCAGTTTACAGAGGACTATAGAGTGCAGTGATGTGTCCTATAAGGAGCATTGGTGGCAAATCTGATGGCCGAATGGGAAAGAACATCTAGCCGCTCGAGAGCACCCTCAGCTGCCAATCTATAAATTACGTCTCCATAGTCTAGCATGGGTAGGATGGTCATCTGAATCAGGGTTAGTTTGGCAGCTGGGGTGAAAGAGGAGAAATTACGATAGAGGAAACCAAGTCTAGATTTAAATTTAGCTTGCGGCTTTGATATGTGCTGAGAGAAGGACAGTGTACCGTCTAGCCATACTCCCAAGACTTGTATAAGGTGACTACCTCAAGCTCTAAACCCTCAAAGGCAGTAATCCCACTATTATTATTCTTACCAAACCACATGACTTTGTTTTGAAGGTGCTCAGAACAAGGTTAAGGGCAGAGGAAGCTTGTTGGACACTAAGAAAACTTTGTTGTAGAGCGTTTAACACAACATCTGGGGAGGGGCCAGCTGAGTATAAGACTGTATCATCTGCTTATAAATGGATGAGAGAGCTTCCTACTGCCTGAGCTAGGTTGTTGATGTAAATTGAGAAGAGCCTAGGATCGAGCCTTGGGGTACCTAGCCGGTTCCCCTCTCTCCACTGGGATTCTCTGCCTCTAACCCTATTACAGGGGCCAAGTCACTGGCTCACTGGTGCTCTTCCATGCCGCCCCTAGGAGGGGTGCTTCACTTGAGTGGGTTGAGTCACTGACGTGGTCTTCCTGTCTGGGTTGGCGCCCCCCCCCCCCCCCCCCCCCCCCCTTGGGTTGTGCCATGGCGGAGATCTTTGTGCGCTATACTCGGCCTTGTCTCAGGATGGTAAGTTGGTGGTTGAAGATATCCCTCTAGTGGTGTGGGGGCTGTGCTTTGGCAAAGTGGGTGGGGTTATATCCTGCCTGTTTGGCCCTGTCCGGGGGTATCATCGGATGGGGCCACAGTGTCTCCTGACCCCTCCTGTCTCAGCCTCCAGTATTTATGCTGCAGTAGTTTATGTGTCGGGGGGCTAGGGTCAGTCTTTTATATCTGGAGTATTTCTCCAGTGTCCTGTGTAAATTTAAGTATGCTCTCTCTAATTCTCTCTTTCTCCCTTTCTTTTTTTCTCTCTCTCGGGGGACCCGAGCCCTAGGACCATGCCTCGGGACTACCTGGCACGATGACTCCTTGCTGTCCTCAGTCCACCTGGCCGTGCTGCTGCTCCAGTTTCAACTGTTCTGCCTGCGGCTATGGAACCCTGACCTGTTCACCGGACGTGCTTGTTGCACCCTCGACAACTACTATGATTATTATTATTTGACCATGCTGGTCATTTATGAACATTTTAACATTTTAACATCTTGACCATGTTCTGTTATAATATCCACCCTGCACAGCCAGAAGAGGACTGGCCACCCCTCATAGCCTGGTTCCTCTCTAGGTTTCTTCCTAGGTTTTGGCCTTTCTAGGGAGTTTTTCCTAGCCACCGTGCTTCTACACCTGCATTGCTTGCTGTTTGGGGTTTTAGGCTGAGTTTCTGTACAGCACTTTGAGATATCATCTGATGTAAGAAGGGCTATATAAATACATTTGATTTGATTTGATACACCCTTGGTGACAGGCAGTGGCTGAGACAGCAGATGTTCTGACTTTATACACTGCACTCTTTGAGAGAGGTAGTTAGCAAACCAGGCCAAAGACCCCTCAGAGACACCAATTCTCCTTAGCCGTCCCACAAGAATGGAATTGTCTACCGTATCAAAATCTTTGGCCAAGTCAATAAAAATGTCAGCACAACATTGCTTAGAATCAAGGGCAATGTTGACATTATTGAGGACCTTTAAGGTTGCAGTGACATGGAAACCGGATTGCATACCAGAGAGAATACTATAGACATCAAGAAAACCAGTCAGTTGATTATTGACAAGTTTTTCCAACACTTTAGATAAACAGGGCAAAATAGAAATAGGCCTATAACAGTATCAGCTTGATCTCCCCCTTTAAATAAAGGACAAACCGTGGCTGCCTTCCAAGCAATGGGAACCTCCCCAGAGAGAAGAGACAGGTTAAAAAGGTTGGAGATAAGCTTGGCAATGATAGGGGCTGCAACCATAAGAAGAAAGGGTCTAAACTATCTGACCCAGATGTTTTTTGGGGAATTAAGTTTATGGAGCTCCTTTAGCACCTCAGACTCAGTGACCACCTGCAGGGAGAAACTTTGTAGCGGGGCAGGGGAAAAGAGGAAGGAGCATCGGGGCTAGTCGCATTAGAAGGTGTGGGAGATGAGGAAATGTTGGGTGGGCAAGGAGGCATGGCTGAGTCAAATAGGACTCCTGACATAATAAAGTGGTGTTTAAAGAGCTCAGCCAATGCTTGGAGTTTGTCAGAATTTGTGGGTTTTTGTTTGTCCACCCGCCTCTTGAGGATTGACCACAAGTTCTCAATGGGATTAAGGTCTGGGGAGTTTCTTGGCCATGGACCCAAATATTGATGTTTTGTTCCCCGAGCCACTTACAGTGGGGCAAAAAAGTATTTAGTCAGCCACCAATTGTGCAAGTTCTCCCACTTAAAAAGATGAGAGAGGCCTGTAATTTTCATCATAGGTACACTTCAACTATGACAGACAAAATGACCAAAAAAAATCCAGAAAATCACATTGTAGGATTTTTAATGAATTTACTTGTAAATTATGGTGGAAAATAAGTATTTGGTCAATAACAAAAGTTTATCTCAATACTTTGTTATATACCCTTTGTTGGCAATGACACAGGTCAAACGTTTTCTGTAAGTCTTCACAAGGTTTTCACACACTGTTGCTGGTATTTTGGCCCATTCCTCCATGCAGATCTCCTCTAGAGCAGTGATGTTTTGGGGCTGTCGCTGGGCAACACGGACTTTCAACTCCCTCCAAAGATTTTCTATGGGGTTGAGATCTGGAGACTGGCTAGGCCACTCCAGGACCTTGAAATGCTTGTTACGAAGCCACTCCTTCGTTGCCCGGGCGGTGTGTTTGGGATCATTGTCATGCTGAAAGACCCAGCCACGTTTCATCTTCAATGCCCTTGCTGATGGAAGGAGGTTTTCACGCAAAATCTCATGATACATGGCCCCATTCATTCTTTCCTTTACACGGATCAGTCGTCCTGGTCCCTTTGCAGAAAAACAGCCCCAAAGCATGGTTTCCACCCCCATGCTTCACAGTAGGTATGGTGTTCTTTGGATGCAACTCAGCATTCTTTGTCCTCCAAACACGTCGAGTTGAGTTTTTACCAAAAAGTTATATTTTGGTTTCATCTGACCATATGACATTCTCCTAATCCTCTTCTGGATCATCCAAATGCTCTCTAGCAAACTTCAGACGGGCCTGGACATGTACTGGCTTAAGCAGGGGGACACGTCTGGCACTGCAGGGTTTGAGTCCCTGGCGGCGTAGTGTGTTACTGATGGTAGGCTTTGTTACTTTGGTCCCAGCTCTCTGCAGGTCATTCACTAGGTCCCCCCGTGTGCTTCTGGGATTTTTGCTCACCATTCTTGTGATCATTTTGACCCCACGGGGTGAGATCTTGCGTGGAGCCCCAGATCGAGGGAGATTATCAGTGGTCTTGTATGTCTTCCATTTCCTAATAATTGCTCCGACAGTTGATTTCTTCAAACCAAGCTGCTTACCTATTGCAGATTCAGTCTTCCCAGCCTTGGGCAGGTCTACAATTTTGTTTCTGGTGTCCTTTGACAGCTCTTTGGTCTTGGCCACAATTGGTGGCTGACTAAATACTTTTTTGCCCCACTGTAGTTATCACTTTTGCCTTATGGCAAGGTGCTCCAACATGCTGGAAAAGGCATTATTCGTCACCAAACTGTTCCTGGATGGCTGGGAGAAGTTGCTCTCGGAGGATGTGTTGGTACCATTCTTCATTCATGGCTGTGTTCTTAGGCCTAATTGTGAGTGAGCCCACTCCCTTGGCTGAGAAGCAACCCCACACATAAATGGTCTCAGGATGCTTTACTGTTGGCATGACACAGGACTGATGGTAGCACTCACCTTGTCTTCTCCGGACAAGCTTTTTTCTGGATGCCCCAAACAATCGGAAAGGGGATTCATCAGCGAAAATGACTTTACCCCAGTCCTCAGCAGTCCAATCCCTGTACCTTTTGCAGAATATCAGTCTGTCCCGGATGTTTTTCCTGGAGAGAAGTGGCTTCTTTACTGCCCTTCTTGACACCAGGCCTTCCTCCAAAAGTCTTTGCCTCACTGTGCATGCAGATGCACTCACACCTGCCTGCTGCCATTCCTGAGCAAGCTCTGTACTGGTGGTGCCCTGATCCCGCAACTGAATCAACTTTAGGAGATGGTCCTGGCGCTTGCTGGACTTTCTTGGGCGTCCTGAAGCCTTCTTCACAACAATTGAACTGCTCTCCTTGAAGTTCTTGATGATCCGATAAATGGTTGATTTAGGTGCAATCTTACTGTCAGCAATACCCTTGCCTGTGAAGCCCTTTTTGTGTAAAGCAATGATGACGGCGCGTGTTTCCTTGCAGGTAACCATGGATGACAGAGGAAGAACAATGGTTCCAAGCACCACCCTCCTTTTGAAGCTTCCAGTCTGTTATTCGAACTCAATCAGCATGACAGAGTGATCTCCAGCCTTGTCCTCGTCAACACTCACACCTGTGTTAACGAGAGAATCACTGACATGATGTCAGCTGGTCCTTTTGTGGCAGGGCTGAAATGCAGTGGAAATGTTTTTTTGGGGGGATTCAGCAATTTGCATGGCAAAGAGGGACTTTGCAATTAATTGCAATTCATCTGATCACTCTTCATAACATTCTGGAGTATATGCAAATTGCCGTCTTACAAACAGAGGCAGCAGACTTTGTGAAAATGTATAGGCAGAGTTGCAAAGCAAAAGCCATATCTCAGACTGGCCAATAAAAATAAAATATTAAGATGGGCAAAAGAACACAGACACCGGACAGAGGAACTCTGTCTAGAAGGCCAGCATCCCGGAGTCGGCTCTTCATTGTTGACATTGAGACTGGTGTTTTGCGGATACTATTTAATGAAGCTGCCAGTTGAGGACTTGTGAGGTGTCTGTTTCTCAAACTAGACACTCTAATGTAATTTTCCTCTTGCTCAGTTATGCACCGAGGCCTCCCACTCCTCTTTCTATTCTGGTTAGAGCCAGTTTGCGCTGTTCCGTGAAGGGAGTAGTAAACAGCGTTGTCAATTTCTCGCATGGAATAGCCTTCATTTCTCAGAACAAGAATAGACTGACGAGTTTCAGAAGAAAGTTCTTTGTCTCTGTCCATTTTGAGCCTGTAATCGAACCCATACATGCTTTTGCTCCAGATACTCAACTAGTCTAAATAAATTCAGCTTTATTGCTTCTTTAATGAGCACAACCGTTTTCAGCTGTGCTAACATAATTGCAAAAGCGTTTTCTAATGATCAATTAGTCTTTTAAAATGATAAACCTGGATTAGCTAACACAACGTGCCATTGGAACACAGGAGTGAGTGATGGTTGCTGATAATGGGCCTCTGTACGCCTATGTAGATATTCCATAAAAAATCTGCCATTTCCAGCTACAATTGTCATTTACAACATTAACAATGTCTACACTGTATTTCTGATCAATTTGATGTTATTTTAATGGACATAAAATGTGCTTTTCTTTAAAAAACAAGGACGTTTCTAAGTGAGCCCAAACGTTTGAACGGTTGTGTATATATCCTGTTAACTCTGATGCAGCACTAGTTGATGTTTTGAATAGCAGGACAGAAATAAAGTACCTCATGCTGTAGTCATGTTGAAAAGACAAGTTGAAGAGATGTCTTGGCAGGGGTTAGAAAGGCTGGACCCCCTAATTGAGTGCACACACTTGCCCTAATAATTGGCCGTAGTAATAAAGACGTAATTTCAACGGTAAAAAGGAATGACCTTTTAATGGGGCATGAACACAACCAGTCATTATAGTTTAATCTGATTGTCAAACAAATCACTCCAAAAAGTTAAGAAAATAGGATGGTCACCCTAGCACACACTGTCAACTTACTGAACTAGGCTACAATGTGTATTACCAGGAACTTCAAATAGAGCTATACCCAGTGATGAGTGCTCTAAACAGCTGACTGACAAAAGCAAACAATGATAAGTCAACGGATAAATGTAATTCATTGGAATAAAGGCTATTTTTATGAAGGAGGAATGGCAAACAAGTGGCGAAAATAAAAATCTATGCATGAAGGAGCTCAGCTGAGGCTGAAATGCAGCACTACTGGATGTACAGCTTGTCACAGAAATGCATGGTTTAAATTTGTGTTAATGTTGTTATACCAGGACATTTTACTGATTAATTGACTGCTTCATTGGGACACAGTTCAAATGATTAACAGGCAAATCATAACGGCATAACTTTAGCAGAAACTTCTTTCACCAACTTTTCATTTTATAACAAGTCACATGTATTGTTGTGATTGAGATCCCCTCCCCCACTGGTGGTGGTGCAAAAGCAGATTTCCCCTCCCCCAACCCACGCAGCTCCACCTACCCCTGGCAACCCACCCAGATCCAGCAACCCACACAGATTCACCTCCCCCTGGCAACACTGACAGAATGGCCAAAAGCTTCCTGTGCTCAGCGCTCATGCTCATGATGATGTTGTTGCTAGTGTTCATGCTGCTCTGGTACTAGTGTGCAGGTGGAGTAGTCCCAGTAAAACCAGAATTAGCAAGATGCCACCAGCCACAAAACAGCCCATGCGAAACTGAGTACATTATGATGTTGAAAACAACGGTTGGCCATCTTGGATGCTGTCTCCAGTTTTTTATACCTGAGTGGCCTGGCTACCCAAACCCCCTGCTCGGGGCAAATGCTTTGCCAAGCCCACAGACATTAAGCCTTGATCACACCGACAACGTCGTTCCGTTTTGGTAAACCAGAAATATATTCATTTCCAATGGAACACTGTGTTTGCCTTGCAGCATTGCGTTGCAGAGGCAGTTGCAGTGTATCCTGTGTGGTGCATACTTTGGATTTATCAAACATATGCATCAAATTGTATGCATAGAAGGCTTGATGGAAATTCTGCTACCATTTCTGTCAAGCTGTCTACGCATAGCCTACAATTTGATGCATACCTTTGATTAATCCAATGTATGCACCACACAGAACGCAAGGCAAACACAGTGTCCCATTGGAAATTAATCTACTTCTGGTGTACCAAAACGCAATGATGCTGTCGGTGTGATCGAGGCGTTAGTTTCTTCTCCACAATGTAGTGAACAAGCAGCAGAATAACTCAGTTTGAGTCATCAAGAAAGCTGATGACAGTGTGTTTGCTTGATGCCAGACAAAAGGCAATTTTAAAACAGTCCCGCGACTGCTGTCATGTCTACAGACATCCCCAAAACAAAAACCAACTCTCTGAGACAGAGACTTCTATTGCAGCAGCCTAACGCCTGGATTACACCTACAACATCATTGCCAAATGGTACACAGCATCATCTGGATATGTATGCAACAAAGTTCAACATTCACCTTCTGCTACCATTTCTGTCAAGCCGTCTACGCATACAAGTTGATGCATACGTTCGATAAATCCAATGTATACACCACACAAAGCAGAACGCATTGCTAATGCCTCCAGTTTCAACTGTTCTGCCTGCGGCTATGGAACCCTGACCTGTTCACCGGACGTGCTTGTTGCACCCTCGACAACTACTATGATTATTATTATTTGACCATGCTGGTCATTTATGAACATTTTAACATTTTAACATCTTGACCATGTTCTGTTATAATATCCACCCTGCACAGCCAGAAGAGGACTGGCCACCCCTCATAGCCTGGTTCCTCTCTAGGTTTCTTCCTAGGTTTTTGTCCTTTCTAGGGAGTTTTTCCTAGGGAGTTTTTCCTAGCCACCATGCTTCTTTCACATGCTTTGCTTGCTGTTTGGGGTTTTAGGCTGGGTTTCTGTACAGCACTTTGAGATATCAGCTGATGTACGAAGGGCTATATAAAAATAAATTTGATTGATTGATTGATTTGATTTACCCAAGGGTCCGTGGCAGAAGATCGCAGCCAACCCATGTGAGCTCGAGGGCAAGAAATACCTCATGGTGGTGGACTACTATTCTAGGGACATAGAAATAGCTCACCTGCCCATTACGACTAGCCAGCAGGTCATCACCCACCTCAAAGGTATGTTTGTAAGATGGGGGATACCTACCGAGCTCGTTAGCGACAACGCTACTTAGTTTGTCTGCACTGAGTTCAAGGAGCTCAGAAAGAAGAATGGTTTCGCTCATACCACCTATAGTACCCGCAGGCAAATGGAGCTGCGTCGAGAGCTGTGCAGACAGCTAAGCGAATTCTTAAACAATCAGACCCACACATGGCTCTGATGTGCTACCAAGCCACACCCATCAGCGCAACAGGAGCAAGACCAGCGCAACTCATGACTGGACGTCAGATCTAGACGACGGCCGCCTTACTGGATGGGAAACGCATCAGCCACAATAGTGTTAAACAGAAGGACCATTGTTATTATTTGACCCTGCTGGTCATCTATGAACATTTGAACATCTTGGCCATGTTTTGTTATAATCTTCACCTGGCACAGCCAGAAGAGGACTGGCCACCCCTCATAGCCTGGTTCCTCTCCAGGTTTCTTCCTAGGTTTTGGCCTTTCTAGGGAGTTTTTCCTAGCCACTGTGTTTCTACACCTGCATTGCTTGCTGTTTGGGGTTTTAGGCTGGATTTCTGTACAGCACTTTGTGACATCAGCTGATGTAAGAAGGGCTTTATAAATACATTTGTTTGTTTGTTTGTTTGACCAGAAAGCCAATGTAGCTTACCAGTTCTTCTATAACAGGAGGCATTCAGTGCGCCCCCTACCGGAATTACACCCTGAACAGAGAGTCAGAGTCAAGCTGAATGGAGAGAAAGGATGGAAAACCCCAGCAGTTATCATCAGCAAATCTCCAGAGCTGAGATCCTACGTTGTGGAAACTGAAAACAACACCATCGCTCGGAGAAACAGGTGACACCTTCAGGCTTTTCCAGAGCCACCTACTCCAGAGAGACTGCAGCAGAACAACAAAGGAGTCACCCAGTATACTAGTGAGGGCACACAGGCCCCACCTGTGAGTCAGCCAACTCCTATCCCCTCACTCAGTCCACCACCTCAGCCAGCCTCACCACAACTGGTGAGAATGACCTCCAGAGGTCAAGAGGTAAAACTACCACTGAGGTTCAGAGACACTTGAAAAGAAAAGAAAAGAAAAGAAGGAAAGCGGTATAGGAACAGCGACTGTTTCAGGGCAGAATAATCCTTATGTTGCTGTGGACAAAGGGCTGTCTACCCCGATGTCCTAGTTGACACAGTTATATGTATTGTTGATGTTAAAGAAAAACCAAATGTATGTTACAAAAAAAATGTCATTGAAATATAAATAGTTTGTATTGAAACGGTCCACAGGGTGAATATTTGTATTAGGTAGAGAGGAAGTTATAGTTTTGATTTCTCTCTGAAAAGGGGAGATATAGTGATGTCTGATAGATATCTCAATAATGGATTGGTTATGCGTGTCATCGTCATAATCGGATATGTCTAACCTAGCAATGAGGGCTACCATATAGTAGCTCGGTGGACTGCATGTTAATTGTCTGATTTAAGAGTTATTAAACTAACTAAACCGGATAATTCATTGCCTTGTCTCCATCATGACAAACGGGAAGTGACAACTTTGTGAGAATTTGACTTCTGGGTAACCTAGATTAGGCCGACATTAAAATGCAAGCAAGATGCAAACAACACAGCTCTAAAAATGTAATATGTTATCGTTTTGTCGCTGGTGCTACGTGTCAATGTGAATAATTTTTCATATTTCACCCCCTTTAAGGGGTATAACATTACAATTGTATAGCTAATAGGCTATGTGTTTGTAGATCGACTGAGGTGAATGAACCTACAGCAGTCAAGGTGATAATGGCTGGGGTCTGTTCTCCAAATAGCATTTGAAAGCATTTTAATTGTAAAGAAATGCAGTAAATGAGCTTCAACTTTCAAAAAGTTGGAAGGAGGACCTCACTAAAACTCAAACCCTAGTTACGGCCCTGATAGTACAGTAATCCCCTTCTAAAGTACTGTAATAACTGCAGTAGTAATAATAATGGTATAAGCATCTGTAAGGCAGAGTCCATCTGATTTAACAGCATCAGGAATCACTGATTCATTAGTTTGTAAGCTGAACATCACAGTAAGGTGCAGAACATTTGATTTGCTTGCTGGGGGGTAAGGAGATCCCCAGTTCTGCTAAAAGCATTGACAACTGCGTGCCATTTTCAAAGGACTGTTAAATAAACGTTATAACTATTTGGTTGCAATATCATCACCTCTTGAAGAGCACAGTCAGAACTACAAATGAACTAGCTTTAACGGTGTGCCACTGAAAAAATATGTCTTAATAGAACACAATTTTCCACCACCATGCTAGAGTGGCTAATGCTACTTCCTGATGTTGGCCACCATATTCAGCCAGGGGTAAACAACAGACTGCTGCAACCTGATTGGCTGTACGTGAGGTGCAACATCCGGAAGTTGTCAAAAAATCTGGAAATGGTGTTGGAAAATTGTGTTCTAATGAGACGGTACGCATATTTTTCACAGTGTCACACTGGTAAAGCTAGTTAAGGAGGAAAACGACCAGGGGTTCAAAAACGTTTACGGAACACAACCAAAAGACAAAAAATAACAAACTTTTTTGAGGAACGGAAACAGAACAGGAAACGAAAGTGATCAGGAACTGAACCATTCATTTTTTTTCCTGAGAACTTGTTACTAACGTTCCTTTTTGTTCCAAGTATATAATTCTGTAATGTATTTTTATTTCACCTTTATTTAACCAGGTAGGCTAGTTGAGAACAAGTTCTCATTTGCAACTGCGACCTGGCCAAGATAAAGCAAAGCAGTTCGACACATACAACACAGAGTTACACATGGAATGAACAAAACATACAGTCAATAATACAGTACAAAAAAAGAAAACAAACAAGTCTATATACAGTGAGTGCAAATGAGGTAAGATAAGGGAGTTAAGGCAATAAATAGGCCATGGTGGCGAAGTAATTACAATATAGCAATTAAACACTGGAATGGTAGATGTGCAGAAGATGAATGTGCAAGTAGAGATACTGGGGTGCAAAGGAGCAAGATAAATAAATAAATACAGTATGGGGATGAGGAAGATAGATGGGCTGTTTACAGATGGGCTATGTACAGGTGCAGTGATCTGTGAGCTGCTCTGACAGCTGGTGCTTAAAGCTAGTGAGGGAGATATGAGTCTCCAGCTTCAGTGATTTTTGCAGTTCGTTCCAGTCATTGGCAGCAGAGAACTGGATGGAAAGGCGACCAAAGGAGGAATTGACTTTGGGGGTGACCAGTGAGATATACCTGCTGGAGCGCGTGCTACGAGTGGGTGCTGCTATGGTGACCAGTGAGCTGAGATAAGGCGGGGCTTTACCTAGCAGAGACTTGTAGATGACCTGTAGCCAGTGGGTTTGGCAACGAGTATGAAGCGAGGGCCAACCAACGAGAGCGTACAGGTCGCAGTGGTGGGTAGTGTATGGGGCTTTGGTGACAAAACGGATGGCACTGTGATAGACTGCATCCAATTTGTTGAGTAGAGTGTTGGAGGCTATTTTATAGATGACATCACCGAAGTCGAGGATTGGTAGGATGGTCAGTTTTACAAGGGTATGTTTGGCAGCATGAGAGAAGGATGCTTTGTTGCGATATAGGAAGCCGATTCTAGATTTAATTTTGGATTGGAGATGCTTAATGTGAGTCTGGAAGGAGAGTTTACAGTCTAACCAGACACCTAGGTATTTGTAGTTGTCCACATATTCTAAGTCAGAGCCGTCCAGAGTAGTGATGCTGGACGGGTGGGCAGGTGCGGGCAGTGATCGATTGAAGAGCATGCATTTAGTTTTACTTGTATTTAAGAGCAGTTGGAGGCCACGGAAGGAGAGTTGTATGGCATTGAAGCTCGTCTGCAGGTTAGTTAACACAGTGTCCAAAGAGGGGCCAGAAGTATACAGAATGGTGTCGTCTGCGTAGAGGTGGATCAGAGAATCACCAGCAGCAAGAGCGACATCATTGACGTATACAGAGAAGAGAGTCGGCCCGAGAATTGAACCCTGTGGCACCCCCATAGAGACTGCCAGAGGTCCGGACAACAGGCCCTCTGATTTGACACACTGAACTCTATCAGAGAAGTAGTTGGTAAACCAGTCGAGGCAATCATTTGAGAAACCAAGGCTGTCGAGTCTGCCAATAAGAATGTGATGATTGACAGAGTCGAAAGCCTTGGCCAGGTCGATGTATACGGCTGCACAGTAATGTCTCTTATCGATGGCGGTTATGATGTCATTTAGGTGAAGTTATGATGCTAGTAATAGCCTAAAAACATTCCAATTCACGTCACGTAATGATCATGTTCAGCACTTCAAGCCAAGCCTCCTCCATGTCCACCCCTCTCTCCCGCTCTCTCCCCACCAGTGAAATTTCAGTCTCTTCTCGCGCCTGCACTTATCTGTCCATCAAACATGTTAAACTACATTTCATGACCAAAAGTATGTGGACACCTGCTCGTTGAACATCTCATTCCAAAACCATAATTCTATCCTCCTGATTCCTGCTTACTAGCACAGACTGGAACATGCTCCGGGATTCATCAGATAGGATTGAGGAGTACAACACATAATTTCTCAATAAGTGCATTGATGACGTTGTCCCCACAGTAACCGTACATACATATCCCAACCAGAAACCATTTATTATAGGTAACATCCGCACTGAGCTAAAGAGTAGAGCTGCTGCTTTCAAAGAGCAGGACAGTAATCCGGATCCTTATAAGAAATCCCCCTATGTCCTCTGACTAACCATCAAACAGGCAAAGCATCAATACAGGACAAAGATTTAAACCTACTACACCGGCTCTGACATTCATCGGATCTGGCAGGGCTTGCAAACTATTACAGATTACAAAGGGAAGCCCAGCCGCGAGCTGCCCGGTGACACGAGCATACCAGATGAGCTAAATGACTTCTGTGCGTGCTTTGAGGCAAGCAACACTGAAGCATGCATGATTGCACCAGCTGTTCCAACTGTGTGATCACGCTGTCTGTAGCCAATGTAAGACCTTTTTAACTGGTCAACATTCGCAAGGCTGCAGGGCCAAAAAATTTACCAGGAGTTGTACTCAGAGCCTGCGCTGACCAACTCGCATGTGTCTTCACTGACACTTTCAACCTGTCCCTGACCGAGCTTGTAATGCCTACATGTTCCAAGCAGACTACCATAGTCTCTGTGCCCAAGAACGTCAACACCATCATTAAGTTTGCCAACGACACAACAGTGGTAGGCCTGATCACCCGAAAATGATGAGAGCCTATAGGGAGGAGGTCAGAGACCTGGCATTGTGGTGCCAGGACAACAACCTCTCCCTCAATGTGAACAAGACAAAGGAGCTGATCGTGGACTGCAGGAAAAGGAGGACTGAGCACACCCCCATTCAAATCAACAGGGCTGTAATGGAGCGGGTTGAGACAACAAACTATCATGGTCCAAACACAGGGCACAACAATGCCTATTCCCCCTCAGGAGACTGAAAATATTTGTCATGGGTCCTTAGATCCTCAAAAGGTTCTACAGCTGCACCATCGAGAGCATCCTGACTGGTTGCATCACCGCCTGGAGGCAACTGCTTGGCCTCTGACGCAAGGCACTACAGAGGGTAGTGCTGAACAGTTAACCAAATGGCTACCTGGACTATTTGCATTGACCCCCTTCTTCTTTTTTTTTTTAAAGCTGCTGCTACTCAATGTTTATTATCTATGCATAGTCACTTTACCCCTACCTACAGTACCAGTCAAAAGTGTATTTATTTTATTTCATAGTGTTGATGTCTTCACTATTATTCTACAATGTAGAAAATAGTAAAAATGAAGAAAACTTGAATGAGTAGGTGTGTCAAAACTTTTGACTGGTACTGTACATATGACCTCTACTACCTGGACTTACCCGTACCCCTGGACATTGACTCGGTACCGGTACCTCCTGTATATAGCCTTGTTATTGTTATTTTATTGTGTTACTTTTTTAAACTTTAGTTTATTTAGCAAATATTTTATCACTCTGCACTGTTGGTTAAGGGCTTGTAAGTAATCATTTCACGGTAAGGTCTACACCTGTTGTATTTGGTGCATGTGACAAATACAATTTGATTTGATTTATGGAGATTTCATGGCTTTGTGCTCAATTTCATACAGCTTTTCAGCAACGGGTGTGGCTGAAATAGACAACTAATTTGAAGGGGTGTCCACATACTTTTGCATATATAGTGTAGCTTACCTGTTCCATAGCAAGCTGCTCTATCCACACCACTGTTCGGAGTAAATGAATTAGCTAAATCTACAGTAGCTTGATAATAGGCCAGAGAGGTAGTAGAGGTGGTAGAGATTAGAGCGAGAGATGGTCACTGACAAAAATGTGTTGGTCTTGTATTTCCATGGTTTCCAGGCGGAGTGGAGCGATCACCCTGACCTAGATAGTGTTCAAAGGCAGATCTCTAGATAGCTCCTTTCCCACCATGTACACTGCCAGGATAGACACACAGGTATTATTCACACTCTGCAATGTAGCAGAAATGAATACAATGGAACAGGGTGAACGGTCACCAAACACACAAGCCGCGAGCGCGTGCATATACCTAAACACACAACACCTACTCTGGCACTGAAAAACCTCTCACAGTTGAGACCTTGAGAATAGGATAATATCCATAAATGGGTTCATGTCTAGCTGTCTGAAGGTCTACATAGCGTGTGTCCTGGATAAAACTCTAGAGGGCACTATAAACGTTGCTAAATAAACAAGATATCGTCATATCGTTATCTCTTGCCTCCCAGGTTTTCTGCTAGTCTCTCTAGCTGTAAGTGAGGTTTTGGCTGAGAAGTGTTTTTACTATGTTTATGAAGCAAAGTGAAGTCAACAGAGATAATGGGAAAGGAAGCAAGCAAGATGAAAAGGGATTCCAAGTGGATTGTGCTCTTTATAATGGATTTTTATCTAATTGTATATTTCTAATTGTATAAGCTTGAAAGTATGGTTTCTACAACTGTCTTTTTGTGACAGAACCATATAAACTGACTCAGAGCTCACATATAATATTTACATTCAGCGAAAACCCACATTCCTCTCTTCCTCTGGTATTGCCTTGTTTTTTATTGAACTGATTCTCAGGCTCCGCTCCCACTGCCTTGGGCTTATTGTTGCTTTAAGGGAGAAAGGCAGAGTAATCCTGAGAGAACAGACTACAGACCTCTGTTGCTACAGACCTCTGTTATCCAGACCTGTTAGACTACAGACCTTTTTCTACTACTACTACTACTACATACCTAGACTACAGACCTGAGGTTTCTGTATCATTTTACAGGCTCATCCAGGTCTGTAATTATCTACACACACTTGAGAGCCCTTCCTGTTACATTAATTACAGCCTTTCATATTCTTTGTGTTTCGTGTTTTACAGAGAATTTGCAACGGTGGAAGACAGGGAGAGAGAAAGAGAGTGGGGGTGTCGAGAGAGAGAGAGAGAGAGAGAGAGTGAGAGAGAGGAGAGATCAGGAGGGAGAAAAAGAGAGGGAGGGAGGGAGGGAGGAGCAGGGGGAGAGATATGGAGGGAGGCGGTCAGAGACAGGATGCAGTGCATTCGGTAAGTATTCAAACCCCTTCCCATTTGTTACGTTACAGCCTTATTCAAAAATGTATTAAATAAAAAAAATCCTTCTCAATCTACACACAATAACCCATAATGACAAAGCAAAAACAGTTTTACCTTATTTACATAAATATTCAGACCCTTTGCTTTGAGACTCGAAATTGAGCTCAGGTGCATCCTGTTTCCATTGATCATCCTTGAAATGTTTCTACAACTAGATTGGTGTCCATCTGTGGCAAATTCAACTGATTGGACATGATTTGGAAAGGCACACACCTGTCTATGTAAAGTCCCACAGTTGACACTGCATGCCAGAGCAAAAACCAAACCATGAGGTCGAAGGAATTTTCTGTAGAAAAAAAAAAGATCTGCAGCATTGAAGGTCCCAAAGAACACAGTGGCTTCCATCGTTCTTAAATGAAAGAAGTTTAGAACCACCAAGACTCTTCCTAGAGCTGGCCGCCCAGCCAAACTGAGAAATCGGGGGACAAGGCCCTTGGTCAGGGATGTAACCAGGAACCCGATGGTCACTCTGACAGAGCTCCAGAGTTCTGTGGAGATGGGAGAACCTTCCAGAAGGACAATCATCTCTGCAGCACTCCACCAATCAGGCCTTTATGGTAGACTGGCCAGACAGAAGCCACTCCTCAGTAAAAGGCACATGACAGCCCGCTTGGAGTTTGCCAAAAGGCTCCTAAATGACTCTCAGACCATGATAAACAAGATTCTCTGGTCTGATGAAACCAAGATTGAACTCTTTGGCCTGAATGCCAAGCATCACATCTGGAGGAAACCTGTTTCCATCCCTACGGTGAAGCATGGTGGTGGCAGCATCATGCTGTGGGAATGTTTTTCAGCATTAGGGACTGGGAGACTAGTCAGGATCGAGGGAAAGATGAACAGAGCAAAGTACAGAGAGATCCTTGACGAAAAGGTTCACCTTCCAACAGGACAACAACCCTAAGCACACAACCAAGACAACGCAGGAGTGGCTTTGGGTCAAGTCTCTGAATGTCCTTGAGTGGCCCAGACAGAGCCCGGAGAGCCCGGAGAGCCATGAACATAGCTGTGCAGCAACGCTCCCTATCCAACCTGACAGAGCTTGAGAGGATCTACAGAGAAGAATTGAAGAAACTCCGCAAATATAGGTGTGCCAAGTTTGTAGCGTCATACCCAAGAAGACTCAAGGCTGTAATCGCTGCCAAAGGTGCTTCAACAAAGTACTGAGTAAAGGGTCTGAATACTTACGTAAATGTAATTAATATATGTAATATATTTTTTGTATTTTTTTGCTAAAATTTCTAAACCTGTTTTTGCTTTGTCATTTTGGGGTATTATGTGGAGATTGATGAGAAGAAAAAAAAATTCAAATGTAGAAATGTAATCCATTTTAGAATAAGGCTGTTAAGTAACAACATTTTTAAAAAGTCAAGCGGTCTGAATATTTTACGAATGCGCTGTATATAAGGAGAGAGCGATTAGGTTCATTTTTAGCTGTAGGAAGAGATGTTGTTATGGTCAGTGCAGATTTAATGATTTATCACCGTAACCACAGGAGCAGCATTTGTGTTGTTGTCCTTCTCCCTTTCTCTCTCCTCAGGAAGTGGTTCAAGGAGAGGAACACAAACACTCACTGACCACAGACCACAACCCTGTTTACACTCAAACAGACTTAGCGTCTATCAGTCTCTGTCTCTACATCCGAGTCCTGGTGCTTTTAATTCACTACACTAAACATGCCGCCATGGTAGACATTATGGTCTGATGTTCTCAGTATTTCCTTCCAGTACTATACCACCATAACAATTTTCTCTATCCCTTTTATATTCCTCTCCACACGCTCATCCTTTCTTGTATCGCACATCTGAGTCTCTCCCTAAATCCTAATAACTCAGAAGCAGCTATAATTTACCGACATGGACTTCAACATGCTGGGAGACTAAGCTGCTGTACTTCGGGGAGCTCATTTATTCCTGTTAACTGCATGCTGCTACGATCCCCAATAAAGATTCACATCACATCCCGAGAGAAAAACAGTGGACACAGAATCACAGATAGCCAGTGGGGGATTTGTTGTGATGGAGACTTCATTCATAATTGATCAGAGCTAATTAGGGAGCAGGTCTTTTGTTGAGACGATGCTAATTATACATGCAAATTAGCAAATCAGCAATTGCCCAAGTCTACATTTTAAACAGGAACAAAAAGATAAACTTAGAAATGAGACTTTATGGAAGTACTAACACAAATAGACACTAGTATACAGTATATAGGCTCAGAGACACCACATTTAACAAAACTTAAGCTCAGAACTGCTCATATACATTGCAAAGGCTTTGTAATCTAAACAGTTGGTTTACCATGGTTAAGAGCTGGGACACATAATGAGTTTGTGATTACACACTGCCGTGCCAAAACCAGTCATGGGCAATAGGTCTGGAAACTGTGATCGACACAATCACTCACTGTGGAACATTTTCCAACCTGACATCAAAGCTCATAGAGGGGGAAACACATTGAAACGTTTAATGCTCAAAGGCGAGAGGTTGACTAAGTGGTGGTCAGATGTTTGTTAACGAGAGTGTGTGGTGCAGTCACTGCTCTAACATTCAGATCATACAATCCAGGACAATGAGCTCAACTCAGAGTGTGTGGTGCAGTCACTGCTCTAACATTCAGATCATACAATCCAGGACAATGAGCTCAACTCTCTCCTGGAATACAGAGCAGTGCCTTCACATAGCACACATTCGTTAAAGCAGGCATTTCAGTCAGTATAACACACAACAAGCGGCTTTCTATGTAGTGTGGCGTACCCATCCGCCTCAGCCTACGTGTGAAGGGCTCCACAGATGAGCAACACTTCAGTCAGTGGGTGTATTTGGTCCCTCAGGCCATTTAGGAAGACAAGTTGTGTGAAGAGGCCTCTTATCAATCAGATCACAATGACTCTTTTAATCGTCTACACCTGTCTAAAAATGTGGGCACAATCAGAATGTGGACAAGATCAGGACAAAGGACACACATTATTATCAGGTATAAACGGGGCAATAGAGACATGAGTATGGTGGTTACACCACTCTGGTTCCACACAATTAGTCCCTGTATTACCACCACCCCAGATACTAATTCCTGGCTCTGTCATGCTTCTTGGCTCTTGCTGCTCATCATCTACCACAGAAGTATAGAGGGTTTTAGATTGTTTTCAACATGGAGACAGACAGTCTTCATCAGCTTCTCTGGACCAGTGGTCAGATGGTCAAGAAGTAAAGCCACGTATCATTATGGAACCTTGGCCTTCTCAAACCACTGAGCCTCTTAAAATCTTTCCCTGTACTTTTCCTGTCATCTTCAAGTGACCAGGTTCAAAAACACACATCTATTTTAAGTTGTGGGCAGATGGCGCAGTGTCCAGTTGTGCATGTGACCTTTGTTTGCTAAGACCTGGAGAAAAGGGCTTTCCGCATCTTTACCTCATTCATTGGGTTCAATCGAACTGAGAATGTATATGCAGAATAGACAAGCACTCTGTTCTTCTTCACAACCTCAACATCTCAAAGCAAACAAAGACATGATAATCCCTATTTTTCAGAATGACCTCTGTTTAATGTCAGTTGTGTGTACAATCAATATCACGCTTAAAGACAATTATTTAAACTGACTCCTGAACGAAAACGACAGAATTATTGCTTTTGAGGATTGAACTCAAACATGGGTTTCAGTCAACCTGAATGACAGGAGTAAATGTTGTTTCAAGAGTTAAACATTGAGACACACAATTAGAATCATATTTGTGTTCATTATCAGGACAATTATAGTCTCTATAGTCTGTGGAGTAAAGACAGCTTTGAAAATATGTCAGTTGTTCATGAGTGAGTGGGATTAGCGGGGTGTAGAGGAGTGATGTGATCTAGTTGGTAAATTCATGTGGTGGTAGTGATCACAGCTGAACAGCCTCCTATGTCACTGAATGGCCAATAAGCGGTTGTATACAGACCAGGGAGAGACAGAACATGAGAGAGAAAATATTAACACACATGTTTCTGTGTTTGTCATTAGTGAATGTTAGATGAGGTTTGCAGTATAAAAACAGAGGACAAAAAAATACATCTTACTGAATTGACGAAAATCTAAATCCAATCAAATGTTATTTGTCACATGCTTTGTAAACAGCCGGTGTAGACTAACAGTGAAATGCTGACTTACGGGTGCTTCCCAACAATCCTGAGAGAAAAATAATAGACAAATTATAACACAAGGAATAAATACACAATGAGTAACGATAACTTGGCAATATACATGGGGTACCAGTACCGAGTCAATGTGCAGGGGTACGAGGTAGTTGAGGTACATGCTATGTACATGGGGATAAAGTGACTAGGCATCATCCCACACACAAGCACATGGACACGCACACACACACACACACACACACACACACACACACACACACACACACACACACACACACACACACACACACACACACACACACACACACACACACACACACACACACAGTGCATCCTTGGGGAGTTGAGGACTTTCATGGAATAAGAGGCTCAATTAGATAAATGAACACACAGTTATTACAGTCAGTTATGGCAGTCATTAAAATAGTCTTTAGGGGTAATGCTGGGAGAAGGCAGTGGTCGGGCTGAACTGTGTCTGGGAATGTGGAAGAAGCAGGGGATAATTGGTGGCATAATATTGTGACATCGTGTTTGATGGACGAGCCTCTAATTTTGAAAACCACAAGGGAAATCAGTGATGGAGAAAGTGAGTTACTGTTGTCAGCAGAGACACAGAACACCAGGTACCTCAGTTAGAGCAGGGACTCACTGTCACCTCATAAAACAACTGATATTAATGCCAGCCTGAACCCTTGGGACTCTGAGTCACTGAAGATTATCTAAGTGCGCTGAATCCAGCTACAGGAAAAGAATCCTGCAGCAACAGGAAATGTGAATTATTATGTGGATTATAATTAATGGACATTTTTGTAGCAGTTGATACATTTTTTGTTAGGGAGAATCAAGTCTGAAATGTCTAAGTGGAAATTAGAAACTTGAGAAGTCAAGTACACAACAAGTTTTAGATTTCTTGCGTTGCAAGAAAGTTCTCCTGCAACAGGGTGATCAAATTAAGACCCTACATCTGTACTAGGAAGCCTCTGAAATGAAGTAAGATATGGAACAATGTCCCAAACCACGTGTGAGGAGCCCAACCTACACTACGCAAGCATAAGCAATAGTGGAAAGAAACTGAAAAAGAACTGAGCATGAAAAAAGAGTGAACGAACTGTAGAGAATGACAAAGTAGCATATGCAATATCACATTGGTCCAGCCTCCTAGAGAGAGTAAGGCCAGCTATGTAACCTTATGGATACAGTAATTGGAGGGGGGGGGGGGGGGGGTCTGAATGGATGTAGGATTTTAGAGAAAGATGAGAAAAAAACGTTTGATGCTAAGCTAACTTCTAACCTTTCCTACATATCAGTACATTCTGAGCCCTAGCACCTAGCATTAGCACAGATAGGATTTCATCATAATGAGCCCAAATTGACCTTAAATGTTCCCTCTGCATCACCCTCGCAGGCACGTGACCAGCTTGATTAGCTACCTACCCTCTTCCTACACTCTGCATGTTTACCAGGAGAAGAGAAGGGGCCTTGGGGGAGGGGTCTGCTGCTAGTTACAGAGGTGAGCAGAGAAACCTGCCTTTCATTACCAGCAGAGAGAAGGGCCAGGGGTTCAAGGAGAGGCTAGGTCCTGTTCTCTGTTACATATGTATTTCTGTGATCTCACGTGCACACACACATGCACGCACGCGCACGCACGCACATACACAAGTATTGTGAGGTACACTACAAGGTGACATGCATATTCTGTCTCTAATGTGGGACTAAACAGAGAAAAGATGAGGTAGTTGACCTCCATTTTCCTGAGGCATCCACAGGATGATTTACTGCAGCCATTTTGTGTAACAACACCTTCCATTATCTTCAAAACTTCCCCGAACATAACAAATCTGCTTTTTAGAAGGTGATGACAGCTCTTTATGAACTGTCACCTGTAGTTATACATTGTAATTTGAGAATAAACACAATTCTGGCTATTGAATATGTTTGGCTACATTTCATTACAGCCTGAGACAAATAAGTATTGAACTTCTGCAGTAGCTTTCCTCAGACATGCTTCTAATACTGAGTGCTCTGATCTCCTGGAGGAATTCAGTGGTCCCCTACCAACAACACACACACACACACACACACACACACACACACACACACACACACACACACACACACACACACACACACACACACACACACACACACACACCACACACACACACACACACACACACACACACACACACACAGACACACACACAGACACACACACCCTCTGAAAAACATGCATATTGCCACCAGATGCCGGATAAATCAAGCCATATGCTCTGTCCTCAAGTTTCTAAGTATCTGCATGGTGAACAAAGATACAGGGATTCAAAGAAACACACATGCATAAAGGATTGAGTTCCCTGCAGACCGTCATGATGGGAGTTCCCATAAACCATGCTGGCGGTTTGTAGAACAGGTCAGTAATGAGCGTGAGTGAGCATGTGTTTTCAGTCTAATGAATGAGTGATTATGAGGGGCTGTAAATCATCCACATGGGTCTGAAAGGAAAAGGAGGAGGTAAGTGGGGGTTCAGGGGTGAGGTGAGGGGGGACTCAGGGCGTATGTGGGGGGGACTTAGGGGGGAGGTGGAGGGCCTCAGGGGTGAGATGGGGGAGACTCAGGGGGAGGTGGTGGGGGGCTCGGGGGGAGGTGGGGGGCCTCAGGGGGGAGATGGGGGAGACTCAGGGGGAGGTGGTAGGGGGGAGGTGGGGGGCCTCAGGGGGGAGGTGGCGGTGGCTCATGGTGGAGTTGGGGAGTGCAGAGGGCTGAGGGACTTGGAGGAGGATGTGAGCCCAGGGGGGAGATTCCCATTCACTCACTGTAAATGGGTCTCATCAACTAAAGACGTCACTGATGATAGCTGTTCGTATTAATAAACATAAAAAACAAATGTGTTTTTCCATTTGGTTTCATCTGATTCAAAACCAAGCATAGTCTCCCCTCCCTCAACGAAGGCAGTTTTTAATGTCCTGCCCAATGCGTTCGGCAAGTAATCAAGCCTACTTTTGGTTCTTTGGACTGCTTTGAAATAAATCTTAATCACTGAAGCGTAAAAGATCAAGTTTGGAGGTAACAGAACAATGAGCGGACATCCTCTTTTGCAGGGATGGGCAATACATAGAAGGCCCTTGGATCAATAAAAACTAAGAAAAAGGGTTTTACAGGAACTCAGTTTTGGTCTCAACTTACTGTATAGTAGAATACACAAGATGCAATTTTGAAATTTGGTTGCGTTTCAGCAGTTTTTCTCTTGTTATGTCAGTCACTGACAGCCACTCAATTAGCCATGTCAGCTAACATTTTTTAGATTGGTACGTTAGTCTAGTGGCCAGCTATCTAAACTTAGTAATCATGGTCGAATTACCAGCCGGGGGGCCGCATTGATTTTGTTAGTCAGTCTAACTAAAAATATCATATTAAAAACTGCAAACATTTCTCTCCACCCTATGGCAAAATGTTAATATTTGCTGGAAATGATCTGTAAAACATCATTTTTAGTCAGCTCCTGTTTTGGTTGTGTGTAAAACATCTTCATGTCGGCTAGGTTTATATGCCCAACATGAAACAAGAGATATGAGGATGCTGGTGACCTTTGTATTTACAACTTATTTTCCTGTAACAATTGCTTGATTTCTGTTTCATATAATTCGAAACCAAGCCCTCCGTAGGCTACCCTTACCCTAGTCCTATAGGCTATTACGAAGGCTGGTTCAACAGCCATCTGTAGTTTCCTTTTTATCCTGTTGATTTTATGATATCACGCATCTGACCCTGACCTATTTAGAACTCTTGTTGTTGTTTACAAAAAAACAACAGTTATTTTTGGGATGTTTGATTTGAAAAAGCAAACTTATTTGAATGATTCACCGTCCTGGCTTATGGTCCAGCTTCCATGCGGTGCAATTTAGGAGCCATCTGCAATTTCTGGAGAAGTATGAATGCCATCTGTAAAGTGGTTCCATTATGTTTATAAAGCATTATATTTGGGAGCAGTATAACAGTGAGCGGACAGTCTCTTGATATTGGATATTTGTCCAGCTTCTGTGAAAAGTTTTCCTAAAAGCCTTAATTTTCTGCATTGCCTTAATTTTATATGCACAGGCTGTGCAACTATGGTACCTCTATCTATATTTATCCTGTTTAAAACAAGCTGTTGTTTTGTTTTGATTAGAATTTGATTCGAATGATTCACTCTTGTAACGGTCGTGGTATTGAGTAGACCAAGGCGCAGCGGGTTGAGTGCTCATTTTAAACTTTTATTAGAACACTTAATAACAAAACAAGAAAAACAAAAAACAAAACAAACACACCCCTGCCACGCCCTGACCAAACTACAATAACAAATAACCCCTTATACTGGTCAGGACGTGACAGTACCCCCCCCCCCCCCCACCAAAGGTGCAGACCCCAGATCCACGGTTCTTGTGCAACACCCCCCCCTCCCCAATCCTCCTACCACAGAGGTGGCTCAGGCTCTGGCCTTAGTCCCCAACCTAACCTGTCCACCCCCGCTGAAGGCTCAGGGCTAAGGCGCGTCGCTGGAGACCTCGGGCTGATGCGCGTCGCTGGAGACCTTGAGCTGATGCGCGTCGCTGGAGACCTCGAGCTGAAGCGCGACTCTGGAAGATCCGGACTGGAGGGCGACTCTGGAAGCTCCGGACTGGAGGGCGACTCTGGAAGCTCCGGACTGGAGGGCGACTCTGGAAGCTCCGGACTGGAGGGCGACTCTGGAAGCTCCGGACTGGAGGGCGACTCTGGCTGTGCCGGTTCCGGACTGAAGGGCGACTCTGGCTGCGCCGGTTCCGGACTGAAGGGCGACTCTGGCTGCGCCGGTTCTGGACTGTAGGGCGTCTCTGTCGGCTCCAGACTGTGGGCCGTCTCTGTCGGCTCCAGACTGTGGGCCGTCTCTGTTGGCTCCGGACTGTGGGCCGTCTCTGTCGGCTCCGGACTGTGGGCCGTCTTTGCAGGCTCTGGACTGTAGGACGTCGCCGGACGCACTGGACGGAGAACTGTCGCCGGAAGCTCTAGACGGGGCACTGTCGCAGGAAGCTCTAGACGGGGCACTGTCGCCGGAAGCTCTAGATGGGGCACTGTCGCCTGAAGCTCTAGACGGGGCACTGTCGCCGGAAGCTCTAGACGGGGAACTGTCGCCGGAAGCTCTGGATGGGGTACTGTTGTCGGAAGCTCTGGACGGGGTACTGTCGTCGGAAGCTCTGGACGGGGTACTGTTGTCGGAAGCTCTGGACTGGAGCTGTGCACTGGAGGCCTGGTGCGTGGTGCTGGTTTTGGAGACGCCAGACTGGAGACACGCTCCTCAGGGGTAGTGCGAGGAGCGGGAACAGGGTACACCGGGCCATGGGTAAGCACTGGAGGTCTGGAGCGCACCTCCTGCACAACCCGTCCTGGTTGGATGATGATAGTGGCCCTGCATGAGCGGAGTGCTGGCACAGGGCGAACTGGGCTGTGCAGAGGCCTGATGGTTGCCGTGCGTAGAGCAGGCGTAGGAGGCGCACTGGTGGCCAGATGCGCTGCGCAGGCATCCTCCTTCCAGGCTGGATGTCCACTCTAGCACGGCACTTGCGAGGAGCTGGGATCGCTCACACCGGACTGTGCGTGTGCATGGGCGAGATCGTGTGCACTTCCGCAAACTCCGGCGCTCTCCACTCCATATGCTCCCCATAATAAGCACGGGGAGTTGGCTTAGGGCTCACCCTTGGCCCAGCCAAACTACCCGTGTGCCCCCCCCCAAAAAATGATTGGGGGTGCCTCTCGTGCTTCCTTCGTTGGGCCCGCTCTTCGCTCCACTTTCGCCGTTCCTCCCTCGCTGCCTCCACCTGTTTCCATGGCAGGGTCTTGTCCCCTGCCATTACCTCCTCCCATGTCCAAGATGTCCTCCACTCCCTTCTCTCCCTGGCCCAGGATCCTTGCTCCTCCTGGGCCGCTGCTTGGTCCGTTGGTGGTGGGAAGTTCTGTAACGGTCGTGGTATTGAGTAGACCAAGGCGCAGCGGGTTGAGTGCTCATTTTAAACTTTTATTAGAACACTTAATAACAAAACAAGAAAAACGAAAGAACGCACAGTATTGCAGGCTAAACACAGCAGTGCAAAAACAACTTCCCAAAAACCCCTGACAACACAAAACAAATACACCCCTGCCACGCCCTGACCAAACTACAATAACAAATAACCCCTTATACTGGTCAGGACGTGACAACTCTCTTTTTAAGCCTTATCAATAGTGAAATTATTACTTGCATATTGACAACGTTTGGCATGTCCATGGCTCAGACATGGCGGACATAATGTAATTTACAGTAGGCCTGGCTCCTACTGTATGTCAGGGCGAATGCTATGTTTAACAATATATTTCGATATTGAAGCCATGCAATTAGGCTTCTTACAATGCAGACTGCAGCTCTGACGCCACACTAGTCGCTGCTCAACTCCATCGTAAATCATGGAGTTGAGTTTAGCCAGTTAGTTAAAATAGAGCTCTAGATTGAATACTGACAGGCCTCATCATTCTGCTCATTCTGACCCAATCTGTTGAATAAGGCACTTCTATGACGAGCCAGACTTGCTCGAAGACAAATAACCGTTATTTATGTGGTCCTGGGTTGAGTGGTCTAAAGAACAGACAATAGTAAAGATAACACACCCAGATAGGCTAGAGAGTAAACCAGGATACGACAAGGACCAGACCCTGTTAGGAGGAAGGACAGCCAGACCTCAGAAAGAACAGAGCTTACTAGAGGAGACAACATCAGAAGAAAAAACTGAGAAACACAGGGTGATGTAGCAGCACAGAAAAGGGGGATTGGCTAAAGGGATTTACGCTTGTGGGGGTCAGAGGTGAGGAGGGGTTGGAGTTAAGATGAGAGATTAAGCTGGGGCCTGTGTGAAAGGTTAAAGACATCCTCCAGTGATTTTTGAAGTTTTCCTGTTGAAAAGCGATATCCCAAGTATAAATACAGTAATATAGTTTCAGTTTAATTTCAAGTTATATTAGTTGTATGTACAGGATACACATGGTATACACCGTCAAATGAAATGCTTACTTGCAGGTAAAGTAAAAGGCTCAGTAGAATAGTATAAACATTTTAGCATAAGCAGTGGTGCAACTTTCACTGGGGACAGTGAAAGCTGTATTTTTGTCTCCCCCATTTTATCATTGGAATGTGATACAAAACGAGGCAACAGTGGTCTTTAGGGATCATGCGGATGCCTCCAAGCTGTCGGGTAGGCTGTTTGGAGTGTTTACCCAACTGGATAAATTTTTTTATTTAATTATGCCCCCCACACTTCTAAAACCAAAGTTGCGCCCCTGGGCATAAGTATAATACAGGAAGGCACAATTTATAGTCCAATATTTACATATTTTAGGGAAGGGGGGATTGGGGAACAAGTTTTTAATTGTGCAGTATTTAGCAATCATAATAAGAGTCTGGTATCAGCAGTTGTGTTTTTTGTGTAGCATGAAGATTCTGTAAGTGTGTGTGTGTGTGGATGTGTTTATGTTTGTGTGTGTGTGTATGTGTGTGGATGGGTTTATGTCTGTGTGGGTGTGTGTGTGTGTATGTGTGTGGATGTGTTTATGTCTGTGTGGGTGTGTGTGTGTGTGGATGTGTTTATGTCTGTGTGGGTGTGTGTGTGTGGATGTGTGTGGATGTGTGTGGATGTGTTTATGTCTGTATGTGTGTGTGTGTGTGTATGTGTGTGTGTGTGGATGTGTTTATGTCTGTGTGGGTGTGTGTGTGGATGTGTGTGGATGTGTTTATGTCTGTGTGGGTGTGTGTGTGTGTGGATGTGTTTATGTCTGTGTGGGTGTGTGTGTGTGTGTGTGTGTGTATGTGTGTGGATGTGTTTATGTCTGTGTGGGTGTGTGTGTGTGTGTATGTGTGTGGATGTGTTTATGTCTGTATGGGTGTGTGTGTGTGTGTGTGTGGATGTGTTTATGTCTGTGTGGGTGTGTGTGTGTGTGTGTGTGTGTGTGTGTGTGTGTGGATGTGTTTATGTCTGTATGGGTGTGTGTGTGGATGTGTTTATGTCTGTGTGGGTGTGTGTGTGTGTGTGTGTGTGTGTGTATGTGTGTGGATGTGTTTATGTCTGTGTGGGTGTGTGTGTGTGTGAATGTGTTTATGTCTGTATGGGTGTGTGTGTGTGTGTGTGTGTGTGTGTGTGTGGATGTGTTTATGTCTGTGTGTGTGTGTGTGTGTGTGTATGTGTTTATGTCTGTGTGGGTGTGTGTGGATGTGTTTATGTCTGTGTGGGTGTGTGTGTGTGTATGGGTGTGGATGTGTTTATGTCTGTGTGGGTGTGTGTGTGGATGTGTTTATGTCTGTGTGGGTGTGTGTGTGTGTGGATGTGTTTATGTCTGTGTGGGTGTGTGTGTGAATGGTTTTATGTCTGTGTGGGTGTGTGTGTGTGTGTGTGTGTGGATGTGTTTATGTCTGTGTGGGTGTGTATGTGTGTGGATGTGTTTATGTCTGTGTGGGTGTGGATTTGCCTTACACAGGAAGCGGCGCAGGTCCTAATCCAGGCACTTGTCATCTCCCGTCTGGATTACTGCATCTCCCTGTTGGCGGGGCTCCCTGCCTGTGCCATTAAATCCCTACAACTCATCCAGAACGCCGCAGCCCGTCTGGTTTTCAACCTTCCCAAGTTCTCTCACGTCACCCCGCTCCTCCGCACACTCCACTGGCTTCCAGTTGAAGCTCGCATCTGCTACAAGACCATGGTGCTTGCCTACGGAGCTGTGAGGGGAACGGCACCTCCGTACCTTCAGGCTCTGATCAGTCCCTACACCCAAACAAGGGCACTGCGTTCATCCACCTCTGGCCTGCTGGCCCCCCTACCTCTGCGGAAGCACAGTTCCCGCTCAGCCCAGTCAAAACTGTTCACTGCTCTGGCACCCCAATGGTGGAACAAGCTCCCTCACGACGCCAGGACAGCGGAGTCAATCACCACCTTCCGGAGACACCTGAAACCCCACCTCTTTAAGGAATACCTAGGATAGGATAAAGTAATCCTTCTAACCCCCCCCCCAAAAAAAAAAGATATAGATGTACTATTGTAAAGTGGTTGTTCCACTGGATATCATAAGGTGAATGCACCAATTTGTAAGTCGCTCTGGATAAGAGCGTCTGCTAAATGACGTAAATGTAAATGTGTGTGGATGTGTTTATGTTTGTGTGTGTGTGTGTGTGTATGTGTGTGTATGTGTTTGTCTGTGTGTGTGTGTGTGTGTGTGTGTGTGTGTGTGTGTGTGTGTGTGTGTGTGTGTGTGTGTGTGTGTGTGTGTGTGTGTGTGTGTGTGTGTGTGTGTGTGTGTCTGTGTCTGTGTCTGTGTCTGTGTGGGTGTGTATGTGTGTGGAAGTGTTTATGTCTGTGTGGGTGTGTGTGTGTGTGTGGATGTGTTTATGCCTGTGTGGGTGTGTATGTTTGTGAATGTGTTTATGTGAATGCACCAAAATGTGAATGCACCAATTTGTAAGTCGCTCTGGATAAGAGCGTCTGCTAAATGACGTAAATGTAAATGTAAATGTGTGTGGATGTGTTTATGTTTGTGTGTGTGTATGTGTTTGTCTGTGTGTGTGTGTGTGTGTGTGTGTGTGTGTGTGTGTGTGTGTGTGTGTGTGTGTGTGTGTGTGTGTGTGTGTGTGTGTGTGTGTGTGTGTGTGTGTGTGTGTGTGTGTGTGTGTGTGTGTGTGTGTGTGTGTGTGTGTATGAATGAGTAATGTGTTAAGGTGCTAAGTACACACACTAAAGAATCAAATGTTTTGAGCACAATAATGTAGGGTGTTCAAGGAGTTGGTTTGATGGGAAGTTATGATGTCATCGACCTCCCCCCTTGCTTGAGGAACAACAGAGGATCAATAGAGAACAAAAGAGGAAACCCCCCCCCCCCACTTGTGCTGTCATGACTTACCTGGACCACTTATTGAGATGTCCCTTTTGTTAAGTAAATCTGGTGTTAGATGTGGTGTAAAGGAGAATGGCCCAAACAGTGTTTAGCATCCCCAGTGGCTCTGCAAGCGCAGCGAGGATATTCTCTGGCCTGCTCTCCAGGCACCATCGCATGAGCCTGAAGACACAGACTCTGGCCAAACTTGTGTTTCTGAAAGGGAATTCAAAGGCACTGAAGACTGAGGCATTTTTAGGTACATTTTTATTCAATTCTAAGTCACAGTCTATATGAATAGTTTATTGACTATTCTGCTTTAATTCAAAAAAATGTTGTTTAAATGCTGAGAGCTTATTGTTCCTGCGAGCCTGGTGTGTCACACTTGCAAATGCTTCACAATGTATTTATTTGTAGGCTATTACCTTAAAATAATAGGCTAATAATATAGCCTAAATAATACATTTTCATTAGGCTACCTGTCTTGCTCCTGACCTATTTACTGTGTGTGTTTATATCCGCTATAATATGACTATTTGAATTGATGAGGGCTTCATACATTCACCTTATCAAGTTGTTTATTAAAATACTTTTCATTCAAATCATATGGTTTAGTTTCAATACGTCCAAACCAAATAGTAGGTCCAGGTCGTCACAATAACAGATGGGTGTTGGCTAAAATGATGAGGTTGATTTTAATGAATTCATTCAATGAGCTGCAGTTTTTTTCTTCCTGTGAGAAAAGAGCAGTTGGAAAGGACATGGAGTGCTGGAGCGGTGAGCGATGAGCGGTGAGCGGGATTTCCAACCACTCAACTCTGCTCACATACTCTGCATCCTGCCCAACTTCAATCTTTGGAGGTCAAATGTCAGAGGTAAGATCATTTGGAGGTCAGATGCAAGAGGTAAGATCATTTGGAGCTCAGATGTTCTCTCTGAATGAGGTTTGATTACCTATACAATGAAGGTGCAGAGCCCTGTGAAATGCTGTCATGGGATCAGAGAGTTCAGCTGGAGTTGTCAGTCATGAAGTGGAATTAAAAGGTGAAGAAGGAGTGAAGAAATCCCCTTGTCTAACAGTTTGGTGAGAATTAAGAGCAGCAGTGGGACCCTGGCCAAGCTCATCCTTTAAACAGAACACACCTTGATAAGAAAGTTATGAGGTCATCACAGGCACTCAGCTATAGACCATGGCCACATTTACAGACACACACACATAAATATATCACGTCATATAACTCCTCTCACCTAAAGTCATTGATTCTGACTCTTTTTAGATTTTTCTTGGAATAACTCTAGTGTTTTCCCATTCACTACTCCCCTGTTCCCAGAAGAGCCAGAGGGGCCTAGAAGCCTGTGGCTTGAGTTTCAGCACAGGGCAGACCTGGGAGGGGGAGGCAGGGTATGTGTGGCAGGACAGCCTAGTCTCATAGACTAGACATAACATAGTAAATGTAAATCCGGGACACCAAATTACTATGTTAGGTTTGGTATGTTTACCTAAGACAAGATTACTTAAGGCAAAAACAAAAGTACGGTGATTGGTGGGAGTATAACCCAAACATCTAGCAACCCAAAGATTGCGTGGTCGTATCTCATCACAGACAACTTTAGCATTTTAGCTAATTAGCAACTTTGCAACTATTTACTACTTTTTAGCTCATTTGTAACTACTTAGCATATTAGCTAACCCTTCCCCTAACTTTAACCCTTTAACCTAACTCCTAAACCTAACCTTAATCCATAACCCTAACCCCTAGCCTAGCTAACGTTAGCAAATTTGTAACATATCATATGAATTGTAATTCATAACACATCATACTAATTGGAGAGTCCCAGATTTACATTTACTATGTTACTTCTACCCTTGAGTCCAGGTTGTGCAGGAAGGCCCCTTTTTTTCCTCCTCAGATGGTGGGGGAATATCTTGCAACATGGGAGAGATAAAGGGACAGGGGACAAGATGGGATGGCGTGGATGTGTGGACAGGGGGAAAGATGGATAGAGGAAGTTATTGACAGACAAGGGGGATGAGGGATATGTGATGGTGACTATATAAACACAAACGTAAGCTTGAGTAAAGACTGATTGTGGACACAAGACAGACTGGTTGACAGAGAGATGGATGGACATACTTATAATTGAATAGATAAAACTAAATGTTGTAACGTTAGTCTCCAACTACCAAGAGGTACTTTCCTTAGAGTCTGAAGAAGATGTCTATATGGAATGATTGTTATAAAGTAAGCAGACACAGTTCTTAACAACCTCCACTATATACACAGACTCTCTCACACGCACATACACACCTGTCTTTCTGCTCTGTCTCTCCCTAGGCCCCCACCACCCTGCCTCCACACTTGAGTGCACACAGGAATGTAAGGGGAATGACACAATCCTTTAAGTGCTGAAACCTGATTGGCCCAGTCTTTTATCTCTTCAACAACAGCCCTAATGGATAGGCATTCAGATAGGGGTTAAAGGTCACGCAGACAGACACTAGGAACCAGAGCTAGCTCACTACCCATCTATCTCTCACACACACCCACTCACACACAGACACACACACTCATATGCACGCACACCGCCTGGGACTGCCTATGTTGAAAATATCCAATTATAAAACCATTTCAAACTGGGACTCTCCAACTCTTTTGTTTGCGAGGGGATTTAACAGCAGGACTGAATGGCAGATTTCTACAGCAACCCCCAATAAATGTTGATTTGGTTCGAAGTGTGGGTCTGGAGAGGGCATTTATTGTTTTACATTGGGGGAAGGGTCAGAGGTCAGTGGGCTTGGAGGGGTCATCCTCTCATTGTTTATTTGCAGCACATGAAAGCCTCTGTGACACACTTCCTCTGAAACAGCAGAGTGCAGGGCACAGGAGGGCCATGGGACCTGGGACTGACTCAGCAACAACACAGATAATAGAAGCACATACATTATCTTTAATGCTTTGAAAAACCCAACACCCAGATGAAGATTATAGTCTGTGTGAGGAAGTCAATAAATCAATCAAATGTATTTATAAAGCGCTTTTTAAATCAGCAGATGTTCTATACAGAAACCCAGCCTAAAACACCAAACAGCAAGCAATGCAGATGTAGAAGAACAGTGGCTAGGAAAAACTCCCTAGAAAACGAAGAAGAATCATAGAGAGGAACCAGGCTCTGAGGGGTGGTCAGTCCTCTTCTGGCTGTACTGGGTAGAGAGGAACCAGGCTCTGAGGGGTGGTCAGTCCTCTTCTGGCTGTACTGGGTAGAGAGGAACCAGGCTCTGAGGGGTGGTCAGTCCTCTTCTGGCTGTACTGGGTAGAGAGGAACCAGGCTCTGAGGGGTGGTCAGTCCTCTTCTGGCTGTACTGGGTAGAGAGGAACCAGGCTCTGAGGGGTGGTCAGTCCTCTTCTGGCTGTACTGGGTAGAGAGGAACCAGGCTCTGAGGGGTGGTCAGTCCTCTTCTGGCTGTACTGGGTAGAGAGGAACCAGGCTCTGAGGGGTGGTCAGTCCTCTTCTGGCTGTACTGGGTAGAGAGGAACCAGGCTCTGAGGGGTGGTCAGTCCTCTTCTGGCTGTACTGGGTAGAGAGGAACCAGGCTCTGAGGGGTGGTCAGTCCTCTTCTGGCTGTACTGGGTAGAGAGGAACCAGGCTCTGAGGGGTGGTCAGTCCTCTTCTGGCTGTACTGGGTAGAGAGGAACCAGGCTCTGAGGGGTGGCCAGTCTCTTCTGGCTGTACTGGGTAGAGAGGAACCAGGCTCTGAGGGGTGGTCAGTCCTCTTCTGGCTGTACTGGGTAGAGAGGAACCAGGCTCTGAGGGGCGGTCAGTCCTCTTCTGGCTGTGCCAGATGGAAATTATAAGAGTACATGGCCATTAAGGCCAAAATGTTCTTATATGCCTCAAGATGACCAGCAGGGTCAAATAATATTCACAGTGGTTGTAGAGGGTGCAACATGTCAGTGCCTCAAGAGTAAATGTCAGTTGGCTTTTCAATGCCAAGCATTCAGAGGTCGAGACAGCAGGTGCGGTAGAGAGAGAGAGACAGAGACAGAGAGAGAGAGTCAGAAAACACAGTCTGTGGTGAGCTCTCTGTGGGCTGCTCTGAGATGGGGCAGTGGACGTGCTGTTAACAGGGTAGTTAGTAGCAGGGTGAGAGCAGAGCACCACTCCGGAGGACTAAGGGCTGAGAACACACAGGAGAGGGTCAGAGAACAGAGTCAAGGACAAGCTGAGAGGTCTCTGGGGTACGGGTTGTCCCTCTGAAGGAAGGAGCAGGAGAGAGAGGAATGTCCGTGAGGGAGATAAACTGAAATGGGTGAGGGTTGGGGGGGGTGTAGGCTCAATTCCCAAACCACAACCCCCCTCCCACTCCCTCACTGTGGAGGTCACAATATCTGTGGGGAGGAATGTTTGAAACAAGAGCTGCCAAAGAAACGGATCACCTTAAAACGATTACAGGAATATGGATAATATACTGAAGTTGGCTGTGTATATGTGTGAATGTGTGTGTGTACTCCATTTTTGGGGTGCTTCACTTAGTATGCATGAGAGTGTGTGGGCTTACTTGTGTTTCACTTTGTATGTGTGTGTGTGTGTGTGTGTGTGTGTGTGTGTGTGTGTGTGTGTGTGTGTGTGTGTGTGTGTGTGTGTGTGTGTGTGTGTGTGTGTGTGTGTGTGTGTGCATTAATGTGTGTGCATTTGAGAACTCTAAAGGGAGTGTGTAATGTGTGTGTTATAACAAGCTCAGTTGCCTGTTAAATGAGGAGCAGGAGTCCTAGGTGATAAACACTGGTGTGTCTTTATTGGGACTGAATACACATTACACACAGAAAGGATGGGGGAATCAAAACATACTTATCTACACAATATTTTAAAAGGCAACTTTATAAAAGATAGGTCCCTGTTTTCATAACAGATCCTCAATGTGAAGACCACTTACCCACAATCCTTTAGTGAACAAGGAAGCACACAATCTCCCCAAACATAAACATGTGAAACTGGTGGCATCTGAAGGGACTTTGAATGGTAGATCTAACTGTATCACCCTGGGAGGGCTTTCCGCTTTATAGAAAAGGCATTTTGATTTCAATTCACATGGAAGATCAAATGGCACTCGAGCAAGACGGAAACACACCACCAATAATATCAACCAAGTAATGAGAGGCCAGACTGATGTCTGTCCAGGTCAAGTCGTCCAATTAGAAAATACTTAAGCAGTGTTCTCTTGGTCTCGTTGACCACGGTCAGGGACCTCCTTCAGTCTGAGTGTGTGGAAGTGAGCTGCCCAGTCCAGCAGCAACAGGAAGTGGAAATGCCCAGCCAGCCATACCCCAAGAGAAACACAGGAAGTACTGCAGCTTCTGAGAGGAGCAGAGGTGTAGTCAGACAGAGATCTCTATCTCGGACTAAAAAACCCAACTTCTCTGTTCAATCCTGCTCTCCTCCCACACAGCTGACCCAGGAGAGTCATGCACAGTCACTGAGGAAGATGAGGAGAGGAATGCTTGTATGACTACAGTCTGTTCTGGTCTAAATGCCTACATTACCCATAACACCTGAGGAAAGGCAAGGCATTTTGAAACCAAAGGAAAACGTGATCCATCCGATAAGAGTCCAAACACACATTTTCCAGTCCATTGAAAGAGCTGTTATCACATCATCGTATAATCCACATGGATGAATAATCCAAGACACAACATTTGTGAAAGTGTCACCATGTTGCAGTAGCGTAGTCCGCTACTGGCTAGTTCATATTCTTCATCATGAAATACACCAATAGAAAAGCTGTAGTCCTTAGGTTGGCGTTGATCTGTGCTTCCACTGGTATCACCAGTGTGTTTAGGACCACAGGTAAACATTGAAGCAGTGAAGCAGAGGAGTAGTGAGGGTGAACTGGCCAGTGAGCCAGTCTCCCACCAGACCCCAGCACCAGGCCTGACTGACCGCTCGGTGGTCAATAAGGACAGGTTGAACAGGTTGTAGGAAGGTCATCTATTATAAGTTCGTATTGAGGCTCTGTCACTACACTGATGGACTTCATGTCTAAGAACGGACTGGTGCCAGGGTGAGGAACTGCGTGGGTGCAGAACCACAGGGTGCTGGATAGGTCCATGGGTGTGTGATGTTCTGTGTGGTGTGTGCGTGCTGGTGTCTGTGTTGGGTCAAGGGTCAAGGTGAGTTGTGCAGGGGTTAGAAGCGTATGGTTCCAGGGCTCTTGGTCATGGTCAGAGTCTGGATGCTAGACAGGATCTTCCTCTGATGTCCAGCCAGGATCACTCCCAGACGCAGCAGGTCCCTGAGGAGAAGGACATACTGTTAGATAAACAGACAGACAGACAGACAGACTGACGCATAGGCAGACAGACAGACAGACAGACTGACTGACGCATAGGCAGACAGACAGACAGACAGACAGACAGACAGACAGACAGACAGACAGACAGACAGACAGACAGACAGACAGACAGACAGACGCATAGGCAGACAGACAGACAGACAGACAGACACAGACAGACAGACAGACAGACAGACTGATAGGCAGACAGACAGACAGACAGACAGACAGACAGACAGACAGACAGACAGACAGACAGACAGACAGACAGACAGACAGACAGACAGACAGACAGACAGACTGATAGGCAGACAGACAGACAGACAGACAGACAGACAGACAGACAGACAGACAGACAGACAGACAGACAGACAGACAGACAGACAGACAGACAGACAGCTACATTGTTGTAGGTGTGAACTCACTCAGCAGTGATCTGGGCCAACAGGTCTACAGAGGTGAATCCAGCCTGGAGGAAGCTGTCCTCGTAGCGCTCCATCTTGATGGCCCTCAGCCACTCCCCCACGGAGCCACACGCTGAGGGGGCCGGGGGGGCCCGCTGGTCCAGCAGGGGGTGGGAGGGCCTGGGGACAGGGGACACACACAGAGACACGTCACACACACACCAGGGGCCTCACAGGCAGGTCTACGGAGTAGGGGCGGGATCTAAGGCTGCATAAGTGACAGGCAACAACAATGGCTGCTGGAGGGGAGGGGGCATGGGCCAGGCTGTGAGTGACAGGTCAGTATTTGGGGAGGGAGAGGGGGAGAGGATAGGCACAGCTAGAGCCTGACAGGTCACAGCAGGACATAGGAGCAGGACAGAGGAGAGACAGTAGACTGTCTCTTTGAAAGACAGGACTGTATTCTAGGAATGAAGTAGTGGAGACTGGGGCTCTATTAGGGGACAGGACATACAGTACTCCAGCTGGTTAGACAGTCATTTCCCTGTCTTTACCTCAGGCTTTGTGTTTAAACCCACACAACCTTCTCTGACTCTCCACACACCCACCACACCCAGCCCTCTCGCCTATAGCTCTGTACCCACTCACCCTGCACCCTCCTGGGCCATGATCTTGAGCGAGGCAGGGTTGCGGATCAGCTTGTCCAGGGCGCTGACGATGGCGGCAAAGCGAGGGCGGGCCGAGCGCTCCTTCTGCCAACAGTCCAGCATCAGCTGGTGGAGGTGGGTGGGGCAGTCAGGGGGTGGGGGTAGGCGGTAGTCCTGCTCTATGGCGTTGATCACGTCCTGGTTACTCATGTCCCAGTAGGGCCTCTCTCCGAATGACATGACCTCCCACATGACGATGCCGTAGCTCCAGGCGTCGGAGGCTGAGGTGAACTTCCTGAAGGCGATGGCCTCTGGGGCGGTCCAGCGGATAGGGATCTTACCACCCTGATAGAAGACAGGAGTCAACAACCACACACCATGACCATATATAGTCAACAACCACACACCATGACCATATATAGTCAACAACCACACACCAGGACCATATATAGTCAACAACCACACACCAGGACCATATATAGTCAACAACCACACACCATGACCATATATAGTCAACAACCACACACCATGACCATATATAGTCAACAACCACACACCAGGACCATATATAGTCAACAACCACACACCATGACCATATATAGTCAACAACCACACACCAGGACCATATATAGTCAACAACCACACACCATGACCATATATAGTCAACAACCACACACCATGACCATATATAGTCAACAACCACACACCATGACCATATATAGTCAACAACCACACACCATGACCATATATAGTCAACAACCACACACCATGACCATATATAGTCAACAACCACACACCAGGACCATATATAGTCAACAACCACACACCAGGACCATATATAGTCAACAACCACACACCAGGACCATATATAGTCAACAACCACACACCATGACCATATATAGTCAACAACCACACACCAGGACCATATATAGTCAACAACCACACACCATGACCGTATATAGTCAACAACCACACACCAGGACCGTATATAGTCAACAACCACACACCAGGACCATATATAGTCAACAACCACACACCATGACCATATATAGTCAACAACCACACACCAGGACCATATATAGTCAACAACCACACACCAGGACCATATATAGTCAACAACCACACACCATGACCATATATAGTCAACAACCACACGCCAGGACCATATAGAGTCAACAACCACACGCCATGACCATATATAGTCAACAACCACACACCATGACCATCTGTAGTCAACAACCACACACCATTACCATATATAGTCAACAACCACACACCATGACCATCTGTAGTCAACAACCACACACCAGGACCATATATAGTCAACAACCACACACCATGACCATCTGTAGTCAACAACCACACACCAGGACCATATATAGTCAACAACCACACACCATGACCATATATAGTCAACAACCACACACCATGACCATCTGTAGTCAACAACCACACACCATGACCATATATAGTCAACAACCACACACCATTACCATATATAGTCAACAACCACACACCAGGACCATATATAGTCAACAACCACACACCATTACCATATATAGTCAACAACCGCACACCATTACCATATATAGTCAACAACCACACACCATTACCATATATAGTCAACAACCACACACCATTACCATCTGTAGTCAACAACCACACACCATGACCATATATAGTCAACAACCACACACCATTACCATATATAGTCAACAACCACACACCATTACCATATATAGTCAACAACCACACACCATTACCATCTGTAGTCAACAACCACACACCATTACCATCTGTAGTCAACAACCACACACCATTACCATCTGTAGTCAACAACCACACACCATTACCATATATAGTCAACAACCACACACCATTACCATATATAGTCAACAACCACACACCATTACCATATATAGTCAACAACCACACACCATTACCATCTGTAGTCAACAACCACACACCATTACCATATGCACACACACACAATGGGAAGAACAGGGTGCAGTAGTCTCACCAGAGAGCTGGTGTAGGTGGGGTCTGAGGAGTTTTCCTGTAGGAAACGGGACAGGCCGAAGTCAGACACCTTACACACCAGGTTACTGTTGACCAGGATGTTGCGGGCGGCCAGGTCTCTGTGGACGTAGCTCATCTCAGACAGGTACTTCATGCCCGACGCGATGCCACGCAGCATGCCCACCAGCTGGATGGGAGTGAACTGACCATCGTTCAACTACAGAGGAGAGACGAAAGAGTTAGAGATCTGGGAGAAACAATTCAATATGTGTGTAAGAGGGATGGGTTGAGGGAGAGTCAGAGACCAGAAGTGACACAGTGAAATAATGACCCATAAGGAAGGGGTTGTGTGTGTGTGTGTGTGTTTGTGTGTGTCTGTGTGTGTTTGTGTGTGTCTGTGTGTGTTTGTGTGTGTCTGTGTGTGTGTGTGTGTGTGTGTCTGTGTGTGTGTGTGTGTGTGTCTGTGTGTGTGTGTGTGTGTGTCTGTGTGTGTTTGTGTGTGTCTGTGTGTGTTTGTGTGTGTCTGTGTGTGTGTATGTGTGTGTGTGTTTGTGTGTGTGTGTGTGTGTCTGTGTGCGTTTCTCTGTGTGTGGAAGGCTCAGAGATGGTATATAGACTGACCCTAAGGAAGGAGTCAAGCGCTCCGTTCTCCATGAACTCAGTGAGGATCATGACGGGACAGGAAGCAGTGATGATGCCCTCCAGGTGGATGATGTTGGGGTGCTGGAACTGGCCCATGATGCTAGCCTCCGACAGGAAGTCCCGCCTCTGTTTGTCCGTGTAGCCACTCTTCAGGGTCTTGATGGCCACGTAGTTCTCCTTCTTTCCTGGGACCTTCAGCCTGCCCCGACACACCTCCCCAAACTCCCCTAGAGACAAGCAAGGGAAACATGAGTCAGTACAGTACATAACTGTTAGTACAGCAGCCTATCCACCAGTCTGTTTAATAATATCACAGAGAGATAGCCTATCCACCAGTCTGTTTAATAATATCACAGAGAGACAGCCTATCCACCAGTCTGTTTAATAATATCACAGAGAGACAGCCTATCCACCAGTCTGTTTAATAATATCACAGAGAGACAGCCTATCCACCAGTCTGTTTAATAATATCACAGAGAGACAGCCTATCCACCAGTCTGTTTAATAATATCACAGAGAGACAGCCTATCCACCAGTCTGTTTAATAATATCACAGAGAGACAGCCTATCCACCAGTCTGTTTAATAATATCACAGAGAGACAGCCTATCCACCAGTCTGTTTAATAATATCACAGAGAGACAGCCTATCCACCAGTCTGTTTAATAATATCACAGAGACAGCCTATCCACCAGTCTGTTTAATAATATCACAGAGAGACAGCCTATCCACCAGTCTGTTTAATAATATCACAGAGAGACAGCCTTTCCACCAGTCTGTTTAATAATATCACAGAGAGACAGCCTATCCACCAGTCTGTTTAATAATATCACAGAGAGACAGCCTATCCACCAGTCTGTTTAATAATATCACAGAGAGACAGCCTATCCACCAGTCTGTTTAATAATATCACAGAGAGACAGCCTATCCACCAGTCTATTTAATAATATCACAGAGAGACAGCCTATCCACCAGTCTGTTTAATAATATCACAGAGAGACAGCCTATCCACCAGTCTGTTTAATAATATCACAGAGAGACAGCCTATCCACCAGTCTGTTTAATAATATCACAGAGAGACAGCCTATCCACCAGTCTGTTTAATAATATCACAGAGAGACAGCCTATCCACCAGTCTGTTTAATAATATCACAGAGAGACAGCCTATCCACCAGTCTGTTTAATAATATCACAGAGAGACAGCCTATCCACCAGTCTGTTTAATAATATCACAGAGACAGCCTATCCACCAGTCTGTTTAATAATATCACAGAGAGACAGCCTATCCACCAGTCTGTTTAATAATATCACAGAGAGACAGCCTATCCACCAGTCTGTTTAATAATATCACAGAGAGACAGCCTATCCACCAGTCTGTTTAATAATATCACAGAGAGACAGCCTATCCACCAGTCTGTTTAATAATATCACAGAGAGACAGCCTATCCACCAGTCTGTTTAATAATATCACAGAGAGACAGCCTATCCACCAGTCTGTTTAATAATATCACAGAGAGACAGCCTATCCA